>NC_000077.6:5457500-5779642 GCF_000001635.26 Mus musculus | reverse complement strand
GATTAAAGATGTGTGCCACTGTGTCCAGATGAAAATTTTTATTTCAGCCATCATTGGTTTTGGCTGACCACCAAGCATAGACATTTTGTTGTATTTGTTGTACTAAGATGTACCATTAACAGGTAATCCTAGGCCCCACCCCTTTAAGATTCTCTTCTCCAGAGTTCACCTTCCAGTCTTAGGCCACACACAGTACCTTGAACCTGCCTGATCTGACTGTAAACAGGGCCAGGCCTGGGTAGTGCTTGGACAAGAGCATCTGTCACATGCTTAGTATTGGCCTCTCCCACACGTTTAGGCAGCGTCTGTGTCGCCCAGGCTGACCTACAACTCGAGGAATCCTGAGCAGGCATATAACTTTACATCTTGCACCAGCTTCCTGAGTGCTACGGCTGTTCCCCACCACAACCAGCTCACACATCATGCCTTAATACGATCTCCGTGGGTCTGAGCTCTCTCGTGGGGAACATGCTGATGTGCCCTGGTAACATCTATATGCATGCTGCAGAGAACGGCATAGCCATTGCCAGCTGGAAACTGAGCATCTGTGATTTTACACTTGAGAACTCCACGGCCTGGGGCCTCCCGACAGGCCCTTGTGGAGGGGAGGAAGGGTAACTCTGCCAGTGGGTGGCCCAGAAGGAGGGCTGCTGGGAAAGGGTAGAAAACTCATTTTTTCTTTCTTTTTGTATGAGTTATTTTATATATGAAAGTACACTGTTGCTGTCTTCTCAGACACATCTGAAGAGAGCATCAGATCTCATAGCAAATGGTTGTGAGCTGTCATGAGGTTGCTGGGAATTGAACTCGGAACTTTTGGAAGAACAGTCAGTGCTCTTAACTGCTGAGCCACCTTTCCAGCCCCCAAGAAAATTGATTTAAAGATTTATTCATTTTTATTTTCTGTGCACAAGCATTTTGCCTGCAGGCACCATGTGTGTGCAGTGCCCACAGAGGTCAGAAGAGGGAGTCTGAAACCCACAAACTGGAGTTATAGATGGTTGTGAGGTGCTGTGTGGGTCCTCTGGAAGAGAGGCAAATGCTCTTAACCACCGAGCCATCACTGCAGCCTGGGAGAGATCATTTGTTGATTGTATAGCCACCCCTATGTTACCTGTTCTTCCAGAGCTAACTTCTGTTCCTTTCAGTAATCCCAGCTGAGCTCACTGCTCACCACGCTAGCCTTGGGAAGTGTCATTCTTGTGTTTGTTTGCCACAGCTGCCCTATCTAGGCTGAATACACATCTCCCCACGAGACTAAGCTGATACCAGAGTTGATATGGAGCCCATGAATGATTCTCCACACCAAGGACACGTGTATTTTAACTGTCTAAGGAACCTGATTCTCAAATCAGGTCTCCCTTCAGTCCTCCTACCAACTCTACCAATGAGTCCTAAAATATACTTAAAAAGAGTGTGCAAGGGCAGTGTGAGTGCAGATCTCAATGCGGATCTGAGGATCTTCTACCTCATGGTTTTCTCAGGCAGGGCCTGACTTCAAAACTTCAGCTGTTATCTGTTTCAGTGACTTTTATAACAACCACACAGTCTTGTCCAATTTCTCCTAGGGTCAGAAAAATCCTTGTCTAAACACTGATACATTTTCTTTAAAGGTAAACCCTTTACTCTTTTAAGAACCACACCGGCTGGGCGGTGGTGGCACATGCCTTTAATCCCAGCACTTGGGAGGCAGAGGCAGGTGGATTTCTGAGTTCGAGGCCAGCCTGGTCTACAAAGTGAGTTCCAGGTCAGCCAGGGCTACACAGAGAAACCCTGTCTTGGAAAACCAAAACAACCCCCCCAACTGTATAGTGTGTGCCGCCGTGCTGGCCTTGTGTAGTGTATGGTGTGTGCCGCCGTGCTGGCCTTGTGTAGTGTATGGTGTGTGCCGCCGTGCTGGCCTTGTGTAGTGTATGGTGTGTGCCGCCGTGCTGGCCTTGTGTAGTGTATGGTGTGTGCCGCCGTGCTGGCCTTGTGTAGTGTATGGTGTGTGCCGCCGTGCTGGCCTTGTGTAGTGTATGGTGTGTGCCGCCGTGCTGGCCTTGTGTTTTGAGACAGGTTTTTCCTATGCAGCCTAAGCTGGTCTCGAGCTTGAGATCCTCCTGTCTAAAGCTTCTAAATCCTGGGAGCACAGAGCTGTATTAGGACTTTTGAGGTTTTTTGAGGCAGGGTCTCATATAGCCCAGGCTGGCCTTGGACTCCTGATCTTTCTGGATCTGCCTTCCAAAGTTGGGATTACACGCATAAGCTATCTCACTACCTTTTGCAATATAATAACAATTAATAATAATAATAATAAACACAAAACATGTATGGAGGTAGAGGCCAACTTTAATTGGTTCTCAAGTTGCCTCTGCCAAGTTCCTTACCTGATGCCCACATAGTGGTTATGCAGACCCCACTGCAGACCCCACTCTCAGCTGTAACACCTGGGCCTCCTCTCCCCACAGGAATTTCCTGCTCTCTTAAGATGTCCATTGTAGTCGCCTCCCTACTTGAACTTACACAGTGCCTGCTCATTAGAGAAATACCCACTGCCACCTGGCTCTTGGTGCCAGCCACTGCTTGAGTGTCTTTTTTGGCATGTCTCTGTATTCAATTTATGGGAAGGTAAGCTCAACCGAGTGTGGGAAGCCCTGATGTGAAGAGCCATGTCAAGAACAAGATAACCCGCACGCAGACAGGCCTCCCAACAATACACCTAGCCCCAGGTTGTTGTGGACTGGTTCTAATGCTATTTTGTTAATTCGGCTCCCAAAATTACATGGTGTCTTAGTCAGGGTTTCTATTCCTGGACAAAACATCATGACCAAGAAGCAAGTTGGGGAGGAAAGGGTTTATTCAGCTTTCTCTTCTACATTGCTGTTCATCACCAAAGGAAGTCAGGACTGGAACTCAAACAAGTAAGGAAGCAGGAGCTGATGCAGAGGCCATGGAGGGATGTTCTTTACTGGCTTGCTTCCCGATGGCTTGCTCAACCTGCTCTCTTATAGAACCCAAGACTACCAGCCCAGAGATGGCCCCACCCACAAGGGGACCTCCCCATTTGATCACTAATTGAGAAAATGCCTTATAGCTGGATCTCATGAAGACACTTCCCCAACTGAAGCTCCTTTCTCTGTGATAACTCCAGCTGTGTCAAGTTGACACACAAAACCAGCCAGTACACATGGGAACCTGCACCATCTGCCTGTAAGATGCTGAGGGTGAATAAAAGTTGCCAGCAGCCAATGGCAGGGCAGGGAGACAGAGGCAGGATGTTAGATTTCCTGGGAAAGGGAATCCCTCACCCTCAGCCCTCACCACCAGGAAGAGGAGGTTTTTAGAACTGCCATGCCAGGGAAGTACAGAGATCAGGCCTGAGAGCTGGAGAAGTGACAGTGTACAGCCATGTACGAGCATGCAGAGAGTGTCCCCAGGGGCCCCTGCCCCGATTGGGTCTGGGGTAGCAGAGATCAAATATAGATTTTAGTAAGTAATATTATTCAAGAGTATTGGAGGGGAGGCACTAGCAATGTGGAGGTTGGGAAGTGGCCCAGCTGTGGAGCTCCTTATTAAATAGAAGGCTGCATGTGTGTGTGTGTCTTTCATCCGAGAATTCACAAATTGGGGCAGCAGCAAGAAGCACATGCACACACACACCTGCCAGACTTCGGATTAAGCATACTATTCTTACAGATGGAGTCCAACCTGTAGGCTCAAACTCACCATTAAAAATTAATTGGAGATACTTGAAAGGAGGTGGGGAGAATTGATTTCTTGGCAGAGCTGGAAGTGTTGCCTGAGCCACATCTATGTGGGTTTGGAACTAGAACAAAAGGTGTGCTAATTGGTACAGAAAATTCTGGGGTTTGTGGGTTAAGGATGAGACACATCCATGCTGAGGCAGACAAAACTGGGTCAGGGGATTTACCCTGAGCCGCCCTTAAAGGCTTCTGGCTGCCTCAGAGAATTTGAACTCAGAGTTACTGGGAACCCCTGCTGTGTAAAGAGACAGGGTACTGAAGGCAGAGAGAGGCAGACAGTAGAGGCTGCTGGTGATAGAGATGAATGAAGTTTGATTTAATTGTTTTTAAGGATAGAAGGAGTACAGTGGCAATTGTTTCAGTGCTTTTAAGTATACTGGAATGAAGAAATCCAGGCTTTGATCTCAAATGTAGGACCCAAAGGCACTGAGATAGATAGAATAGAATGAATGAGTAAAATTCTCATGCTTTAGAAGAAATTGTAGAAAGTCTATGCCAGGGCGGCACTGGCGGGGGTTGGGGTTTGAACGCTGTCTACACGGGAGTCCTGAGATTGTCCTGAGATTTAATTAAAATTAAATCAGAATCTAATATAACCATGAGTTTACTCCCTGGCCCTTTACTTGTGTTACATAAAAATGTCTCTAGCCAAAACTTCAGCTAAAATTAGAAATAAATCTTGTTGGTTATGGAATCCTTAAGATTCTAATGAAGATCTATTACAATTGAATATTTGTCAAACTAACTCATAAAAGGATAGTTGCCTTTCACCTGCTCAAACAAGGAGCAAAAATTCATCCTTAACTGTTCTGTGCACTTTGTACAATCTTTATGAATATCTTAATAGTACTAAAAGTTTGGTTGTAAGATTCATATAGTGCGGGGCTGGTGAGATGGCTCAGCGGTTAAGAGCACTAACTGCTCTTCCAAAGGTCCTGAGTTCAATTTCTAGCAACCACATGGTGGCTCGCAACCATCTGTAATGAGATCTGATGCCTTCTTCTGGAGTGCCTAAAGACAGCTATGGTGTACTTACTTACATATAATAAATAAATAAATCTAAAAAAATTCATATATTGCAGAATTTGCAGTTCTGACAAGATTCATCCGCAGGGACACAGAAATGATCTACAGTTCCAGCTACCTGCCTCCCAAAACAGCATGAAGAACAGCTGTTGATTCCCAATGAATTCAGTTCATCCAGCCTTTCAGATGGATCCAGTAAGGACTTCAGTCAAGTCCTGAGCCTTCTAAGCATACAGAGACTGGATAACAAATGCTAAAGCTAGCTTTCTTAAGTCTAACCAATTTTTCTAATTTTCTTACTCCTCCCCACTTTAAAAAATTTTAGCATTGGAAATGTAATTGAGGAAAATACGTAATAAAAATTATCTTCAAAAAAAAATTTTGTCACTCCTATTCAGCAGAAGTTGTGGAGCATTGTCATGCCCATCCCTGGGGTTTGGGTGTCTGGTCATGGTTAATTTTATAAATTATAGGTAGGCTGTCATTTTAAGGGATCATTTGGAAATGGTCATAATTTTGAACAGGGAGGAAATATATGAGATGGATTACTAAATTTATTCTTGAACAAAGCATTGGATAGCTATAATTTTACATTGGTAGAAATCTTTATAATTGATACAAAATTGAAGTTAAAATTTCTTACATTGGTTCAGAATTTATATATTGATACAGACTTAAGGTTCTCATTGGTATAAATCTTTGTATATTGAGACAAAATTTGAAATTAATATTGTTATTCTTAGATAGACATTGTCCCTATGCAACTCATTTAAGAATACAAGGCTTTGACCCAGTCCTTCTATAGCTGTTATTACAAACTGTTTAGGATGATTAAGTAACACAAGTAAAGGGCCAGGGAGTAAACTCATGGTTATATTAGATTCTGATTTAATTTTAGTAAAAGTGTTTTTAATATTATTCAAATAGAAATAGCTAAGAGTAGTCAAGGTTTAACAGTTCAGATATACTTTATATAGTCTTCAAAAACATCAGAAGTCCACAGAATAGAGCACTTATAATCATTTCATTATTATTAGATTTTTGACTAGGAGGCATGTCAGCTCTTACAGCGCCCTCTTCATGGTTCAAATAAGATATTGAGCATCATAACCTCCATATGGAGTTGTTCCAGTTGTGACAAGGTAGGCACTGGACAAGAACTGCCCTAATTCATCTACAGACAAAAAGGAAAGGACACAAGATAGTGGGGTAATTGGCAGCTTAGCTCTGCCAAGACAGAGTGAGCTAGTCCTTCATAATTCCTGCTTCACTTAAGGTCTGTCAGATGGTTATGGCCCAGAAGGCTGAGGACAGATGCTCTGACGCTTTGAGAAATAGGAGACTGTCCAGGTAGTCAGCTGTCTCTATAATTTGTTTAAGTTTTTGAAGCTATGTTTTTGTGCTTCCTATATATTCAGGTAATATTTACTTTGTCTTGGATGGGGTTGAAGACTGGTTATAGTCTCATAATCAAACTTAAGTTGTTTAGCACTAAGGAAGATGATGTAGATTTAATAGGATGGTTTTCAGATGATAATGCAAGTTAAAATCAGAACATAATTCAGTTATAGAATTGTAAACTCTTAGCCAGGCATGGTGGCGCACGCCTTTAATCCCAGCATTTGGGAGGCAGAGGCAGGTGGATTTCTGAGTTTGAGGCCAGCCTGATCTACAGAGTGAGTTCTAGGACAGCCAGGGCCACACAGAGAAACCCTGTCTCAAAAAACTAAAAAACAAACAAACAAACAAACAAAGTAAACTCTTTAAGTTAGGATAGATGTTACAGTAATATACCAATATTAACAAGATTGATGGGCTGGGAATTATTAGTGTATATCATACCTTATAGTTTACATAACTGCTGCAACTATGCTCACTATATATCTGAGAGAAAAGGCCTTTTTAATGGACAAAAAGGGTGAGATGTTGTGAATTGGATCTAATGCTATTTGTGTTAATTTGGCTTCCAAAATTACATGTAAACCCACATGTCTGCCTGTAAGACACTGAGGGTCCCTTCCCCCATTTGGCTTCAATTGGTGGATAAAAGTTGCTGGTGGCCAATGGATGGACAGGGAGACAGATGTGGGACTTTAGATTTTTTTGGGCAAGGGAACCCCCAGGAGGAAGAGGTTTTTAGAATCACCATGCTAGGGAAGCAGAAAGATCAGGCTGAGATCTGAAAAGCAAGGGCATACAGCCATGTAAGAGGCAGGGAAGAACGGTCCCAGGGGCCCCTCCCCCACTTGGCTCTGGGGTAGCAGAGATGAATTATAGATTTTGGTAAGTAACAATTCATGTGTATTACAGGGAAGGCACTAGCAATGTGTAAGTCTGGGAGTGGCCCAGCTGTCCAGCTTCTTAGGGCATATTAAATAGAAGGCTGTGTGTGTGTGTCTTTCATCTGAGAATCCACAACATTGCGGTGGTAGCAAGAAGAGCAGGTTAACCATTCTACTGTTACACAGGTCGTTACACAGGTCACTCCTGCTCATTGATGGAATTGTTCTCTGAGCCTTTATAGAGAGAATGGTGTGATGGCTAGTTGTGATCAATTTGACACAATCTAGAGTCCCATAGGAAGAGGGTCTCAATGAAGGACTGTTAGGATCAAGATGGCCTGTAGGGGATTGGTTTCACTCCATTAACTGAGCTGGGAAGACCTCTACTCCCTAGGCTGAGGATGCTCATCAGCACACAAACAGAGAATGGGAGCTCAATCTAAGAATGCATGCACTAGCGCTGAAGAGCTGGCTCAGTGGTCAATGGGCACTTGTTGCTCTTGCAGAGGACCCACACTCAGTTCCCAAGACCTATGTGGCAGCTACAATGGACTGCGACTCCACTGCAAAGGGATCCAACACCTTATCGGACCTCTGCAGGCACCAGGCATGCAAACAGTGCACATACATATGGCAGGCAAAACACGCATGTACAATATATGAAATAAATATTAATGTGTACATTCCGTTCCACTTTGCTTCTTCATTATGGACACAATGGGACTGGTTGTCTCCAGCTCCTGCTGCGTGGCTCCCCTGAAATGATGGGCTGTAACCAGAAGCTGTGAAGTGAAATAGACTCTCCCTAAGTCACTGCTGTCAGGTTACATTCAAGCAACAGAAATGAAACTAAGACACAGGGGCTAGCTGGTCTTTGGCTATTTGGTGGGTTCTTCTTTCTCCCACCCTTCTCCACTCTTTTCCCACCCTTTCAACCTCCTAATATTAGATAGGAGAGAGAAAAAAGATAGAAAGGAAAGGGACAATGTTATCATTAGACTACTTCCTGCTGAATAGGGCATCGAGTTCCTTAGGGCAAGTTTGACTGTCTCTGTCAGGATATCTAATTTCTTCTTTCTTCTTGGTGGACGACTACTTAACAAACCATGGCAAACAACCAGTGACAACCAGCACACAACCACCTCCCCCCCATTCACCCACCACCCACCCAACCACCAACCTAATCTGCCTCACAGGAGCTTAGCAATTTTTTGTTGTTGGTTTTTTGTTTTTTTTGTTTTTGTTTTTTTGTTTTTTTGTTTTTGGAGATAGGGTTTCTCTGTGTAGCCCTGGCTGTCCTGGAACTCACTCTGTAGCCCAGGCTGGCCTCGAACGCAAAAATTTGCCTGCCTCTGCCTCTCGAGTGCTGGGATTAAAGGCGTGTGCCAACACTGACTGGCTCTTAGCATTTATTTATCCTCTGAAAAATTCCCCTGAATTCTAAAAGACTATTGTAGAAACTATCTGCAGCTGGCAAAATCATGCCCCTGCAAGAGCATGAGGCAAATCATAGTCAGCTGCTGTGGACAATCTGAAGCGGCCCCATATCCCATACCTGGGATTAAAACAAAAACATAGCCTGATGATATTTCTGTTTTTTAAAAGAATCCAAAACTTCAAACTGTCACTACAACAGGTATGTATGTGAAAGACTGTCTGAAATCCTTTTAACAACAAAATAAACTAACTTTTTCGGGCTCCATGAGCGGGTGATTTCACCTCTGTGTTTTCTAGTGTGGAGAGGAGAGAAGAGGAGTGGTCCCAGGGTGTGCAGGTCCCAGGTGCCTCACTGGGCTGGGCACCGTAGCACACCTGCCTCCCCCAGGACCCTCTCTTAACATCCCTGGGGCAGGTATAAAACCATACCAGTTGAGGACTCTGTCTGACATCGAAAGGAAGGAGGCCAGAGCCTGAAGACTCTTCTACAATGATAAAGGGCAGTTTAGGGATCTTCATTAACCTGCCTGCTGCCATCTGTGGCTATTTTAACAGACCCTTAGTAACTCTGGTCTATTTTCTCCAATATACTGCATTTCCCAAAACACTCCAATATACAACTAAAGACCCAAACAACAACACTCCCCCCTCATTAGCTGCTTTATAACTGGATGCTCATCTTTTTCTTCTTTCTGTCTCTCTTTCTTTCTTTCCTCCCCCTCCCCACCTTTTTTGATACAGGGTGTACTGGCTGGTTTTGTGTCAACTTGACACAGGCTGGGGTTATCACAGAGAAAGGAGCTTCAGTTGAGGAAATGCCTCCATGAGATCCAGTTGTGGGGTATTTTCTCAATTAGTGATCAAGGGGGAAAGGCCCCTTGTGGGTGGGACCATCTCTGGGATGGTAGTCTTGGGTTCTATAAGAGAGCAGGCTGAGCAAGCCAGGGGAAGCAAGCCAGTAAGGAACATCCCTCCATGGCCTCTGCATTAGCTCTTGTTTCCTGACCTGCCTGAGTTCCAGTCCTGACTTCCTTCAGTGGTGAACAGAAATGTGGAGGTGTAAGCTGAATAAACCCTTTCCTCCCCAACTTGCTTCTTGGTCATGATGTTTGTGCAGGAATAGAAACCCTGACTAAGATACAGAGTCTTACTGCATAGCTTTATAGCTCTGGGTGGCCTTAATCTCACAGAGATCCACCTGTGTCTTCCAAGTGCTGGGGTTAAAGTTAAATTAAAGGTATGCACAATCGTGCCTCACTGTTGCCTCCTCTTTCAGACCGCTGGTACCTTCCACCTACAGTGGTCAGGTCTTTTATACTCTATATCTTGGTACCCGAAGAAGCTTTAAAATTGTGACTTCATTATGGAAACCACTTACCACAACAGTCCTGGATAGTTTTCTGTCAACTTGACATAAGCCAGTCATTTGGGACTAAACTGAGAAAAAATGGCTACCAGATTAGCCTGTAGGCAAATCTGTAGAACATTTTCTTGATTAATGATTGGTGTAGGAAGACCCAGCCCACTGTGAGTGGTGCTACCCATAGGCAAAGGATCCTGGGTTGTATAAGAAAATGGGCTAAGCAAGCCACTAGGAGCCAAATCAGTAAGCAACATTCCTCCATAGTCTCTGCACATAGTTCCTGTCTCCAGGTTCCTGCTTGAGTTTCTGTCCTGATGTCCCTTAGTGATAGGATGTGACCTAGGAGTCATGACATTATCACAGCAAGAGAAACTGTAAGATAAGGCTAATCGTGAATGTCAGGAGTCTCAGCAGGCTGACCACTGACTGGTAATGGCAGAGCATTGGGAAAAGGTACACACACCGCTCTCTCTTATCATGACAAGAGAAAGTCACCATAAGCTGTCCTTTCATCAGAGCCGTATGGGCGTTGGGGGCAGCCTCACCTTTGGGGGCTTGAAAGGATAATCTGTAGGGAAGTGGATGGTCGGGAAAAAACCCCTCCTTGGTAAGGACTGTCATTCTGGAAGGACAAGACAGAGGAAGACATCAATGCCTGTGGGAAAGATGAAGTTCCAGAAAGAACCTAGAGCTGTGCATGCAGCAGCGCTACCTACCGGGCGCATGATGGCGGCCTGCCAGTGGGACACTCCAAGACAAAAGACAGACAGGCATGTAAGGCTCCTCGGGGAAGGTGGAAGGGTGCTGCCAGGCTCCACACAAGGCTGCCTTGCTTCTGACACCGACTGCAAGTGTGGGGCTTGGAGAAGCACTCACTAGGACTCCAGGGCTCCTTAGAAGCTGCTGCAGCCGGGGTTATAGGTTACTAACATGACACAGATCCAAATTCAGTTTCCTAGGCAGTTGCTGCCAATCGGGAATGCTTACCTGTGCAGCCCTGCTGAGGCATCAGCAAGACCCTACAATGAGCACACTGATGAGCAGCTCTCAGAACTGAGGTTAAAGTTCCCTCCGATCTTTTTTGGTCCAGACTAATTCTGGTACTTAGAAGGCTAGAACAGTGTTGGAGCCCCTGAACTAGAACTGAAGACAGTTAAGGAGTCCAAGTGGTCGTAGGAACTGAACTCAGGCTCCTTGAAAGAGCAGCAAGGGCTCTTCAGCATGGCGACTGCAATCTAGCGCTCGGCACGAAACTGCATCCTAGCTAGGCTTTGCCTCTTTACATGCTGCTCTTGGCAAGCGCTTTTCTGCGTCTTGGTCAGGCTGTGGGGCCTCTTGGTCACCCATGTCATCCTACCTAGTGACCCAGGCAGTCTTCTGAGGTTTTGATAACAAACCTCGAAGCCTTCTTGTTTTTGTCAAGTCTCTGCCCTTCAGCAGCCAAATGTTCATATCAAAACTCCTGTTGCCGGGCGTGGTGGCGCACGCCTTTAATCCCAGCACTCAAGAGGCAGAGGCAGGCAAATTTCTGAGTTCGAGGCCAGCCTGGTCTACAAAGTGAGCTCCAGGACAGCCAGGGCTATACAGAGAAACCCTGACTCGAAAAACCAAAAAACAAAAAAACCCAAAAAACAAAACTCCTGTTGTCTCCAGGGTCTCAGGCTGTCTTTACTTAAGCTCTGCTTATCCCTAGTACACAAGAGCTCACTAAGCTTCTCTGAATGCTTCAAACAGCCACGTCCACGGCTCCAGAGTACTTCAGGGCAAGGACTCCAGAGCCTCTGTAAGCACTGTCTTTTCACTAATGCGGTGGTGGGCTTGTGAGTTCTTAGAGATCTCCATTCTCAAGAAAATCCATCTCCTATAAATTCATGACAGATATTGATGTAAGGCAAGGTTTAAGGCCTGGACCTGTCGTTCCTGGTTTTCTTGTCACCTGCTCAAATATTCTAAAGGTTCAGTCCAGTCCATGTCAGCAAGACAGAGACAACCCTTATGTTTAGAACACAGGGTTGAAGAGAATCTTCCGAAACTCCTTGGCTCACAGATCTTCCTCAACATTTCAATCAGATGCTTGCCTGAGCTAATGAAGATAACACTTTAACATTTTAAATCATTATTGCTGGGCTGGAGAGATACCTCAGTGATTAAGAGCACTGACTGCTCTTCTAGAGGTCCTGAGTTCAATTCCCAGCAACTACATGGTGGCTCATGACCATCTGTAATGGGATCCGATGCCCTCTTCTGGTGTGTCTGAGGACAGCTACAGTGTACTCATATAAAATAAATAAATAAATAAATAAATAAATCTTTAAAAAAAAAGATAACTCATTATTGCTGCATGCCCGTGGTGCCACAGGACTGAACTTGGGTCATCAGATTTGAGCAACAAGTGCATTTACCTGCTGAGTCATTTTGCTGGCTTGAAAATATCACATCTATTGCTTTTGACTGTTTTAATTTCATCTCATGCTAATTATTTGGTTTTTAAGTTTTATATATATATGTGTGTGTGTGTGTATATATATGTATATGTATGTGTGTATATATATATATATATATATATATATATATATATATATATATGAATGTGATCTCTGTGTAGACCCTCATGCGCCATGGGGTGTATGTGAAAGTCAGAGGACAGTACCCTATCAGTTGCTTCTCTCCACTTATACATGGGCTATGGGGATCAAATTCAAGTTGCCAGATTTTCATGGAACATGCTTTTACCCATTAGCTATCTCAGTGGAACTAGGAAGACAGGAATGTACTTCGTATATAACTCAGATCCTTATGTACTGACTGAATCACCTTTCCAGTCCTAAAATTTTTTTTAATTAAGTGATAGAAAAATATATATTACATAAAAATACCATTTGCAGGGGGCTCAAATTTTATGGCAATCTACACTGTCTCAAAAATAAAAATGACAGGACCATGAAGCTGACTCAATGGGTGAAGAACTTTCTGTAAATGATAAGGGGCTGGGTTTGCATCTCAGCACCCAGATGTGGCAGCGTGCAATGGTGTCTGTGTGTCTGTCTCTCTCTGTGTGTGTATATAGTAAAACTTAGGGGTTAGGTAGTTAGCCAGCCAGTCTAGCCAAAAAGGTGAGTTCTGGGTTCAGCTAGAGACCCTGTCTCTAAAGATACAGTGAAGGGACCAGAGAAATAGCTCAGTGGTTAAGAGCAGTGGCTGTTCTTCCAGAGCACCCAGGTTCAATTCCCAGCACCCACATGGTAGCTCACAACCATCTGTAACTCCAATTCCAGGGGATGCAGTGTCTTCTTCTGGTTTCTGGAGGCACTGTTGTGTACAGACATACATATAGATAAAATAATAAGATACATGTAAAATAATTTAAAAATTAAATAATTAAAAACTATCCGTGTACCATTTGCACTAGTGTCCCGTGTCTGAGCTGGGACAACCTGCCTTCCTCATGACTCAGCAGAGAAAGAATGATTTCTGATGGCGCAGGCTCCATTTGGAATGTAACATGACCAGTCACACTGATATGAGCTCATGGTCTCCACTGAGAAAGCAATTCAGGCAGTAACTTACAGATTGTCACCACTTCTGCCCACTTTACTGAGTTCTAAAACCCTTTCTATCGTTTTGGATACTAGCCAAAATCCTAAGCATGCTCAAACTGCCTCTTGTCTAAACTTTCTCACTGTTTCTCTGAAGAACCCAGTTCCCAACTTCATGCAGCAGCGAGCATCATCGCTGAACACACCTGCTTTCTTGAACTACTTCTCTTCTCCATCAAACTTTATAGCTTACCTGTTCCATTGCTGTTCTCAAATTCTAACACAATGCAAAGTGATCCTTAAGCTTTAAACACACACACACACACACACACACACACACAAAAACCCAACCAAACCAAACCAATCAAAAACAAAAAGAAAGAAAAGACAAAGCAATCTACAGTGGGCAAGGTGGCACACATTTATAATTCTAGCAATCTGAAGAATAAGACAGGAAGATTACAGCTTGAGGCCAACCTGGGCTACATTGTATGTTCAGGCCAGCCTCAGCTACTGAACAAGACATGTATTAAAACAGCAAAAGCCAACCAAACAAAAAGCAATTCATAAGTATATGAAAGGAAAACAATTAGATATCCTAAGAACTGCTCAGAGGGGAGAGTGTCTGATGACACAGGAGGCTTTGGCTGCGAGCCTTCTGAAATCTGGAAGGATACTTACAGTCATCACCCACAGGTCCCGCAGAACACTGAGCAGGGGGATCCCTCTGTAATCAGTCAGTTCCTAGAACATGAGACACGAGTTAGGTTGCTCTATGCCTTGGAAGCTGCCTGTACACACTGGTCCTCTGGCCTTGATTAATCTGGCAGAAGCCCTTAGGAGGTGGCTGGAAAGAAGTCCAGGCAGGAGGCTACTTACAGAGGTGGATTCAAGATGGCCAAGAGTTCCTGGACAGACTAGAGACACTCAGCAGTTAAAAGCACTTGCTGCTCTTCCCGCAGACAGAGTTCTGTTCCCAGCACTCACTTCAAGGGGCTCACAACCACTTAACTTAAGCTCCAGGTGATCCAACACACTCTTCTTGCCTCCAAAGGCATCTTACACATGTGGCGTGTGCACACACACACACACACACACACACACACACACACACACACACACTAAATATAGCGTTTGAGATGAGCAACAGTTTGTACCTAAGAACCAAATGAAAGTCAAAATGAGACCTTTTGGAGTGCCTGGTTATAATGTGATGGACAATCTTGATTGTCAACTAGACTAAATCTTGAGTCAATTAAAATGTAAGCAGCTGTGAGAGATTTTCTTGATTGGATCATTTGAAGTTGGAAGGCCCACCCTAAACCTGGGCCACACCTTCTGGTGGCAGCCCACAAAAAAGGACATAGAAAAAGGTCCATTGCTATTTGCCTGCTAACTCTCACTCTTTTTTTTTTTTTTTTTTTTACCCCAGGGTTTCTCTGTATAGCCCTGTCTGTCCTGGAACTCAGAAATCCGCCTGCCTCTGCCTCTGCCGCCTCCCCAGTGCTGGGATTAAAGGCGTGCGCTACCACGCCCGGCCTCACTCTCACACTTGCTGGCAAGTTCATCTAGGCTGCAATCCTTTGCTAGTATTAGAACCTGCTTCTTTGGAATTCTAAGAACACTGAAGACCAGGAGAGACATCCAGCCTGTGACTGAAACTACTACCAAATCCTTCAACTTTCCATAGAGAGACAGTCATTGTTGCACTAGCCACTCTAATAAATTTGATGCATAATCTCCCAACAGAAGTGATTCTGTTTCTTTAGAGAACCCTGACTAATACACTAAGAGGCATCTCACACTATGAGCCTAGCTAGGCCAACAGCTATCAAACTGCCTAGAAGCATATCCTGGTAACACCACTGTGGAGCCAAGCTTTAGAGCCAAACAGGAAAAAACCAGCTGAGGAGCCTAATGAACAATGCTCTTCTGAGCCTATCAAGGGATCCCACCACTTTGATTTGGACACTTTAAAATGACCAGCTCTGTCTTCTTGGTTGTCTGCCTAGGGCCTATGTGGATGCTGGGAATCAAATCTAAGTCCTTGGTAAGAGCAGTAAGTGCTTTTAACTGTTGAGACGTCTCTCCAAACTGACCTTTTAAAGTGCTTGAGTTTTTTAATGACTTTGGGACTTTACAAAGTTGAAATGAAAACCAAAGAGATGGTCCAGTGGCTAGAGTACTTGCTCCCAACCCCTACATGATAGCTCACAAACATCTGAAGGTCTAGTCCAAGAGGATCTGACACCCTCTTCTGGATTCCACAGAGTACCAAGCATGTATACGATGCAGTCATTCATGCAGAGGAAACACCAATACACAAAAGAACTTAAGAAAAACCAAGCACATTATTTAAAAGTTGCAATGTATTTTGTATTGTGATATTATTATGAGCTCTTGGGGATAAACAAAAAAAGAAAAGATTATGGTTTAATAACAATCTATTGGTATATTAAGTTGATAAGGGGTCAATCGACTTGGAGGGTCATTTGGGAAGAGGTAACCTCAACCCAGCAAATCCCTCCATCAGACTGTCCTGTAGACAAATGTCTGAGACATTTACTTGACTGATGTAGAAGAAAGAGCCCAGTCCACTGTGCACGGTGCCCTAACTGGCACATGGTCCTGGGGTATAGAATAAAGCAAACTGGCACACACCAGCAAGCAGCCCTGCTCCATGGCCTCTTCTTCAGTTTCTGCCTCCAGGTCTCTGCTTTGGCTTCCCTCTCCTCCCAAGCTGCTTCTGGTTATGGTGTTTATCACAGCGACAGAAATCTAATTGAGACACATAACCTGGATCCACTTGGTGGAAAGAATCATGCTAATGCTAAAAGTTAGGGTCATAGGGCTGGAGAGATGGCTCAGTGGTTAAGGGCATGAACTGCTCTTCCAGAGCTCCTGAGTATGATTCTTGGCACCTACACAGGGCACCTTACACCCACATATAAGTGAGCAAATCTTTTTTTTTTTTTTGGTTTTTCGAGACAGGGTTTCTCTGTATAGCCTTGGCTGTCCTCTGTAGATCAGGCTGTCCTCGAACTCCGTCTGCCTCTGCCTCCCAAGTGCTGGGATAAAAGGTATGCAACACCACGCCCGGCCCCAAATCCTTTAAAAAAGAGGTTATAAATACCATTTTGCAGTATAGAAAATCCCAACTAGGGTTGGTGAGATGGCTCAATGGGTAAGAGCACCCGACTGCTCTTCCGAAGGTCAGGAGTTCAAATCCCAGCAACCACATGGTGGCTCACAACCATCCGTAACGAGATCTGACTCCCTCTTCTGGAGTGTCTGAGGACAGCTACAGTGTACTTACATATAATAAATAAATAAATAAATAAATAAATAAATAAATCTTTAAAAAAATTCCAACTATTAATACTATGTGAAAACATGGATCATAAATTACAGTATAATGCAGGGTATGGTGGTGCACGCCCCTCGGCAACCAGAGGCAGGAGGATCTCTGTGAGTTTGAGGCTGGCCTTGTCTACATAGCGAGTTCTGGGTCTGCCAGGAGGCCGTGTCTCAAAAAACCAAACCAAACCAAACCAAAACGGAACAAAAAACAACTTAGAAATATAAAATAATTTTCTTTAGGAAAAGGACGAAAAGTGGATAGGCTAAAACGTTAACAAATGGTAAAGGGTGGATTGGTGGCTTCTTTTTCTGAGATGCAATTACCAGGCTCTAGGTTAATGGGCTAATACAAACCTACGGGATGAAATTCTCCCGCAGCTCAGCCTCTCGTGCTAGGCACCCTGGGAGACACCCCTCTGCTTCCCTAAACTCCGCCCAAAGCTGCGCGCGCACGTGACCCGGTCGCATGACTCCGCCCCCGCGAGTCGCCCGCCAGAGGCACTCAGCCACCTCCTAAGTCTGCGCCGACCGCGGCGGAACTCGCGCGGGGCAAGTGTCAGTGCGCCCTGCCGCACCTCAGCCGCGGGGTTCTATTCGCTGCGACAGCCCGCAGAGTGGACGGGCGGGAGGACCCCGTTTCCGCCACTCTTACCTTCTGGATCCGTTTTAGAGCCATGTTCCCGCTGCTCGTGCCCCACCGGCCCTGCGGGGCAGACTAAGACGGCCGCCTGGGCCGCAACGCTGCACGCCGGGAACGGCGCTCTACGCGTGCGCGCCGCGGTGCGCTGTGGGTAGCTAGTGCGCGCAGCAGTCCTGGGTCTGACCACGGAGTCGCGCACGGTCAGTTACTCGGCCACGGTCACGGCCCTGTGGCTCTGGTTTCTGCTAGGCGAGGGGCCTGGGCACCAGGACATGCCTGAAACCGCAGGTGCCACACGCTATGCTCTCTGCCCCTCCCTGGGCTCCTCCCCAGGCTGTCACTTAACTCCTGAGCTTAGTGGTTGTCAGCGCTGTAAGTATACATTCACTTTTATATGCTTTCTGGGCAGAAGTGTTACAGATATTTCTGAATACGCGTAGGTGCTGAGCACAGATGCATCTACATGTCTGGAGAGCTGCATTTTCAGTAGTACTTAGTTGGCTTCAATGCACTGCCGCTATTGAGACTCAGCCTGAAAGTGCACATCCCAAGCTAAACTCTGCTTCCCTTTCCCCAAGACATCGAACTGTTTAAGACCAAGTGTAAAGAACTTAGTGGTATGTCACAAAATCTGTGTAATAGATTGTAGCCAACATCTTGGAAATGAAATAGAATATGGCAAAATACATAATATCAGCGTGCCTCATACAGTAAAGAATCTGGACTCTCTATATAAATAATCATATATATTGTTTCCAGACAGATAAACCTAATAGGGTATGCTAGTGCAGTTGCTCTGGACCAAAGGTGTTCCAACACCAGACTGGGCTACATAGTGAGTTTGAGGCCAGCCTGGATTGCAGAGTAAGACCATGTCTTAAAAAAAAAAAAAAAGCCGGGCGTGGTGGCGCACACCTTTAATCCCAGCACTCAGGAGTCAGAGACAGGCGGATTCCTGAGTTCAAGGCCAGCCTGGTCTACAAAGTGAGTTCCAGGACAGCCAGAGCTATGCAGAGAAACCCTGTCTGGAAAAACCAAAAAAAGAAAGAAAGAAAGAAAGAAAGAAAGAAAGAAAGAAAGAGAGAAAGATCCCCAAAGGAAAATCTAAAACTAGAGGAGCTGAGGAGATAGTAGATAGGAGTGCTTGTGGTGCAAGCATGGGGCCCTGAGATCATTAGTACCCACAGAAAAGGTGAGGTTGGCTACTCATGTCTCTAACCCCAGCACTGGGTAGCCGGCATGACAGGATCCCTGGAGCTACCTTAGCATAGATAGTGAGATTCCAGTTCAGTGAGAGACCTTGCACCAAAAGCAGTAAGGCACAAAGAGTAGCATTTACTCTGTCATATATCTGGCATTCTACTCTGGCCTCTGTCATGTTCCTGCACATACGCATACAAACCCTGCCCAAAACAAAAACAATGAATCGAACACTTAAATGGTTTCCCAGCCAGATTCCTATATGCCATTCACCTATTCTCCTAGTTTATCCTAAACACATGTCATGAACTGTCCTCTAAACTATAAGCCTTACCAAGCTCCACCCTCTTCCAAAACTCCACAAGGAAGATCTGTGGCCTGTGGGAATACATTCAGGGCTCTCTGTGATCCCTTAGGGTCTGCTGTCTTTAAGTTTTACTTCCTTACCTTTAGTTATGCTATTGTGGTGGTGGCTCATGCCTTTAATCCCATCACTCTAGAGGCAGAAGCAGGCAGATCTTTCAAAACAGGGTCTCTGTAGAGCCCTGGCTATCCCGGAGCTCACTCTGTAGACCAGGCTGGCCTTCATTCAGCTCACAGAGATCTACCCATCCTGCACCTTCTATCATTTAAAAAAAAAAACCATTTATTTAATGTATATGAGTACACTGTGGCTGTCTTCAGAAACACCTGAAAAGGGCATCAGATCCCATTACAGATGGTTGTGAGCCACCATGGGGTTGCTGGAAACTGAACTCAGGACCTCTGGAAGAGCAGCCAGTGATCTTAACCACTAAGCCATCCCTCCAGCCCCATCTTCTATATCTTTACACCTTGACTCTTTCTTTTTTTTAGATTCTTTTCATTTTATTACACATATATTACATACATATATATATGTGTGTATATACATATATATGTATGAATATTTGCCTGTGTGTTTATATTTGTGTGTATGTGTCCACAGTGGTTTGAAGAGGTCAGAAGAGGGGTTGGATTTCCTGGAACTGGAATTAAAGATGGTTGTGAACCACCATGTAGTCCTGGGTCTTTTGCAAGAACAAGTGCTCTAGACCACTGGGCTATCTTTCCAGCCCTGTGGCCTACTTTTATCTGGAAAGCTTCCTTTGTTTTTCTTGAGTAATCTTCCAAAGCTAGTTGAAACTTCACTCAGATGGCTTAAGTACAAGACTTTGCTTCTGGAGTCATGTTTTCACAGCCCACCTGGGTGCATGTTTCCAGTTGGGTGCAGTGGCTCTCATTTGTACTCTAGCTACTTTGGAAACTGAGAAAGGAATATCGTGAGTTAGGGCCAACCTGGGCAACATCTAGAGTCTCCCATTAAAAAAAATAAACAAATGTAACTGGAGTTGGTGTCTTGTGCCTATAATTCCAGCTCTTGTGAGGCCAAGACAAGAGGATTGCTGTTAGTTCAGGCCAGCCTGGGTTGCAAGTGAGTCCCTGTCTCAAAAAAACTAACAGCCAGGCAGGATGGTGCACATCTCTAGTCCTAGTACTTCGGAGGCAGAAGCAGATCTCTGTGAGTTTGAGGTCAGCCTGGGCTGTAGAGCACCAACCAGTATAGTATAGTGAGATCTTGTCTCCAAAAAAATCAGGCAAGTAAAAAACAACTACCCTCTACCCTGACATACACACATAACTTTGGTCACCTTGCAGAGAATAAGAGACTTTGGAACACTCAGCCAATATCACACACCCTTCTCTCCTTAGGAGATCTATTTAGATGAGGGAGCAGAAAGATTGTTAGAACCAGTCAGAGCCAGAAGAGATGGATAACTTCAAGGAAAGAGCTTTTTAAAGACATATCAGAGCAGTTGTATGTATGAACTCACAGACTGACAGCAAGCAGAAGACCTGCACAAGTTGAAGTCAGACAATCCTAGCGCTGAGAAGAGGAAGTAGACACAAAATCCCGCCCACCCTAGCCAAGGAGCTATTTGTAAGTGAAGGCTGCTGGCCGAGGGAAAGTCAAGTTTCCTTCCATGAAGGACCCTGGGTTTATCCACCACATCCCAGGAGTAGTCATTCAATACAATTGGACTTGATGTATTTGTGGTTTTAAAGGAGAAGACCATGAAGTTGAATGGTAGGTAGGATGTGGAGGAGCGTAAGTAATATGTTCAAAATACAGTGCATAAAATTCTCAGAGGATAAATAAAAGCATTATTTAAAAAAATCAGCTCACCCTTTGTAATATAAGTACTTGGGAGGCAGAGGTCAGAGGATGAGTGAGTTCAAGGGCAGTTAGGGTTACGTAGTGAGACCCGACCTAGCAAACAAAACAAAACAAAACCCTAGAATGAAAATTAATGTTAGTTCATGGGCCACCCATCTCATTCCATTTAACGCCCTGCACACATCTTGGAACAAGTGACTCCAAGCTTTTTGTAATTGTTCATGTATTTGTCTCAGTGAGCCTGAGTGATGGTGATGGCTATTCCTGGCTTTAGTAATGACTGATATCTTTTTTTTTTAATGATTGTTTTCATTTTATGTGCATTGGTGTTTTGACTGCAAGTATGTTTGACCAAGCCTGCTCAGTCTGTCAACAGGTTCTCCAGTGTGGGAGTGAGGATTAAAAACAAAAAAGACGGGCTGGTGTGATGGCTCAGTGGTTAAGAGCACCGACTGCTCTTCTGAAGGTCCTGAGTTCAAATCCCAGCAACCGCATGGTGGCTCACATCCATCCGTAACAAAATCTGATGCCCTCTTCTGGAGTGTCTGAAGACAGCTACAGTGTACTTACATATAATAAATAAATAAATCTTTTAAAAAAAAAAAAAAAAAAAAGACAGACAACATTGTAGCATGACCCCAGACAATTCTGAGACTGAAGGCAAATTTTTATTTTCCAAGCTACTTTTTATACCATTTTAATTACATGCAAGTATTTTGGGCAAGCAGTATAATAAGGAACTAACAAAGCAGCAAGCTAAGTCCACTCCCATGACAGTTGTTTAAAAGGGCTTGTCATAATGGCTGAAATACTTGAGCCCATTTCCTCATCCAACCCCAAAAATCTTGCCTGAAGCCCAGTTCTTCTGTTCCACACTAAAACTAAAATTCTTGCCTTACTTTACTTCTCTATTACAGCCTAAAGTTATATTCTTGCACTTCCTTATTATGCCCTAATGTCAGATTCCTGCCTGAAGCCCTTTTCCTTGTCCTTGGCCAATGTCAGACTCCTGATAAGCGGTACCCCAGAAGGCTTTCCACATATGTCTGTGTGGGTATCAGATCTCCTGGAACTGGGGATACACAAACTTATGAGCTACCATGTGGTTGTTTGGATTTTGAACCTTGATCCTCTTGATTGTTAATTGATATAGGAGGGCTCTGCCCACTACAGGCAACACCATTCTCTAGTAAGGTGATCTTCAAGTGTATATAAAAGTTCATGAGTCTTCATGCCAGCCAACAAGCAGCAACCTCTGTGGTCCCTACCCTACATCCTCGTGATGTGAGTTCCATGGTTGGATGCGATGCTGTATGGAATAGAAAGCAGGCGTGCCTTCAAGTTCTGTCTTGACTTCCTTCCATGATGAATTGTGATCTAGCGTTTTAAGTCAGTAAACCTCAGGTTGCTTCTGGCCAGAGTGTTTTATAACAGAAATGAATACAACAGTGCTTAGAAGCCTAGCACTTAGGGGGTGGAGGTAGAAGGAACTTAAATTTGAGTTTAGCTTACATTGTTATGTGATCTGGTTTTTGTATTTGAATGTAGTTCACAGTTCTGGAGACATCTAAGGTTGGACAGCTGTAACTGCTCAATTTGGGTCTCACAGTGATCTGTGGTACAGAGCTAGAAAGGCACACAGTGGTGCAAAAAAAATAAAGGTGCTAAACTTCCAAGATAGCGAATTCATTTCCTCAAGAAAAGCATTCTAAAGGCTGGAGAGATGGTTTAGTAATTAAGTGAATATTGGTCTTGCGGATCAACAGCCTTTAACTCAGTTCCAGGGAATTGGATACCTCTGACTTCCGACTTACCTTCACTCACTTGCACACGTACATAATAAAAAAATCGTAAAACATGCTTTGTCACTGTTGCAAATATCTGAAATAAAGATCTTAGAAAAGTCTGTTTGGTGTGCTGACCCATAGCCTTAATCTCAGTCCTTTGAGGAAGAGTCGGGTGTATCTCTGGGTTTAAAGGCAGCCTGGTCTATGTAAACTTGTCACAAAGCAAAGAACAAAACAAAAACAGAAACTTGGAGGGCTCATTTTGGTTTTGGAAGTTTCAATCCACAGTTGAACATCCATTGATATAGGGCCTGTGATAAGTCAGTACATTGTAGAAGCAGGAGGACACAGCAGCTCATCTTACTGCAGCCAGAAAATGGGGAAAAAAAAAAAAAGAGGAGGAGGAAGAAATCCCATCACCTCCTTCAAGGGCGTACACCCCTCACTTAGAGTCTCCTGTATGGGCCAGTGCGTTGGCACAGCAGGGAAAGGCTCTTGCTGCACAAGTCTGGTGACTTGTGTTAGGCTTCCAGAGGCCACCTGAAGGTAGGAGAGAACTGACTCCACAAAATGTTTTCTGATCTTCACACATGCACCCACACATGTGCATGTATATGCCCAGTATACACACACATACACACCAGAAACCTTGTGCAAGCCTTCTCTCCCTTCCCACTCTATTGTCTTGTATTGGCGATGGTCGTATGCAGCAATGCCTGCCTTGCGCTCACTGTTGAGATCGGGCTATTCCCTACTATGAGTCACCCCATGTTGTTTAAAACTGGTTTTCAGCCTGGGTTGCCCTGAGAGCATTTATAAGCAGCTTTTGACTTGATTTTGAAATTGAAGGATCTTGCTCTGGATGCACAAGTAAACACCACCATCTTTCAACAGTAGGGGTAGGCACCGCCCATGCAGCACAGGCTGGTTAATGGCAGACTCCTGGAAGAAGAGAGGGGGCCAGCCTATGAATTTATTGGGGTGAGTGGAGACATTGGGAGCATGTGGGTAGATTAAAATCATATCAAACAAATTAGACGCAAGAACTTATCTGACATAAGTCAGCCTAGGGAAAGGGTCCTCAACCAGGACCCCAAAAAGTGTGAGACACCTAGCACTTAAGTGGTGATGACCCACCTCCTCTATCATCTGATGCTTGGGTGTGTATCAAGGTCCACAGAAAGACAGAATTCTGAACTGTTCCTGGGGCCTCTGAGTCTTGGTCCACTGCTGTTGACATGAGCTGCCTGCCTGCTGCCATCCATCCATCTGTACCTGAACTGATCTTAGACCTGGTCTGCCTTTGGCCTTGGTGCTGGAACTCTGCAGCTTTCCCTTGAACACTGTCAACAGCAGCTTCTTTCCCATTGTCTTAGTCACTGTAACTGAGGCAACTCGTAGAAAGCATTTCATTGGGACTTGTATGCAATTTCAGAAGTTTAGTCTGTTATCGTCATGGTGGAGAGCATGGTGGCATGCAGTTCATGTATGATTCTGGAGAAGTGACTTAGTTCTACGTCCAGATCTGTAGGCAGCAGGATTCTTCCAGTGACTGGGCCTGGCTTGGGCTTTTGAAACTGCAAAGCCCAGTCCCAGTTGTGCAGTTCCTCCAACAAAACCATCCCTGCTAATCCTTGAGTATTACTACTCTCTGGTGACTAAGCATTCAATATATGAACTAGTCTTGGTCAAACCACCACACCAGTGGTTCATTATGCTATACAGATTCTCCTTGCATTCTCTCAGCTCACTTTAACTCTGTTACAGCCTCCTTAATGTGTTTTTTCTTTTTCTTTTTTTAAGATTTATTTATTTTATGTAAGTGAATACACATCAGATCCCATTACAGATGATTGTGAGCTACCATGTTGTTGCTGGGAATTGAACTCAGGATCTCTGAAAGAGCAGTCAGTACTCTTAACCACTGAGCCATCTCTCCAGCCCAATATTTTTTTTCTGTAAACTAAATATATGTATATATGTAATGTATGTATGCATGTCACTTGGAAGGCAAAAGTGAGCAGAGTTTGAGGCCAGCCTGAACAACATAGACCACATCTCCAAAAAACAAAAACAAAACTAATAACAACCCCCCCCCCCATGATTGAAATAAAGGGGCTAGGTATTACTCGTCTTTGCTACTTTGTGGGTTTCTTCTTTTTCCTACCCTTTATCACCCTGGTTATAACACTAGATAAAGAAGCAAGGATAGAGGGGAGAGAAGAATTAGGGAAATCCCAGAATCTAGTGACCATGGTTACTAACAAACCACAACCAACCTCACCCACCCATTCAAAATCAGGGCCCTAGCACTTAAGTATCCTCTGAAACGTTCCCAGAATTTTTAACATCACAAAATTGTAGAAACTATCCACACCTTTGGAAGCCATGCCTCTGCTAGAGCATGAGGCAAGCCCTTAGTTGGCTGGTGAGGACAGTCCAGTCCAAAGCAGCCCCACATCCCCACACCTAGGATTAAAATGGAAGCACATTCTTACAATATTTCTACGTTTTTAAAAGAAATCACGTTCCAAAATTGCCACTGTATTGAAGAGATGGCTCAGTGATTTAAGTGTTTGATATGCAAGTGTGAGGACAGGGTTTCTGATCACCAAAGTAAATACCAAGTGGGTATTGCAACTGTAATTTCAGCCTCAGAAAGCAGAGACAGGTTATCCATCAAGCAAGCTGACCAAGGAGACTTGGCTCAAGCTCTGGGTTTGCTTGAAGAACTCTGCCTCCTTGAATAAAAATAATTGATGATTTTTGGTCTGAGTTCTGCCCTGCACCTATTTATAGGTTTAACTACACCTATTCCATGCTGCCACCAGCAGGTGCTGGGCTTCAGGGAAGTACAGAGACACTGCTGTGTGTATGTAAAGTTCTGTCTGAGATGTAGGAATGTTGGAGTTGGTATTCCCTGACTTCTGGACCCCCAGTTGCTGCTGGAGAACCACACAGAGAAGTCAGGAAAGAAGTGTCGGGGTCCCCAGACCTGCAATGAGGCTGAGGCTGTGGTGGCTCTCAGACTCTTGTATATCCAGGCAGCTCTGGGAGTCATAGAAGAGCTGAGAATGGAGCTGAGTGCCTGCAGGCTATGAGGATGTGTGTGTGTGGTGGTGGGGGAGTGTTGGGAGGTTGGGGGAGGGGAGAAGGTCTGGCTTAGCTCAGAGGTGATTGCCATTAGCTTGGTGGCTGTTATGGCTGGGTGCACAGATGGGCCTTCTACAGGAGATTTAGGCTTGTTAATCGAAGACCTCTTTCCATGCTGCCCACTGCAATTCTTGATGAAATAGGCAGTTGATGGTTCTAAACTGTTTATTGTCTGTTCATTGGGGAAAATGGATACAAATGTACCAACTTCTCAGGATGGACCTGAGATTAAATAACTATGCAGAGAGAAATGTCTGGGAAGGGAAGCTTATTGGCTAAACCCTCAGGGACTCTACGTACCTCATTAGAATTGAGAACTCTGTTCTGGGCCTATGAGACCACAGGTCACATTTCCTTATATGAGGAGTGTGGCACGTGTACCAGGCTAAGAATTTGGCAGAGAGCAGGTAGACGCCTACCATCCCAGGTACGAGTTTCCAGGATCTCAACCAGTTCTACCCACTAAACTTCCTGGCATGGATTACCATCCACAGGTGATGATCTGCAAAATCAGCATCAGGTTTCCACATATAAACATGCATGCACACAGGACAAAAATATTGTAATGAAAGGAGACCTGCATTTGCCTTCACCAGATTACCAAGGAAAATGGGATTATCTGGCACATTGTTGCCACTGAAGCCATTGAATCTTGTGACTTTAGTGTTTGTGTTTCTGGCACAGTGTGCTTATGACACTCAGTACATAGTGGAGGATAGCCTTGAACTTTTTATTCTACCCCTACCTCTGAGTGCTGGGATTATAGGACTTTTCTACCTCCCAGTCTTTCCATTTGTAAGCTTTTCATTTTTCTGTAAATATTCTTGTATGTGTGCTTATTGCCTTGATAGAACTTTGTATTGCACCAAACCACTGTAGATCTATTAAAATAGGTTTCTCTCCTTCCTTCTTTCCTTCCCCTTCTTTCTTTCTTCTCTTTTCTCCTTTCTCTCCCTCAGCTCTAGGCTAAGGAACAAGCAAGACAATAAATAGTCAAGGAACAAAGAAGACAATAAACACAAATAGTCACGGAAAAAGCAAGACAATAAACAAAGTCCCATGATCACTGTTTCTAAGGGCTAATCAGGATGACCAAGATATCTGAGCCTACTTCTCTGTCCTAGCCCAAAGTCAAACTCTTGCCTGAAGCTTACTTCTTTGTTCTAGCCCAAAGTCAGATTCCAGCCTGAGCTTACTTCCCTGTCTGGGCCCAATGTCAAATTCCTGCCAAGCAGTCACAAAAGCTCTCCACACACTTCTTTTCTTTTGGAGACAGTATTTCACTATAGCTTTGGCTGTCCTGGAACTCACTATATAGACCAGGCTGGCCTCAAACTACCAGAGATCTACCTGTATCTCCTCTCAAGTGCTGGCTGTTTCAGGATTTCTGTAACTAAATTCTGAAGGATATAGGTCAGTAGGTTACTTTCTTTATATAGCTTTATTTTATTATTATCTTTTGAAAGAGTTTGAGCAGGAATGAGGTTTTCTAAAAAATTGGAAGAACTTATCAGTAAAGACATTTGGTCTTAGACTTTGGAAGTTTTTGGTAAGTGACTCAGTATTTTTACTTTTTACAGGGTCGTTTGGATTTGCAGTGATTGTCCCTTTATTTACTTATATATGTGTCTATGTGGGCATGTCCTTTGAAGATCAGAAGACAGCTTGTGAGGGTTGGTTCTTTTCCTGTCACCATTGTAAAAATATCTTTTTTTTTTGTAAAAAAAAAAAAGATTTATTTTATTTATTTATTTTATGTATGTGAGTACACTGTAGCTATACAGATGGTTGTGAGCCTTCATGTGGTTGTTGAGAATTGAATTTTTAGGACCTCTGCTCGCTCTGGTCAACCCTGTTCTCTCCAATCGGTGAACCATCTCTCCAGCTCTGTAAAAATATCTTTTACCTGCCAGATATAATTGTCATCTTGGAGGCTTACTGCTGAATAAACTCACCCTTTCTAGCTCTTTCTGATCTCTTGGTAACTGGTTCAACTCAGTTGTTCTGGCTTCTTTTTGGCTTCTGACTGAATTGCTTTGCTTGGCTTCAAACTAGGTCTGGCAGTCTGTTCTAATCTTCTGGTTCCTTCTCATTTTCTGACTTCGTTCTATCTTCCCCTGAAACCTGTCTCTGTAAAACTGTCCTGGTAAAATTGCCCCATCTTCTCTCTTTCTGCACTGCTCTTGTAAGACTCCGGCCCTCAGTCAATGGTACTTACTTTGAGATGCCCCCCAGTGAGACACCAAGATACAGATTGATGCAAAAACAAGAGGTTTATTTTCTGGCGCATGAGGGTCAACCTTCAATTAGTCCTTCAAGGTGAGTTACTAGAAGGTGAGCCCCGAATGACTATTACAAGCAGTTTTTATACATTTTAGAGGCACAGGTTACATCAGCAAGGTTACAGTTCAAACTTTGCATATTGACCTTTAAATCTATTTGTTAGCAAGCATGACACACAATTGAACTCTCCCTGGGACTTTCCAGAGGGTCAGGTGACTATCAGGACATTCTGAGATTTTTTTTACTCAAGAATGCTCCTGTGAGTGGAGAATAGAACTTGGCCTAGCCTTGACCCCAGTCGGGAAGGGGAAGCTGTAAGGAGGGTGTAGGACTGGAAAAAGCCCCTTAGGGTCCTTCACTCTCTCTCTTTTCTGTGCTGTTCTCCTGAGAGTTGAGCATACAATATCTCTATTCATTCTGTCAAATCTTTCTCTGATTCATCACTTTGTCTGCCCCTCATTTAGATAACACTTTCAAACATGGCTGCTTCCTTCTACAAACTAACTTGATTGTTTGGGATTGAAGGTATGTGGCATGTTTGCATTCTAGCCAGATCATATCTTTGGATGTAATTCTTTGCCAGAACAGCCATGTTTCTGGGTTAAAATTCCTCTACGCACTTTGGTCCTCAGTCATGGGAATAGGCACCTTTGCCTGTTGAGCCATCACACAGGCCCAGATTCTCCTCTCCTCTCCTCTCCTCTCCTCTCCTCTCCTCTCCTCTCCTCTCCTCTCCTCTCCTCTCCTCTCCTCTCCTCTCCTCTCCTCTCCTCTCCTCTTCTCTTCTCTCCTCTTCTCTTTTCTCTCTCTCTCTTTGACTTGGTTTATGTTACAGTTTGAAAGTGAAATGTCCCCCTTGGCTTATGTGTTTGCATACTAGTGACACTGTTTTGGGAGTTGCAGAGTCTTCAGGAAATGGGGTATAGCTTAGCTGAAGCAAGTGGGTTATGAAGTCCCAAAGGATCTTATGAGTTAGCTTAGCTTCTGGCCAAGCCTGTTTTCTGATAGCCAATACAATGTAAACATCATTCTTAGGGTCTTGCTGCCATGCTTTGCACGTCATGATAGACTTACTCTCAAATGAACCAAAGTAAATTCATCCCTTCTTAAATTGTCATTAGATATTTTGTTACAAAGATAAGAAAAATTATTAAGGGGCTGGTGAGATGGCTCAGTGGGTAAGAGCACCCGACTGCTCTTCTGAAGGTCCAGAGTTCAAATCCCAGCAACCACATGGTGGCTCACAACCATCCCTAACAAGATCTGACTCCCTCTTCTGGTGTGTCTGAAGACAGCTACAGTGTACTTACATATAATAATAAATAAATCTTTAAAAAAAAAAAAAAAAAAAGAAAAATTATTAATAACTTCAAAATAATCTATATTTCTGGAAATTTGCTCCTTTCATATGGATTATCTAATTTGTTGGTATACAGCTGTTCTTTTGATTTTGTAAGGTTAATAGCAATGTCTCCATTAATGTTTCTGATTTTTATTGTGAATGCTTTTTTTCCCCTTTGTTAATTTGGCAACAAATCAGTTTTTATTAGTTTGCCATCCTTTTATTTTTCAAGAAACAAAACTTGTTTATAAATGATGTGTGTTTGTGTGGGTATATGTACATGATCTGGGGTGCCCTTTGAGGCCAACAGCGTTGGCTCTTATAAGAGCTGGGGTTGTTTCAGGCTGCTGTTAGCTGCCTGACATGGGTGTCGGGAACTGAAGTCAGGTCATGTGGAAGCACAGTGTATGCTCGGAACTGGGCCATCTCCAGCCCCAAGAAACAACTTTGGAGCCTGGTGATGGAGTTTAGTTGGTAGAATTGACCAAGCACGTATAAAGCCCCAGCTTCAGCTCCTAGCAACACATAAAGCTGCTGTGGCACATGCCTGCAACCCCAGTACTGGGGAGGTGGAGACAGGATAATCAGAAGTTCAAAGTCACCCTTGCCTTAGAGCCAGTTGGTAGGGCCAGATGATCTTTAAAGATAAAAGACTACACATTCGGGTCTAAAGAGTTGGTCTGTGGTTAAGAGCACTGTTACTTTTGTAGAGGACCCAGGTCCAGTTTCCAGCACCCACATGACAGCTCACAGCCATAACTGCAGTCCCAGGGGGTCCAGTGTCCTCTTTTGATTTCTGCAGGTATTGGGCGTGGATGTGGTACACAGACATACACACAGGTAAAGCACTCGTACACATAAAACAATTAGCAATTCTTTTTAAAGTGTTTAATGAATAAAATAAATAAAAACTTTCATTGAGTTGCTCAGTAGCAGACCATTTGCTTGGCATTTGCCAGGTCTTGGGTTCAATCCTAGCACTACAAATTAAATAAATAAACTTAGATGGTTTTTAAAATATTAAATAATTCAAATTAACAGAAATGTCTTACCATGCCTTTTTTTGTTTGTTTGTTTTTTAAACGTTTTCTTTCTTTGGGGTGGGGGTGGGAACCATCTTTGCCAGGGTCCATGTGTAAAGGAGAGAGGACATCTTGTTATAGTATTTCTCTTTAACATGACATGGGACCTAGGGTTTGAACTCAGGCTGGCAGTTATGGCGTCAGGTGCCTTCACCCACTGAACCATCTCACCAGCTTTTTCCTTTATTTACTTATTCACTGTAACCCCACTATCAGCCCCTCTTCCCACTGCCTGCTCTCACAGCTCTTCCTCCCTTCCCCTCTCCTGAGAAGGGGGAGCCCCTCACCCCTGGGCACCACCTCCATCCTGGCATAGCAAACTACCACAGGACTAGGTGTGTCCTCTCTCACCGAGGCCAGACAGAGCAGCCCAGTTAGAGGAACAGGATCCATAAACAGGCAACACAGTCAGGGATAGGCCCTGCTCCTAGGGTCCAGGTTAGATGACTTTTGGTTTTCCTTTAGAGTCCGTATCCATCCTCAATCCTTCCAATTCTTCTACAAGACTCCCCCAGCTCCATCAAATGTTTGGCTGTGTGTCACTGCATCTGTTTCAGTCAGCTATTGAGAGGAGTCTCTCAGAGGGCAGTTATGCTAGGCTCCTGTTTGTAAGCACAACAGAGCATCATTAATTGTGTCAGGTTGGCTGTTCCCTCTGTCTCTGCTCCAATTTTGTGCCTGCACTTCTTGAAGGCAGGGGCACATTTTGGGTTGAAAGTTTTGTAGGAGGGTTGCTGTCCTTATCCCTCCACTGGGTGTCCTGCCTAGCTACAGGAAGTGGCCACTTTAGGATCTATATCCCCTACTACTAGGAGTTTCAGCTAGAGTCCCCCCATAGACAGACACCCTGGGGCCTCCCCGAACCCCCACTCTGTCCCAGGTCTCTGGTACATCCTAGAGATGTCCCCTGCCAATTTCCATTCTCTCTCCCCTGCTCTCCCTACATGCGATCCCCCATCCACTCTGCTGCCCAGTCCCTCCCTCCGTCCACCTCTCATGTCTATTTTATTTCCCCTTCTGAGAAAGGTTCAGCATCCTCCCCTGGGCCCTTGTTATCTGGCTTCTTTGGGTCTGTTTAGCAGCTTTTTATGCAGCAGGAACTGGCTTTGAACTCCTGATTCTCCTGCCTCCATCTCCCAAGAGGTGCTGGAATTATAAGTACTAGTATTCGGAGAATAAATATTGTTGTCATTATTTCAGTTTTTATAAAGAGCGAGGGCAATAAATGCCCTTTTATTCAAGCATGGTGGCACACGTCTGTGATCCTACTTGGGAGGTAGGGGCAGAAGATGAGATCTTATCTCAAAACACCAAAACACCCCTCCTCCACCCTACCCCTCCTTTTTTATCCCTCATGCATCTTAGAGGTTGAGGCAGGAGGATAATGAGTTTGAAAAGGCCAGCCTGGGTTAAACAAGATCTTACCCCCCTTTCCCTTCCCTTCCCTTCCCTTCCCTTCCCTTCCCTTCCCTTCCCTTCCCTTCCCTTCCCTTCCCTTCCCTTCCCTTCCTTCTTTCTTTTTTTTCTTCCTTCCTTCTTTCTTTCTTTCTTTCTTTCTCTCTCTCTCTCTCTCTCTCTCTCTCTCTCTCTCTCTCTCTCTCTTTCTTTCTTTCTTTCTTTCTTTCTTTCTTTCTTTCTTTCTTTCTTTCTTTCTTTCCTTTTTGGAGGCAGAGTTTCTCTATTTAGCAGTCCTGGCTGTCCTGGAACTCACTTTGTAGACCAGGCTGTCCTGGAATTTGAGATCAACCTGTCTCTATCCCCTGCCCCTACCCCCACCCCCCCAAGTGCTGGGATTAAAGACATGCATCACCATGTCCAGCAAGATCTTACCTTTAAAAAAAAAGGAAAAGAATAAAACAAAAATACAAAAAAAAAATAGCATAGTTGAAATACTAGAATGTCCTAGACTAGATTCCTAAATTTAAACAGGATTCTGTGACCTTCCTTTAAGGAGGTAATTAGCATTAGATAAGATCATAAGAATAAAGCTCTAATCTGATAGGATTGGTGTGCTTATAAGAAAAGAAGATGGACTGGAAAGATGGATCAGAGGTTAACAAGCACTGCTGCTTGTGGTTGTCTGAATGGAAGTGGTTCCATAGGATCATATGTTTTAATGCTTGGTCCCAAGCTGGTAGAACAGGTTGGGAAGGGGTAGGAGGTGGTGGTAGAGGTGGTGTGTCCCTGAGGGTGGGCTTTACAGACCATACCATTCCCATCCTCTCTGTGTCTCAGGACGTGAGCTCTCAGCTGCTGCTCCAGTGCCATGCCTGCTTGGTCTCATGCTATGATGGTCATAGACTCTAGACCTCTGAAACTATAAGCCTCAAACAAACTCTTCTCTAAGCTGTGTTTGTCATGGTATCTTCTCACAGTAATAGAAAATTAAGACAGAAGCTGGTATCAGGAGTGGGGTATTATTGCCTGTCCTAGCTTTTTTTCTTTTCTTTTTTTTTTTTTCCTTTTTGGAGGAATGTGGAAGTCTGAGGACTTTGGACAGGGAGAGTGGTTGGAACTGTAAGTGGGGATTACCATACCAGCCTAGTAGGAGTTTAGAAGATGGTAGTTCTGAATGTGAACTGTGTGTGAATTATGTGTGAACTATGGAGGCCCTGGCTTATGAGGTTTCAGAGGGAAGCAATATTAGCAAGTATTAGAGACAGTTCCATTTTTGTGATATTTTGGCAAAGAATATGGCAGTTTTTGTTTTGTTCCCCTGTCTTAGTTAGGGTTTCTATTCCTGCACAAACATGACCAAGAAGCAGTTGAGGAGGAAAGGGTTTATTCAGTTTACACTTCCACATTGCTGTTCATCACTGAAAGAAGTCAGGATTGGAACTCAAGCAGGTCAGGAAGCAGGAGCTGATGCAGAGGCCATGGAGGGATGTTCTTTACTGGCTTGCCTCCCTGGCTTGCTCAGCCTGCTCTCTTATAGAACCAAGATTACCAGCCCAGGGATGGCACCACCCACAATGGGTCCTTCCCCCTTGATCACTAATTGAGAAAATGCCTTACAGCTGGATCTCATGGAGGCATTTCCTCAACTGAAGCTCCTTTCTCTGTGATAACTCCAGCTTGTGTCAAGTTGACACACAAAACCAGCCAGTACATCCCGCAACCCCCAAATCCTAAGGATATACCTTAGGCTAAATTGAAAATTAATGAACTACTTTTTCCCCCCCTTGGTAGAGATTTCAAGACAACCTAATATTGACTTTATCTTGTAGTTATTCATAATTGTTCTTATGTGGGTCTACAATGAAAAAGAACAAATGGGGCAAAAAGACACACACAATGTACAATAGAAGTAGAAAGAAGAACACTAGGAAATGTAATGTTGGAGCCAAGGCTTGTGCTGAAAGAGATGAGCTGTGCAGTGGCATCTAGGGAATGGTGCCCGGGGACCCTGCCCCACTGTGCTCCTGCAGAGCAACAACAGCCTGGAGCTGGACCCTGCTCAAGCCCAGGGCGCTCCCAGCTCCTTCAGCACCTCACACTGTGTGGGGCCAGTGCCAGAGATCGGCGCCTTCTTCTGACTGCCACTGCACTTCACACATGTGATACAATTACATACATGCAGACAGATCATCCATACACATACAAACAAGACTTTTCTAGAATGACATGAGAAGAAAGAAAAAGACAAGAAGACACCATGGAGAGTGCCTGTTCCCTCCTCATGCTCCCATGCATATGCAGAGACACAGACTCACTGTCTAAACAGAAAACAACCACAAGAAGTAGATTTTGGAACTCTAGCCATGTTGTTTCTGGCACCCAGTCTGTTGATAGTTTTTGGTAGTCTGAACAGACAAAATGCAAAAAAATGAACCTTGAATACATAGTTAATAAGTTGGTGGAGCCCAGTTTCCAGCCGAAATGTTCTGATTACTGAAAAGAATTTCATTATAGCTTAGTGAGATTAGGTGGTCATAAAGAATAGTTCTGATCCCATTAAGCAGATCCCTAGAAAGAGAGCATTCAAATAGCTACAGCACAACAGAGAGAGCTTCTAGGGTGGGGAAGTGGAAATAGAGAGTTATGTCAGAAGGATCAGTTTCTGTTCCAGATGATGAAACTTTTCTAGAAATGAAAATGGTGGTAGTTACTTAATGTTGGCAATTTACTTCATAGCAGTTTGGGCTCACATGGTTAGGGATAGGTAAAGTTTTGGGTTTTTTGTCTTTTTTAAAAGATTTATTTATTTATTGTAAGTACACTGTAGCTGTCCTCAGACACTCCAGAAGAGGGCGTCAGATCTCATCACGGACGGTTGTGAGCCACCATGTGGTTGCTGGGATTTGAACTCCTGACCTTCGGAAGAGCAGTCGGGTGCTCTTACCCACTGAGCCATCTCACCAGCCCCCAAGTTTTGTTTTTTTAAAGTGATTTCTTTTAGTTGTATATTATCAGTATCCATATTTAAGACATTATATTTACTCAAAAATTACTTACTGTAAATGGACACAATTTACATATAAAGACTCAAAGTGAAATGAAATGTCAAGAGAAACCCTGTAAATATTTATGAGACTGGGAATAGATAAATAATATATTTGTAAATAATACTATTTGTCAATTAAAGTGAATACTTGGCTTTACCAAATATCAGAATATTTTTTCATTTTACTCTAAATGAGATGTAAAAAAATGGGATACATTGTTTTCAATGAATGGCATTATGTGTCTCTGTTGTCTAGGCAATAGTCATCATTAAGACAAGGGTCTGAGACCTGGCTCAGCAGTCTAGAGCACTGGCTGTTTTTCTAGAAGACTTGAGTTGTGTTTCTGGCACCCACATGACAGTTTATAACCAACCATCTGTAACTCTAGTTCCAGGGGACCTAATGCTCTCTCTTAGCCTTTGTGGGCACTGCACTCATGTAGGAACACAGACATATATACAGGCAAAGCACACATGCATAAGAAATAATAAATCTTAAGAATGCAGTAAGAGGGCATGAGAGAGGAGATGGCTCAGCAGTTGAGAGTACTGCACCTGCAGAACACCCAAGCTGTGTTTGAAGCACTGTGTCCAGTAGCTCTCAACCTATGACTCCAGATAAGGGGGATACGATACCTCTGGTTTCCACAGCCACCAGCAATCATGTGTAAATATTCACATACACATACTTCATTAAAAATGAATTTAAAAATCTTTAAGGAAAAATTTAAAACAAAACAAACTCCTGGGAGAGGTTGTGCATTCCTCAGTCCTAGCACTGAAGAAGGCAGAACCAGGCAGATTAAGCAACATTTAAAAATAAAGATTTATAAATTAAGTTGATAATATGAGATGGTTTACTTATTTCTATTTTGCCTTATTTTTTGAGACAGGGTTTCATTGTATAGGCCTGCCTAGCCTAGAACTCACTCTGTAGATTGGCAATGTAGGACGGGGTGTCTCTGAGACCTTCACAGACAGCAGCGACTAGTAAAGGGAGGCGAGGAGGTGAAGTGTTAGTTTGTCAATTTGCTCTATACTTTCTGGCGGGTACGCATGCCGCTATTGCCCCAATGTTCTGGATTCCTGAAAGAAAGACACACACACACACACAGCCTTATATCTTAAATAACCTTAAACAGCTCAATGGCCAAGCCACTCCCTTATTCCACGTGGCTAACACACACACTTCCCTCCCGTATCCCTGAGTTAATACTTACTAAATCTATATTTCATCTTCGCTGCCCAGGACCCTGCTAGGCAGCCCTCCTATGGCTGCTTTCCCCTGAACCTACATGTCAGCTGTTTCACCCTCCTGCGCCTTTCCAGAGTGGTCCGTCTCCTACACTCCGGTCTTGGAGGAATCTCCTCTTCCTCCTTCCCTTCCTGGGAATCCTAAAAGTCCTGTCTCTGTCTTCCTACCCAGTCATCAGCCACCGGAAACTTTATTGACCAGTCAAAAACCAACTGGGGACAGGCTTCCTTTGGTCCAATGTGTGGTGTGGGACACTGCTCCCTGAGGGCTGGGACTGAAGGCCTGCACTACCACAGCCTGGCGGAAGAGGCTTCCTTTTGCACATCAATTTAGGTTTTTGTTTTGTTTTGTTTTGTTTTTTTTTGGGGGGGGGGGTGTTCAAGACAGGGTTTCTCTGTGTAGCCCTGGCTGTCCTGGAACTCACTTTGTAGACCAGGCTGGCCTTGAACTCAGAAATCCACCTGCCTGTGCCTCTGCCTCTGCCTCTGCCTCTGCCTCTGCCTCTGCCTCTGCCTCTGCCTCTGCCTCTGCCTCTGCCTCTGCCTCTGCCTCTGCCTCTGCCTCCCAAGTGCTGAGATTAAAGGCGAGGCCACCACCGCCCTGCTTGTTTTGGTTTTTTAAACTTGCTTTAGTCTGGCCTTCTCTAGTGGCGATCATTACTGCCTTGAATCCAGCCATTTATGATTGCCCAGTCCTCAACCTTTCTCACCCTTTCTTCTGGATTTGTACTTTGTATCGAACTTTCCATTTGTCAGCTTTCCTGGGTAGCTCTCTGATGTCTTCTGAACATCTCAAGTAATTGTTAGCTTTTGTTTTCCTGAAGAGGGCAAGAATGTCCAGAAGCACTGACTGGATTCAAGTACTGAAAGAGAACCTGTACTAAAGGAGTATTCATTTATTTAGCCCTCAGAGAAGAAGAGAATGAGGAGTGGTGGCCCTGGAGAGCTCCTGTCTTATCTGGGCAACTGTAGCTAGTAAGTAGGCAGAGCCCAGTTTCCAGCCTAGGTGTTCTGGTCGATGGGCAAATTGTTCAATTATCTCTTCGGTGCTTTATAATCTCTTTGGTGTTTAATATTCTTTTTTTTTAAGATTTATTTATTTTATTATCTGTAAATACACTGTAGCTGTCTTCAGACACTCCAGGAGAGGGCGTCAGATCTCATTACCGATGGTTGGGCGCCACCATGTGGTTGCTGGGATTTGAACTCAGGACCTCTGGAAGAGCATTCAGTGCTCTCAACCACTGAGCCATCTCTCCAGCCCGGTGTTTAATATTCTTAGTGGTGAAGAGAATACTATCTCAATGTTGGGCCCTGCCCCGCATGGTGGTGCACACTTTTAATCTCAGCACTCTGGAGAAAAAGCAGGCAGGTGGAACTCCATGAATTCAAGGCCATCCTGGTCTACACAGCAAGCTCTTGGCAGGACAGTGTTAAACAGAGAACCTGTCTCAATGAAAATAAAGAAAAAGAACTTGAAGGTAGGAAGGTGGGGAGGAGCTGGGAAGGGAAATTATAGTGACACATAGTTTGTATTTTTTTTCTCATTTTCTCAACAGTTCATTACTACCGTTTGATTTGATTTTACTGGTTATGAGTTCTGAAATGACATGATTGGACTAATGCTTTTATGTCACAGAAAGGAAAATGCACTGTATGAAAAAAATAAATTGAAAAAACAACTTAATGTGATAACACAAAAATGCCACCAGCAGTGGTTTGCACTGCATAGTCCAGAGTTTGTTTCTTTAAATTAGGTATTTTCTCTTAAAAGATATAATTTGTCTTTGAAACTAATTTAGCAGGGGCTGGAACCAAGCCTCAAAATTTTACATGCCTAAATATTCATAGCTTGTAGGTGATTCTGGGAAACCCCACTGCACAAGTTCTAAACTTTTTATTTCTATGTAATACAAGATAAGGCTTAATATACACACTTAAAAAAAAAGTGGGAAACCAGCTCAGAGGCCAACATTACTCCACCCCGCTGCGAACTAGTAGCAGGAGAGATGTTGTTTTCCTTTAGAACAGCAACACTGTACACCCCAGAGGTAGAGGAAAGTGCGTTTCTTACAGAAATTAACATCAGAATGCGGGGACTAGAGGGTGGTGTCCAGCAGTCTGGCAGCTGTCAGTGGCCCCAGGGCAGGTCTGGCTCCGCAGGTGAGTTCCAGCCTCCGGGCAGCGGGCCGGCCTGGCCGGTGGCTGCCGTAGGTAGTGCTCTGGGCCCAGGGCGTCCTCTCCCTCGCCCCAGGCGCCCGCCTGCCCTCCACTGAGCTCAGCCCACGGCGCCCGACGCCCTAACGGAGCGGGCGGGGGCGGCCTACAGGCCCCTCCCCGGCGCCCGGCGGCAGCCGCGCAAGCAGCGGAGGAGGCGGGAGCGCCCAGGCCGCTGCGCTCATGGCGTCGCCGGGGTGAGTGAGGCGCTCCGGGTGTGCGGGGGGCGCCTGTTGGGCGAGGGGCGGGCGGAACTGTGCGTGTCCACCACCCGGCGCCCCCTTGGCCTCGGCCGGACCCCGGCTGACTCTGTCCCGCCAGGTGCCTGTCCACGACCCGCGGCCTCCCCCGCCGACCTTGGGCGGTCGTAGCCGGGCCAGGGTCTCCCGGCAGGGCCGCGGGCAGGACCAGCCAGGACAGCGGCCGGTCAGGGCCGGAGAAACGGGTTCTGGAGAGGGGCAGCAAGGAAGCTGCGGGAGGGGACTCGGGGTCCTAGGGCTCGGCTGAGGCCGCAGAGCGGCTTAGCAGGCCTGACGTGTGTTTCTGGCGTTTAGACTTGCTTGCGTTGGAAGTTGATGCTTGGGTTCACAGTCATTAGGGGACATCCCCAGGCTGTCCCACGTCAGGGCAAGTGGGGCTCAGCTGGACTGGACCCTTGTCCAGAGTGAAAAAGCGGATTCGGGATCTAAGACTGCCTGTGTTGGGGTGGGGGTGGGGGTGCTTCTGTGGGATGGCTACACTTGTTCTGGTATTACCTCTTTCCTAGTGCTCGTTCTCTCTCCCAAATAGTGTTCTTAGGAAATTATATAGTGACACATAGTTTGTATTTTTTTCTCATTTTCTCAACAGTTCATTACTACCGTTTGATTTGATTTTACTGGTTATGAGATCTGAAATGACATGATTGGACTAATGCTTTTATGTCACAGAAAGGAAAATGGGTCTCAAGGTCATCGCTATAGGTGGTAAACATCTTTTTGACTGTACGCCATCATTCAGAGGGTCTCAGACCCAGTAGTACTGGTAGCAGCCCACGCTGTGTATCATTGCAGTTAGAAGACTTACAGGTGCAGGAGGACTTCTGGGGGAAGCATGTAGAAGTTAGCTCTCCCACAAAGGCAGACTTCACTATGCTAGGGAGTGATTTGGCTCGGTACAGTGGTCTGAATGAAGGTGAATGAAGCAATCTGAACTTGATCCAGGCCTGCAGGCGCCAGTCAGATCATGGGCAATTTCCACCTGCCTAATGCCTTTCTAGGCTCGAGGGCAAGCAGGCACTTCTGAGACCAGGCCTTTTTCAATGCCAGCTGGGTATCCAGTACTTTGAGCTCATAAGGAGAATAAACTGTGATCCATCCTGGGCAGGCCAGGCTTTGGACCCAGAGGGCCAAGGTCCCTCTACATTCTTGCCCAGCCTCATAGGAAAGTGTAAGGCAGTGTTTGAGCCTGTGGCAGCTGCCATTAGGCTTGTAAGACAGCTTAGTACATTTTGTGTCTAAACACACTGCTTTGTAGACAGGGGTTGGAGGAGGATCTCCTAGGATTAATAATTCTGTGTGCCTGGACCCACAGAATTATGGTATTGTCTGATAACAGAATAGTGTAATGCCTGAACCATGGTCTGTATATATAGGTGGTATTAATATTTGCGATTCTAGTTGTGAGTGATCCAATTAATTTGTAATATTAATAGTAATCTGTAATTTCCTAAGGGGTGTCTATTAACAAAACTGAGGTCACAAAACTTTTAGTATACTCCATTTAAGGAGAAATCTATGCTTACTTTGATATGCATACACTACTATATTAGGTGTTTTAGAGAGCAAATATAGATCAATACATGGCAGAAATGGAAGGAGCTGTTCTGGGGAGGGGTGTCTCTACATTTGATTTTTTTTTTTTTTTTTTTTTTTTTTTTTTTTTTTGCTAAGTAGCAGTGTCAGTGATCTATGATAGAACTAGAGAGGAAAGAAAAAAAAAACTCTTAACTTGTTTTGAGTACCTTACAGATGTGCTAGGCATAGTGTCAAAGAAAGAAAAGATGTGTTTGAGAGATGACCCATAATCCACTGTGTCTTGAGCTAAATAAATAGAAGAGAAGGCAGGGACCGTGGACTCTTTGCCTACCACTAAAGGGCATCTCCAGTCGGCCTCACCACAGCTGTCTCTGGGGGAATCTGGTAAGCATTGTAGAGGAGAGGACGCGACACAGTCCATCTGTCCATCTGGCCCCTTCTGAGCAGGTCCCACCCTTTACAGGTGGCCTAACCAGAAGCACTTTAGTTCAGTCCTCAGCACCACATAAACTAGGCTGTAATTCTAGCACTCTGGAGTAGAGGCCAGGTGATCAGATGGTCAGCACCATCCTCTGTTAGAAGACGTCAGCTTGGAATGCATGAGAACCTGTCTTAAAATAAAAATGAACTCTGGAATGTTACTGTCGGTTCTAACAGCACTTACGATTGCCCGCTGCCCAGAGGAAAGGCAGGGAGATGCCTGCCAGCCTTGCTCTCACTCCCACCTACAGAGATCTTCCTGTTTAGCCTTCTCTTTGATAGTTTGGGTTTCCTCTGTCAGCCATCTCTGCTCATCTCAATACAGATTCTGCATTTTCATGGCTATTTCTGTGGACTTAACTGTTGATTCACAATTCACATGTAGGTTTCTAGGAGTTTCTCTGTTCTTTGAAATATTGTATGCAGTGTTAGGGTGATGTTTATGGTCCTGGAAACAAAATCTAGCTATTGTTGGGCTCAAGACAAGGTATGACTATGTCACCCAGTCAGGCCTTGAATTCATGATCCTCCAGCTTTGGTCTCTGGAATGCTGGGATCGCTGGCCTTCTTTCTCCCTGTGCTCAAAAGCATTCTCATTCTTAGCAGGGTCGCAGGCCATCCTAGACTCCTAGACTGTGTGTGTGATGGGGTAGCGTGGAAGTTAAAGGAAACCTTACAGAGCAAATTCTTTCCTTCTGCCTTTATGGGAGCTCTGGAATAGAACTCAGGGAGCCAGGTTTGCACACAAACACCTTTCACATTTTCTGTAAGACCGTCTCTCTTAAAATACTAAAATACTAGTGTTGCTTTTCCTGTTATCTTGAGAGGGTTTCTTCTAAGACACCCAGCAAGTATCCGAAACTGGCTAACATCAAAGGATTTGAGACAGGGTCTCCGGGTCTCTTGTAGACTGGGCAGGCCTCAAACTCACTGCAGCTGAGGGTGACCTTGAAGTCCTGATTCTCTTGCCTCTATCTCCCTAGTACTTGGATAAGCACTAACATAGCCAGCTAATACAGCAAACCTTTAAACTTTTTTTTTTTTTTTTTTTTTTTTTTTTTTTTTTTTTTTTGGTTTTTCGAGGCAGGGTTTCTCTGTGTAGCCCCGGCTGTCCTGGAACTCACTCTGTAGACCAGACTGGCCTCGAACTCAGAAATCCACCTGCCTCTGCCTCCCAAGTGCTGGGATTAAAGGCGTGCTCCACCACGCCCGGCTTAAACTTTTTTTTAAAGATTTATTTATGTATATGAATGATTTGCTTGCATGTGTTTGTGTGCACCACATGTGTGTCTGGTGCCTAAGGAAGTCAGAAGAGGGCTTCAGATCCTCTCAATGGGAGTTATGCATGTCTGTGAATACTGGGTGCTGGGACTTGAACCCAGGTCTTCTGCAAGAGCAGTAGGTGCTCTTAACTGGTGATTCATCTCTCCAGCCTCTAGCAATTTTTGTATGCATTTTTCTTATATACACACCCTATGATAAAGTTTAATTTATAAACAACTAGTAATAAAAATGAAACATTCATACAGTATACTGTAGTAACAATAGTTTGGGCCATTTGTAAGTTAAGTAAGAGTCACTGGAATACAAGCTGTGTTAGTATGACAGTTGACCCGGTAATCAGGCAGATTTTTAAGTGACTAACAGGTTGCTGACATACATCACAGATATGTTAGAAGGAGGGATGAGTCATGTCCTGGGTGTGACGGACCGGAGGCAGGAGACCTTCGTGCTCTTGAGGACAGTATGAACTTTGAATCTTAGCAATTCTTTATTTTTTTATTTCTCAGTTTAGAGTTCTAGTCTGTAGTTGGTCACAAGGAACAAAAACTCGAAAACTCTGGAAAGTGAAACCCTGGTGTGTGTGTATTTTATGTAGTCTTATACTTACACAGTCTTACAGATGAAATGAGATATTTCCCTGTCTCCCTGTGCCTCAGCTGAGTTTGGGGAGCACCCTGCAGACTTCTCTTTGTGTTTAGTCCTCTGTTGTTTTTGGAGGGGTATCTGGGGATTGAACCCACACAAGCTAAGTAAGTCCTCTATATCTGAAGTAGGTCTTACTGAGATTTTTTTTACCTTTTTTTTTGAGAAGAGTCTCACTACATGGTTCAGGCTAGCCTTGAACTTGTGATCCTCCTGTATCAGGTCTGGAACAACTAGGAATATAGGCCTATGCCACTCAAGCCTGCCGTTCGGTCTGTCAGTACATAGAAGCTTGAGAGTGGTCATATTGTTATATTGTTTTGTACTCGTTTAATTTGGCCAACAATGTCTTCTGTTTTTCTTTTAGAAGCTTGAGAGTGGTCATATTGTTATATTGTTTTGTACTCGTTTAATTTGGCCAACAATGTCTTCTGTTTTTCTTTCAAGATGGGGTTTCTCTATGTAGTTGTATAGGTCAGGCTGGCCTTGAACTCAGACTCTCCCTTGCTGTCTGCTGGGATTAAAAGCATGAGCCACCACAGCTGGTTTGAAATTCTATAACAAAAGACATAGATAACCTAAATTCTGACAGTTATGTCAAATTCTGTGGCATGGTCACAGTATTCTGTGTAACAGTATTCAGTTAAGAACGGTCATTTTGTCTGAGGTAATGCTGCCCATTTGTATCCCTAGACAGTTGAAGAGCAAAGGCAAAGGACTGGCCTTCTGTAGAACCGAGGTTTCCTATCTTTAATCCTGGTACTCTGGAAGCAGAAGCAAGAAAGAGAGTAAAGAGTTGGCTTTTTTTTTTTAAAGATTTATTTCTTTATTTCATGTATGTGAGTATACTGTTGCTATCTTCAGAAGAGTGCATTGGATTCCTGCTACAGATGGTTGGGAGCCAACATGTGGTTGCTGGGATTGAACTCAGGACCTCCGGAAGAGCAGCCAGTGTGCTCTTAACCGCTGAGCCAGGCCCCCCCCCCTTTTTTTTTTTTAGGTGGAGATCTTAGCCATTTTAAAATTGGTACCACCAGTCAGGCAGTGGTGGCACACACCTTTAATCTCAGCACTTGGGAAGCAGAGGCAGGTGGATTTCTGAGTTCGAGACCAGCCTGGTTTACAGAGTGAGTTCCAGGATAGCCAGGGAGGGATACACAGAGAAACCCTGTCTCGAAAAACAAAAAACAAAACAAAACAAAACAAAACAAAAATTAAAAAAAAATGTTGGTACCAGCAAGTATTCTGAAAACGGCATGGTTTTGCCTATTGCTGTTGCTTTTTAAGAGTTGCTTATACCCACACACACGTGCTAAGCCCCTACAAAAAGTAAGCTTCTTCCGTGGCCCTGGTATTTCCTCAGTAATATTTAGCCCAATTTATTTGACCTGATAACATTTGATTCAATTGGTAACACTGAATTCTGAGCACCCACATTCCACAAGTAATACTTGGTTTGCATGAAAATGAACCCACAGTCCTCAACTCTTGGTTTGGGCTGTGACCATCACCCACACTGAGGAATTAAGGACTCAGATGTGAGAGGAGCTGAGTTAGAGAGGAGGAGGAGCCATGGCTGAGTGTAGTGGGAGCATGGGATGGGGTAGGGGAACTCAGAGAAGAGCCCAGGCTGGTGCCTGGGGGAAGGAGAGACCCTAAGCAGAGCCTTCTCGTCCCTCCCTTCCTGTCTTCCTTTCTTTTTCAATCTTTTCTCTCTGGCAATTAAAAAAAAAGATTTATGTATTTAGCTTGTTTTCTGTGTATGAACGTTTGCCTGCTTGAGCACCGTGTGGAGGTCAGGAGAGAGTGACAGGGCTCCTAGACCTGGAGGGACTGGATGCAAGCTCTACACTGCCGTCTCTCCATGCCTTTCTCATTCTGTCGTCTTCCGCTCTGCGCTCCTGCCGACTTCCCTCTCTCAGCCTTACTGTCCAGCTCTCACTCTCTGGTCAGGTGATTGGTCTTTACAACCTCGCCTGGAGGCCTTGTGTCCACTTTTGCTCACTCCCCACAGGACGTCCCCATTACCCAGAATCCTCAGAGCTGCTGAAAGCTGCTGCATTAACACTTTCTGGACATAAAAGGAACCCGAGGTGGGCCGATACTCAACCCAGCATCTGTAGAGTGGAAGGCTTGCCTCTCCTACTGAAATCTGGCCTGAACTGAGTGGGCCACATATTGGGGGTTGGGGAAAGATGAGAGAGACTGACATGCCACACTTGGAGAAAACCAAAGATGTGTCATGCTTTGGAGCAATCTGACAGGAACACACACCTACCTTTGTTGCACAGACGCTTCCATGACCTCTGCATGGGACATAGTTGGTTGTGCCTTCAGCACTTTGCAGTGGTCTGCGAATCCGAGGTCCCCACAGGGGTGTACTTGGCAATCTCCTGGGGGTACTGTAGGCTGGAGTGTTCTGGCTGGGGGGGGTAGTTCTTCATCATCAGACCTGCTCTTGACCTCTCTGTGCCTAGAAACAAACCAGGAGCTCTGAGTCAGGGACTTTCCAGTCCAGAGAGTGTACTTAAATTTAGGTCCGGCCCACTTCCAACAAATGTGTTGTCAGGCCCCACCCTGGTCTTTGGACAGTTAACTAATCCTCACTGCAAGCTTATGCAGAGCATGCTGCCACTTCTCCTTCCCACAGAGAAGGAGATCAGGCCCAACCAAGCTGCAAAGTCAAACCCATCCAAAATGATTTGCGTGTGTGTGCGTTGCATGTGCTCTGTGGAGGCCACGGTTGTTGAGTGCCTGTCTTCAGTTGCTGTGTGCCTTTCTTTCTTGAGACCAGGGATCTGTCTGTCAGCCCCAACTTCCCTCCAAGACTGGAGTTTCATGTAACTGACAGACAGGCCAAAGAAACAGGTCCACTCAAGTCTATTGGGTTAATTATAGGAACATGGGTAATCCAAAAATGTGTCACCTGGAAACCAGCATGTGTGGTGCCCCGACCCAGGTGGCTGAATCTGTGGAGTGCCACCTGACATCGGCCTAGCCGTTATTACTGCTTTTATCCTTATTTATTTTGTATTTTGTTTATTCTGTATGTATGTATGCATGTGTATATATGTGTGGGGGCAGTATGGAGCACGCCACAGGGAGATCATGTGGCGATCAGAGGACAACTTGTGGAAGTCGCCTCTCTTTCCAGTGTGTGAGCCCCAGGGATGGAACCCAGGTCACCATGCTTAACAGCAAGCACCTTTGCCTGCGGAGCTGCCTCAGTTGCCCCTTATTCTTACTTGTTTAGTATGTACGCATGTGGTGTGTGTTTGTATGGCGTGTATGCCCATGTATGTGGAGACCAGAGGTCCATGTTGGCTGTCTGTTTGATCACTTAATTACTTTTTTATTTTGATTTTTTATCATGTATCTATGTATGGTAGAGTGGGTTTGTGCATGAGTGCAGTGCCCAAGAGGCTAGCAAACCAGGGCGCTCTGGCTCTGTAGTTACAGGTGGTTGTGAGCCACCCCATGTATCACTGGAGCCCAGACTCAGGTCTTCTGGAAGAGCATACATGCTTTTAACCCCTGGGCCATTTCTCAGCCCCTTGGTCACTTTTCAGGGTATTTCATTAAGTCAGGATCTCTCACTGAACCTGGAGCACTCTGATCCAGTGAGGCTGGCTGGGCGTGATGAGGAGTAACAGGCGGGTGTGCAGTATTGTCCCCCATTTTCACACTAGTGCTTGTGTGGCAGTGATGAGGAGTAACAGGCGGGTGTGCAGTACTGTCCCCCATTTTCACACCAGTGCTTGTGTGGCAGGGTCTTTACTGACTGAGCTATCTTGGGGCTGCAGTTTATTGCTTTTGTAGCTTGGTGAGGGGCCTGTGGCTCTTGTAACCGGCTGGGCTTTCTCAGCCTTGGGAGTTCCCCTTCCCTCCAGGAGGAAAAGTCTCATTTTGGAGGAAATAAGGCACAGCAGATGATTTCAGCCCAGCCCTAGCATAGGTGCTATCATAATCTGACTGATGCTCTCCCAGTATGGTATGTTGGAGCTGGAGCCCCGTGAATGCAGCTTTGGAAACTGGATCCCCATAGGTCTGATAAGTTAAAATGAGGTCTTATACAGGATCAGTGTGGGCTCTGGGGTAGTGTGACCAGGGTTTTTATATGGAGAAGAATCAGGAACTTAGAAAGCTGTGAGGAATGAGGTGACACAGCTGTTGAGCCACACATACACTATGCTAGTTCCCTGTAGTTAGTGTCACAAGGTACAGCTATTGTCTGATAGACTTTTCCTGGGGAGATGCAACACACACATCTATTCACCCCAGATCATGAGGCCCATGACAGCGAGCACTGATACTGTGGAAGTCCAGTTTGATGAGCCACAGAGTTTTATTGGGTAAGGAGTTACTTACAGGAGCAGAAATAATTCAGAGACAGCTGCATCACCGAAGCCCACCCCAGCATGGGTGTCCGCTCACAAAGCTGGGAAGCTGAGCACACTGTACAGCTGCTGCAGCACACTCAGCAGATGGTCTCACCCTCTCCATCCATCCGTCCATCCGGGAAGCTGTCTGCTCCCTGCTTCTTCCAGTCTCCTGGCTGGCTGCTCTCAGCTGTTTCTGTGCAGCTTTAATCCTCAGGAGTGACTCTCAGCAGTCTTTCCTGGTCACTTCTGGGAGGGAGGAGCCAAGTGACTCCAGTCAGTTTCAGGGGCTTCCTGAAGCTATTTTAAGTTGTTTACTCTCTGTCTTGAGGGAGTTTTTCTGAAAGATGGGGTGTTCCACCCCCCACCCCCCACAGAATGTCCTCATTTTCCCTTTACAGCCTGTGTCTGAAGAAGTTTCCCTCCAAGTTGGAAGGTTTGAATCTGGGAGTAAAACTGCTATACAACAACTCTGGAGACTGCTGACAAAATGCCTGTTCTCGCTGCTGGAGGCTTTCAAGTCCCAGAGTTGAGGACTGCTGGCATCTGGCTCTTCTTGAATCACACATGTGTCACTGCAGTCCTCGCCTGTTGCTGTCCTTCGTATGGGTCCAGTTTCCCTCTTTCATAAGGAGAGTGATCACTAGAGTAAGGGCCCACACTACCACATCATGACTTATTCATCTTTTGTTTATTCCAAGTCAAAAATCTTACTCTTTAGCTCCAGTGGACTTGAACTCACTAGGTAGTTCATGTTGGCGTCAAACTTAGCCATAAACCGCCAGCCTCAGCATCCCAAGAGCTTGGATTCCAGGCATGAACCACCTTCCCTGGCTGTGACCTCATCTTTATTTAGCTAATTAGACCTGCAAGGCTCCTGTTTCCAAGTAGGATCACACACAGTTCAACCCACAACACATATCCACAGGGTTCTTAAATGTGTCTGTCTCATAAAGTGAGGCTTTGGGGCAGGACGAATTTCTTGGGATATTAATTTAATTTAGGATAAGAATACACAGTCAGCATCATGGGAGAAGAGGAAGCATTGGGCTTTCTTGCCACTTTCTGGAATTACAGGGCATAAAGGGACGGGGACTTTAAAGCAGAGGTGTTCTTATCCAAAGCACTTAGTAACCTATTGCTGATTACAGTTGCTGAGCGGCTCACCTGTGCTTGTCAACGCTCAGCATCACAAGAAACAAAAAGGATGAACCGAAAAGCTGAAAAACTTTGCAAACTTATAAAAAATAGCAAATAGAATGTGCTAAAAAGGAACCAGCTGATTTTTGGGTTCCAGCCATGTTTGGGGTGTGAGCAGATCTTTGCCACACCTCTCTAGCCCTGCTTCCACCTTGTAGTGTGGATCTGGGGCCACATGAGCTTCTGTAAAGCACTATAAACTGGAGGCATCGATTATAGCCGTTGACTTTCTCCCAGATCTTGAGATAGCAGGTAGGTTTGAGAGATTAGGTTTCTGGTGAGGGCCTTTTCTCTGTGTCTTCAGGGGGAGAGTGGCCCTCCTCTTGGAGGTCACCAGGCCTGTCACATGAAGGCCTCATCTTGTAGCCTTATTTGATGCTAAGTTACTTAAAGATCTCAAGTTGAAATATAATCAATCACATTGGTGAGGACTTCAACATAGGAATGTTGAGTAACACAGTCTGTTGTTTGAAGGCATAGTGTGTTTAGTGAAGTTGTAGATGAGAAGGCACCAGCCACAAGCCTGGCTCTGCCTGAACCTGATATTTCAGGAGCAGTGATAGACCCCCAAGTCTTGCTTTGTACGTCTCCGTTGACATGGTTTGCAAGCAAGAATGAAACACAGAACTTGCCAACCAACACACACTTTGTGTGAGCGCGGTTGGAAGGACACCCTTTACTGTTTGCTTCCTGTTCCTTCTGTAGAGCAGAAAGGGCTGAAGTCAGATTCCTGTCTTTACTAGCCAGAATACATAGCCTGGGATGCATGTCCAGCCTTGGAACATGGATGGACCAAGGTCTTGAGCTGTAGAAATCTGTTGTCTGGCTTAGCTTGTCTGTGATCTGGCAGTGTTCTTGGACCTCTGAGACAGGCCTGCAGCTTCTGTTCTGAGGAACTATGTTTAACCAGAGACAGTTGTTTTATATTTTATTTATTTAGTGTACTTGTGTGTGCATGCGCATGAGTGAGAGTGCACTTGTGTGTACACCTGTGTGCGTGTAAGCATGTGGCAGTCAGGTGACAACTATTTCTCTGCTTCCATCATGAAGGACTGACCTCAGGTTGCCAGGCTTGGCCGCAGGACCTTAACTTGCTGAGCCATCTCACGGACCTACTTACAGCCAGCTTACTCTAGTCCTTTTCCTCTCCGAGACAGGGTCTCCAACCAGGGCCCTGCATGTGCCATGCGCTTACAGTACCACCGAGCCACACTACCAGCCAGCCTTTCCTGCTAGCTCAGGCCTCTTCTTTTGTTCAGTAAACCCATTCTTGGGGAGTTTTTCTAACCACCTTCCAACACCCCTTCTCCAAATACCATTGTGTTGGTTTTAGGCTTGGTGCAGTGACCTCTGGGATGCCGAGTGTGTTCCGTGTGCAGGGAGAATGGTTGCTTGCTTCCTGGTATTTTCCCCTTAAGCCTTCAGTATCTGTTTCCTAAGAAACAAGATACTCTGTTACATAACCCCAGCACTGACTGGACCTACATTTCATTTTCACTTCACCCCAAAATTTCTTCTTCAGGATATAATCTAGGATCAGCTGCTGTGTGTGGTTTTCTGGGCTGTTTCCGTTGTCTTATGGCATGTACATTTGAGATACTTTACCCCTCGCCCTCCGATAGAAGGCCACTTGTCTTCAGTGAGTTGTGATTGCCCACTGCGGGATCGGAGACTGGGGGTGCACACCAGGGTCTGACTTGATTATTAACGTTAGTTTGGCTCAGCTCTGGAAGTGTGGCTTGAGCTGTGTTGTTAGTTGCTGCTGGGATTTCTTCCCTGGCACTTCCTAGGGAGACTCGAGCCTGAGCACGTACAGTGGAAAGATGGTGCTATTCTCTCTACACAGGGTTTCTCTGTGTAGCCCTGGCTGTCCTGGAACTCACTCTATAGACCAGGCTGGCCTCGAACTCAGAAATCTGCCTGTCTCTGCCTCCTGAGTGCTGGGATTTAAGGTATAAGCCATTATGTTTGGCCTGATGGCACTGTTAATGTTGTAACCCCTGCACTTGTATTCTGTTGTGAGCGAGTGCTTTTTATTACCTGTATGACTGTTTATTGAGCTATTTATTACCTATATGGATGAATTAAATTTGTTTTTCAGTGTTGTTTCTTGTTGTTGGTTTTGAGACAGTCTGACTGTGCAGGCCTAAGCGAGCTCAGTCACCTGTCTGTCTGCCTGCCTCCGGGGTGGTTTTCCTTTCGAGGTTGATTTGCACATAGCAGTGTTTTGCCTGGATGTGTGTATTATGTGCACCATGTGTGCCTTGGGTCAGTGGAGCCCCTGGAGTTGGAGATGTGGATAGTTGTACACCACCACGTGATAGCTGGGACTAGAACCCAGGTCCTGCAAGCGCAGCACTCGCTCATAACCACTGAGCCATCTCTCCAGCGGTTTTTCATTACCATAGTTTATTTTTTCCTGCTCAGTTATCCCAGCTTTGGCCAGTGGGAGTCCCTCAAGCTGCTACAGGAATGCAGAGACAATCTCCAAAACTGTGCAGAGAGCGTTCTTACTCAGATGCTCAAGTCTCTCTTGTCTCCCTCTCAGTGCTGGGGTTAGCCAGCGTCTCCAAGGAGTCCTTAGTTCTCCTAACACGGACTGACGATGAAGGTGTAAAGGTATGGGATGCTCACAGTGCTCACTACTCTGCCTTGCTTCCTGGCTCCTTCAGCAAACGCCGGATAGATGTGGACACAGACATAGATGACTTAGGCATGTGACACTGAGTATGTGTGCAGAGGTCAGTTTACCTCAGCACCCTGGCAAGTTTTATAAATTTTGCTCAATATTTGGGTGTTCATCTTCCAGTTAGAACCTTCACCCTCAGGCTTGCTTGCTCTCCTTTTTTGGGGGTGGGGTGGGGTGTGTGTTTCGAGACAGGGTTTCTCTGTGTAGCCCTGGCTGTCCAGGAACTCACTCTGTAGACCAGGCTGGCCTCGAACGCAGAAATCCGCCTGCCGCTGCCTCCCGAGTGCTGGGATTAAAGGCGTGCGCCACCACAACTGGCTTTTTTTTGCTTGCTCTCCTTAAAAAAAAAAAAATGCTGTGTGTGTGTGTGTGTGTGTGTGTGTGTGTGTGTGTGTGTGTGTGTTTGTGTACAGGCATTATTATGCCACAGTGCAATGTGGAGGTCAAAGACAGCTGTTTAAGAGTTGCTGTCTCCTGCCCTGCTTTTGAGACGGTGTTTGTCGATCCCCTGCCCTTGCTGACCTCTTTGTTACCATTGACTGGCTGGCCCATTCTCCCATCTCTGCCTTATATCTAACTTCCTGTCAGTGCTGCTGCATCTGGCTTCTTCCGTGGGTTGCTGGGATTGACTCCAGTGTCAGGTTTCTAAGGCACTGTAACTGCTGAGCCCGCTCCCTGGGCCATGGTATTTCTGTGATACACTTAAATAGCTTTTACATTTTAGAATTTTATTTTATTTTTGCATTCAGGATCTAGCGTTGCAACCTCATCTGGGTTTGGAACTTGTAATTCTCCTGCCTCAGCTTGTGTAGTATTGAATTGGGGAGTGGGTTATAGATTAGTAGTAGAACATTTCACATGCGGGAAGCCCTGGGTCTGTACCTCAGCAGCACACACACCGTGAAAACAAGCAAAGAGGGTTATTCCTTCTTGCCTGGACTGTTTGTTTTATGCAGGGATTTGCTGTGTCAACCGGCAATTGAAGCTGAGATACTCCTGCCTCGGCCTATTGAGTTCTGGGGTTATAGATGTATGTTACCCCACAGAGCTCTACACTGAAGACAGTTTTTTTTTTTTAAGATTTATTTATTTATCATATATGAGTACACTGTAGCTGTCTTCAGACATACCAGATGAGGGTATCAGATCCCACTACAGATGGCTGTGAGTCACTATGTGGTGTTGGGAATTGAACTCAGAACCTCTGGAAAAGCAGTCAGTGCTCTTTAACTGCTGATCCATCTCTCTACTCCTCACTGTAGACATTTTTGTTCTGTGACCCTTAACTTTTTTTTTTCCTGAGACTCTGTGACCCTTAACTTTTTTTTTTTTTTTCTGAGACTCTGTGACCCTTAACTTTTTTTTTTTTTTCTGAGACAGGGTTTCTCTGTGTAACCCTGGCTGTCCTGGAACTCACTCTGTAGACCAGGCTAGACCAGGCTAGCTTCCAACTCAGAAATCCGCCTGCCTCTGCCTCCCAAGTGCTGGTATTAAAGGTGTGCACCACCACCCAGCGATGACCCTCAACTTTTTTTTTTTTTTTTTTTTTGGTTTTGGAGACAGGGTTTCTCTGTATAGTCCTGGCTGTCCTGGAACTCACTTTGTAGACCAGGCTGACCTCGAACACAGAAATCCGCCTGCCTCTGCCTCCGGAGTGCTGGGATTAAAGGCGTGTGCCACCACGCCCGGCTGACCCTCAACTTTTGATGAGCATATTTCTGTATCTCTCAAAACATACATAATTTTATCATATTTATATTATACTATTCTGTAACTTGATCCCTGCTAATTTGTACACCCGAAACTGCTCTGTTCACAGAAAGAAACCCATAGAATATTTTGTGCTGACTGTGGACTAGGACTGTAATTCCCTCTTACTGGACTTTAACAGGCATAAAGCTTTTGCTATTGAATATCAAGCTCACATCAACATCTTTGTAATTAAATTTTAATTTCTTTTCCTTAGGATAGAAGTGGAATTACTGGTCAAAGGGTATGTATCTTTTTATGTCTTTCTGAGTAGCTGGCAGCTATGTGAGTGGTGGTATTTCCAGGCTAGTGTGCCTTCCTAGGGCTGTGCACTGGAGCTATTGGGGGCATTGCACTTCACAGATGCCCAGGATCAGCCAGCTCCCAAAGGGAGAGGGTCTGAGTTCATGGGTCTGGAATACACAGAGAGTTTATGCGTTTGAAAGACTATAAGGATATGTGAATGTCCCGGGAATTGAATTCCGGCCCTCTAGATGAGCAGTGTGTGCTCTTTACCACTGAGCCAATTCAGCAGCCTGAGATTGTAGTTTTTAGAAGCTTTTTCCTCCTAAGAGATTTTATATGCAGCCAGTTTGATTAGGTGAAGGTAGTAGTAAGCTATTTTAATGATAATTTTCTTCTGAAAAAATTTTCAGGCATTCAGATCTGGGAGAAGTGGCCCCAGAAGTAAAACCTTCAGACAGCCAAACATCTGTGGCAATTGCAGGTAAAATTAGACCTGGGCCCATTTTGAAATAGATAGGTTTCTTCTGTCTGTTGGGATTTTATACTGTGACTTGCCGGGGATTGTGGACCTCTAAATTAAGCTTAAGACTTTTCTTTTTCTTTCTATAAAAGGATTATTCTACCTCAGCTTCTTTTGATAAAAAGCTCTAAGTTGTACAAATACTAGATCTTTATTTGAGACATAGATACATACTATGCAAATATTTTATCCCAGCTCCTTATGTGTGTGTGAGCACGAGTGTGTGTGAGAGTGTGTGTCTGTGAGTGTGTGTGTGTCTGTGTTCTGGTGTGTGGGTGTGAGTGTGTGTCTGTGCGTGTGTGTGTCTGTGTGAGAGTGTGTGTCTGTGAGTGTGTGTGTGTCTGTGTTCTGGTGTGTGGGTGTGAGTGTGTGTCTGTGCGTGTGTGTGTCTGTGTGAGTGTGTGTGTCTGTGTGTCTCTGTGTGTGTGGTGGTGGTGGTGGTGGTGGTGGTTGTGTTTTAGCTACTGCTGGAACTCAGATCCAGGGCTCAGTCATCACAGTAAGTACTGTTATTGAGATACGCCCCTAGCCCTGTGTTCAGGTTTTTTCCTTTTTTCTTTTTCTTTAAAAAAGGCTCTGACTGGCTTGTAGGTCAGGCTGGCCTCAAACTCACAGCGATCTGGCTTCTGCTTCTGAGTTCTGGGAGTAAAGTTATGGGCCGCCATGCCTGCCTGTTTTCACATTTTTGGTATTGTCCTTTGATGCCCAATGTTTTTACTTACCTTTTGCTTTGTCAGCTATGTTTAGTATCACATCTAAGAAACTAGAAAGAAGTCCAAGGCTATGAAGATTTACTCACATGCCTTCCAAGAGTTTCATGATTTTTAGTTCTTACATTTAGATTGTCCATTTTAAGTTAGTTTCTTATAAATGGTGTGAAATAGTGGTAACTATCTCTACCCAGCGCTAACAGTCTTTTTTTTTTTTTTTTTTTTTTTTTTTTGGTTTTTCGAGACAGGGTTTCTCTGTGTAGCCCTGGCTGCCCTGGAACCCACTTTGTAGACCAGGCTGGCCTCGAACTCAGAAATCTGCCTGCCTCTGCCTCCCAAGTGCTGGGATTAAAGGCATGCGCCACCACTCCCGGCCAGCGCTAACAGTCTTCAGGTGTACATGGGAGACAGGCAGTTAGTGCTCAGCAACAGTAGTCTACCTCTGGATGGAAAACTAGCAAGTGGGTGTTGGGCACTGGGATAATCAGGAGGGAGAGACCACTTGGTGTCAGTGAGAGTGCTTTAATGCTCCACTTTGAGTTCTCCCACGAAGGCCTGGAACAGGTCTCACAGCATGTGACTTCCACAGTGGAGTGTGGGCTTGTCACTGAGTCACAGTTACAGCCTCTCTCACTGTTTTGTTTTTTTAAGACCCGTGTTGTTAAGTTGTCCATATTGGTCTGGAACTCTGTGTGAGCTCGCCAGTCCTTGAGCTTGCTGCCTTCCTGATAAGCAGCCTGGGAGCATGGACGTGTGCCTTCTTCCTGCCTCTGAAAGCTTACCAACCCTGTACAGTGCTGCACATCTGCTGTTCCCGCACTCAGGGGGCAGAGACAAAGGGAGTCTGTGAGGTCAAGGCCGTCTTCACCTGCGTAGCAAGTTCTAGGACAGCCAGAGCGACACAGACCTTGTAAACAACAACAAACAAAATGCTATGCATGCGTGTTTTGCCTGTGTATATGTTTGTACACGACGTGTGCACAGTGCCCACAGAGGCCAGGCTAGAGGAGGGCACTGGATCCTTGTAATTGGGGCCACCACATAGGTGTTAGGTGCACCTCAGTCTTCTCTGCAGAAACCTCTGGTGTCTTGACCTCCGAGTGTCTCTCCAGCCCCTGCAACTGGCTCTGATTTTGCTGAAACCTCTGCTGTCTTGACCTCTGAGTGTCTCTCCAGCCCCTGCAACTGGCTCTGATTTTCTTCTCTGCTTATTTTTTCTCTTTACACTGCACTTTGAATTCTTAGGGAAAAATTTTTTTCTTCTAGTATCTTACTTTCACTTTGAGTGTTTTTTGTTTTTGTTTTTGTTTTTTTGTTTGTTTGGGTGGTTGGCTTTTTTTGAGACAGGGTTTCTCTGTGTAGCCCTGGCTGTCCTGGAACTCACTTTGTAGACCAGGCTGGCCTCAGACTCAGAAATCCGCCTGCCTCTGCCTCCTGAGTGCTGGGATCAAAGGCCTGCGCCACCACCTCCCGGCTTGAGTGAGATTTCTTAAAATATGTATGTATGTATGTATGTATGTATGTATGTATGTATGTATGTATGTATGTGAGTACAATGTCACTGTGTTCAGACACACCAGTAGAGGGCATTGAATCCCATTGCAGATGGTTGTGAGCCACCATGTGGTTGCTGGGAATTGAATTCAGGACCTCTGGAAGAGCAGTCGGTGCTCTTAACCTCTGAGCCATCTCTCCAGCTCTTAAATGAGATTTTAGTTGCTGGATACTGTTTTTGATGCATGAATCCTTCTATGTTTTCACTCACACCATACTGCTTCCAAAAGCCAGAACCCCCTCAATTTTTTTTCCTTTCTTGTTCCTATATCTATCTCCAGAAAACATCATCAGAAAAAAAAGTTTTGTTTGTTTGTGTGTGTGTGTGTGTGTGTGTGTATATATATATATATATATTTTTTTTTTTTTTTTTTGAGACAGGGTTTCTCTGTGTAGTCCTGGCTGTGCTGGAACTCACTCTGTAGCCCAGGCTGGCCTCGAACTCAGAAATCTGCCTCACTCTGCCTCCCAAGTGCTGGGATTAAAGGCGTAGTGCCACCACTGCCTAGCCAGAAAAAACAGTTTTAAATGTTAGGTTTATCCCAGGACTTGGGAGGCAGAGGCAGACGAATCTCTGTGAGTTTAAGGCCAGCCTGGTATTCCAGCCAATGCTATGTAGAGAAAGCCTGTCACAAACAAACAAAACTTAATTGTGAGGAAATTATAAGGTTGATTAAATAAAAAAAAAAACTATTAGAGCCATAGCTATATTTCTAGCCTTTGTTTTTGTTTAAACTTAGCTCATTCCAAGATCTAACCCGAGTATTTCAGCGATACTCAACTATAGTAGCAACAGTCAACAAAAGTCACGGTCAATTCGGACTTCTTCACAGACAGGTTCTACCTTGCCGATGAGGTGAAACCCTGTGTCCTTTCTTTCTAGATTTGGAATGGAGAGAAATGGAAGGAGATGACTGCGGGTTCCATTATGGAGGTAGGGGCTCTGGGACTTAGTTACACTGGGCTGCGGGTTTCATTGTGGAGGTAGGGGCTCAGGACTTAGTCACACTGGGCTGGGGAAGGAGGGTGCAGATGAGAAGTGAAAGTCACTAGAACCCAACAGTTTTATATTTTATATTTTTAGGATTTCAGAAAATTACATTGTGGTTTAAAAAAAGGTTTGGGTTCTACTTAATTCATTTCCTATCATCCAAACACACACTATTAGATTAATCTCCTTTATTTTCCTTGCTTTTTCTCATAGATGGTACAAACGAGGCTCAGGACAATGACTTCCCCACAGGTATTCATTTTCTCTTTCCTTTCCAATTTTCCATTCTATGGGAGGAGAGGACCCTATGGTAGCTAGTTCTCATTGACTCTAGATATCCTCTTGTCTATCACCCCTTTATGAGCTACTAATAATGTTGCTAAAAACAAAACCACCTGGGGACTTCCTATCTATAAAGTAACCAATGTTTCCTTTAACTTACCTACACCATCAGCATGCGTCTTTGTAGGTGGAGGCTCCTGCAGGTATCTATCTTGTTTTTAACTAGCTCCTGAAGTTTTTCTAATGCCCAGCTGGCTAAATTTAGAAACACTAGCAATAGCTTCGTTTGCATATTGGCAAACTTGAACCCAGAGCTGCTGAATGGTCTCCTAAGGGCCAAGTGTATGTATGGGTAAATATAGAATGTGGTTTTCCCAAGTTGCTTTGATGAATCATGCTACTTAAGCAGTAATGGTTGCTGTATATCCCTGGCTTCATCCAGTCATAACAGGAAAACCCAAGTCATATAGAACTTCTGACACAGTCAGTCTTCTGTTTTTAGTTATTCTTATATTACAGTTATTTGGGGCTGGAGAGCTGGCTCCATGCTGAGCACTTGTTTCTTCTGCAAAGGACCTGGGGTTGGTGTCCAGCCACCTTAGCTCTCTGTTGTTAGTCTAGTTCCAGACGAATACTGTGCCCTCTTCTGGCCTCTCTGGGCACTGTGTGCATATAGTACACACACACACACATACACACATACACACACACACACACACACACACACACACACAAAACAGCCATACACATAAAAACAAAATTTTTAAAAATTACATTGAAAAAACCTTACTTTATGTATTTGTGTGCACATGTGCAGGTGTTAGGTACAAGGATCAAACTCAGGTCATCAAGTGTGGAGGCAATTGCTTTTAACTGCTTAACCATACCATCCGTCCAGTTCTGTTTTTAAAACAAATTCACAGCCCCTTTGTAACTTCTCAAGTGGGCCTTCAGTCATATTGCTCTAGAACTTGAGCCCAAGCTGACAAGAGGGCTCAGGGGTAAGGTTGCGAGCTGCCGAGCCTGATGACCAAAGCTGCATCACTGGGACTCCCTTAGATTTTCTCTCATCTCTATACATAGTCTATGGCTCGTGCATGCAAATAAACTTAGAATTCCGAGCCCTAAACTCCATGCTATGGGACACTGATGGTGTTGTATGCCTGTCATCCCAAGGTAAAGGCAGGAAAGCTGAAAAGTTGAATCCATTCACAGGTTTGAGACAAGATGGGAACCCCCTCATTCCTCCTCCCATCTTGAAAGAACTAAAAAAAAAAAAAAAAAAAAGAGTTAGGGGTCTCACTCCGTGGTGAAATGCGGCCTAGCATTTGGGCTGCATCTCTGCTGCAAGGTACATCCATGCATAGATACTTACATTGATAAGATAGCAGGCCCAGGCCCTGGAGCAGTGACGACTTGATAAGCACCCTTTATAATTAAGCATCTGCTTATGAAAGTTTGCATCATAAAGGGTGGCATTTGAATATCTTAATCATTCAGTGTCGGCAAAGCATCGGTGACACCAAATGCTTATTGTCACTGCATTAGCCAAGGTTCTCTAGAGTAACAGAGCTTAGAGAGTGAGACTGTGTGCGCGCGCGCGTGCGAGTGCACGGCACGCACATGTCTGTCTGTAGTTGTTCAGTCCATGAGGCTGGAGGTCTCAGCTGGTCTTCAGTATATGTTGGAATTCTCAAGTCCTAATGCCAGTGAAGGAATGGATTTGTTGGCAAGGAGAGAGCAAGCAAGCAGGCAGACAGCAAAACCTTCCTTTTCCGTGTCCTTACAAAGGCTTCCAGCAGAAGGTGTGGCCCACGTTGGAGGTGTGTCTTCCCAACTCATGAGATCTGGGTTAAAGGTGTCTTTTTCCACCTCAGAGATCTGGATTAGAAGTGGATCTTTCCACTTCAAATGAAGCAAAAAACCCTTATAGTTGTACCCTCCATTTTTGGGTATTAGTTAATTCCAGATGTAGTCAAGTTGACAACCAAGAATAATAATCACAGTGCCTAAAAGACAAGTATTAGAGAGGGAGTGGTGGCTTACATATATAGTCCTAACAATTTTGAGGCTAGCTTGAGCTACATAATGAAGCTGTCTTCAAAATATCAGGAGCCTCAGGCTGGAGAGATGGCTTAGTGGTTAAGAGCACCAACTGCTCTCCCAGAGGTCCTGAGTTCAGCAACCACATGGTGGCTCACAACCATCTGTAATGGGATTTGATGCCCTCTTCTGGTGTGTCTGAAGACAGTGACAGTGTACTCACATACATAAAAGAAATAAAATGTTTAGAAGAGATATTAAGTGCTTGCTGGGTGTGGTGGATGAAACCCTGAAACAGATGGATCTGTAATTTGAGGCTGTCCTGGTATACATAGATTAAGAATAGCCAGGGCTACAGAGTGAAATCCAGGAGAGCCAGATCTGCATAGAGCAACCTGTCTTAAAAAAAACAAAACAAGCTGGAGAGATGGCTCAGTGGTTAAAAGAACGGATTGCTCTTCCGAAGGTCCTGAGTTCAGAAATCCTGGCAACCACATGGTGGCTCACAACCATCCTTAATGAGATCTGACGCCCTCTTCTGGTGCATCTGAAGACAGCTACAGTGTACTTAGATATAATAGTAAATAAATTATTTAAAAAAAAAAAAAAAGGGCTGGTGAGTTGGCTCAGTGGGTAAGAGCACCCGACCGCTCTTCCGAAGGTCCGGAGTTCAAATCCCAGCAACCACATGGTGGCTCACAACCATCTGTAACAAGATCTGACTCCCTCTTCTGGAGTGTCTGAAGACAGCTACAGTGTACTTACATATAATAAATAAATAAATCTAAAAAAAAAAAAAAAAAAAAAGGCTGGGCAGTGGTGGCGTACGCCTTTAATCCCAGCACTCAGGAGGCAGAGGCAGGTGAATTTCTGAGTTCGAGGCCAGCCTGGTCTACAAGGTGAGTTCCAGGACAGGCCAGGGTTATACAGAGAAACCCTGTCTCGAAAAAACCAAAAATAAATAAATAAATAAAATAATAAGGGCTGGAGAGATGGCTCAGTGGTTAAGAGCACTGGTTGTTCTTCCAGAGGTTCTGAGTTCAATTCTCAGCAACCACATGGTGGCTCGCAACCATCTGTAATGGGATCTTATGTCTTCTCGTGTGCCAGAAGATAGTGACAGTGTACTCACATATATAAAGTAAATAAATAAATCTTTAAACAATAAAATAAGTTAAATATATTTACCATATCTTAATATATAAATAAGGGTGAAGATACTGCTTAATGGTAGAGCTTTTGCAGGCATGCAGAGGGTGCCCCATCTTCAGCACCAGAAAAATCCCAATTCACAACAGAAGCCAGAGTCCTGCATTACATTACTCGGCAAACTGTTGCCAAGATATGGTTGCTATTTTTTTTAAATAGTCTCCAGTTTCTTGACAAATATAAAAGAACACTCAACAGACAACCCCGAGTGTGAAGAGTGATTGTACCCCATGGGAATTTCCTTTTGACATTTTTCCCTCCAGGTTTTGAGGCAGGCTTTTGCTATGTCTTATGTTGATCTTGAATTTACAGCCATTTAGCACCTGAGTGCCAGAATTACGGCTTGCTCTGCCATGCTCTCCAGATCCCTGATTGGGCTGGAGTGTGAAGAGTGGGTGGCCATGTGACCTGGGCTGAGGTCTGGGAAGTGGTGTTTGCACTCAGCACCTGGGAACACATGCTGCTGCTTTCTCTAGTTACTTAAGGTCCAGTTTAGACTTAGGCAGTGCGGACTCTAGAAAAACTAGAAACCAGGGCTTCTACATGAACTCTCTTGATCTTAAATGTAACTCCTAAATTTTCCTTTTTTTCTGTCTTAGCTATGGTCTTACAGTGAGATCCTGGCAGACCTGGAATGCCCTGTGAAGACTAGGCTAGCCTTGAATTCATAAGCGGATTCTGCCTATGTCTCCCCAGTGCTGTAGATTTATTTTTCACGTTACTTATGTGTATGGGTGTTTGTCTCGATATGGGTGTGTGTATGCAGAGGCTGCGCGATTCCCTGGAGTTGGAGTTCAAAGCAGTGTGAGCTACCTGACAAGGGCGCCGGGAACTGACTCTGCCCGTTTTCCTCTCTGTGCTTTTTTTTTTGGTTTTTCGAGACAGGGTTTCTCTGTATAGCCCTGGCTGCCCTGGAACTCACTCTGTAGACCAGGCAGGCAGGCCTCGAACTCAGAAATCTTCCTGCCTCTGCCTCCCGAGAGCTGGAATTAAAGGCGTGCGCCACCACGCCCAGCTTCCCTCTCTGTATTTAATGGCTCACACCCGTTAGTTAGACGGTGCAATTGAGACAGGATATCCCTTTGCCCAGCATATCGGGGCCCCTTGCACCTGCGTCCTGTTCTCAGGAATGTCCTCTCCCAACCCTTCTCTGCAGGCTCTTCCTCTACAGCTCTGCTCTGGCCCTGACTTGAGAATGAAGGCTAAACATTTGTGTTTCTGTTTTGTTGTTTTGTTTTGTTTTGTTTTTTATGCAGTGGAGAGAAGCAGGCTTCAGGAGATGCTGTCCCTGTTGGGACTGGAGACATACCAGGCACAGAAGCTCACCCTCCAGGACTCCCTGCAGATCAGTTTTGACAGCATGAAGAACTGGGCTCCTCAGGTTCCCAAGGACCTTCCCTGGCATTTCCTCAGGAAGCTGCAGGCACTCAACGCCGAAGCCAGGAACACCACCATGGTGCTGGACGTGCCTCCAGAGGCCTGGCCTGCAGAGAAGGAGAGCCAGGCAGAGGAGGAGATGATGTACTGGGACCCAGCGGAGGACGTCGCTGCTGACATCTACTCTTTCTCAGAGCTGCCCATGCCTGATACGCCTGTGAACCCCCTGGATCTTCTCTGCGCCCTCCTGCTGTCTTCAGACACCTTTCTGCAGCAGGAAGTCCTGCTGAAGATGTCCCTCTGTCAGTTTGCACTCCCACTTGTGTTGCCCGATTCTGAAAACCACTACCACACCTTTCTGCTCTGGGCCCTGCGGGGTGTTGTGCGGACGTGGTGGTTCCAGCCCCTCCGGAGCCTGGGGAGTTTCCGAGAAGACAGTGTGGTCCTGTCCAGGGTGCCCACGTTTGCCTTCGTGCGCATGGATGTCAGCAGCAACTCCAAGTCCCAGCTGCTCAATGCCGTCCTCAGCCCGGCCCGCCGCCAGTGGGACTGCTTCTGGCATCGGGACCTCAATTTAGGCACTAATCCTCGCGAGATCTCGGATGGGTTAGTAGAGATCTCCTGGTTTTTCCCCAGTGGTAAGGAGGACCTGGATGTTTTCCCGGAGCCCATGGCCTTTCTGAACTTGAGAGGTGACATTGGGTCTCACTGGCTGCAGTTCAAGCTCTTGACAGAAGTCTCCTCTGCTGTGTTTATTTTGACTGACAACATCAGCAAGAAGGAATACAAACTGCTGTACTCCATGAAGGAGTCAACCACAAAGTACTACTTCATCCTGAGTCCCTACCGAGGGAAACGGAACACGAACCTGCGCTTCCTCAACAGGCTGATCCCAGTGTTGAAGATAGACCACTCTCACGTCCTGGTGAAGGTCAGCAGCACGGACAGCGAGGGCTTCGTGAGGCGCATCCGAGCCATCATGTGCAGTGTGGCTCGCTCTCCCTGCAGGAGGGTGTCTGTGGAGGACATGGCACACGCGGCACGTAAGCTCGGCCTCAGAGTTGATGAGGACTTTGAGGAGTGTCAGAAGGCAAAGGACCGGATGGAGAAAATCCTCAGGAAGATCAAGGATGTGGACGCCTACAAGAGAGACGAGCTGCGGCTGCAGGGCGAGCCTGCGAGGAGGGCCGCCCAAGCTGAAAGAGAGTTCTGCCAGCTCCAGTGGGTCCCGGAGCCCCCAGAGAAGCACCGGGCCGAGCTGAGACGGCGCGTCCTTGAGCTCCGGGTGCAGCAGAATGGCCAGGAGCCCACCTCAGGGGTCCAGGAGTTCATCCTGGGAATAAGCAGCCCCTCCCCGAGTGAGAGGCAGTACTTCCTGAGATGGATGGAGTGGGGCTTGGCTCGGCTTGGCCAGCCACGGCCAAGACAGCCTCCAGAGACCCTTCTCACCCTCAGACCAAAACTTGGTGGGCCCTCAGACTTGACGGAGCCACTCTGGCCTGAGCCCTTGGGAGTGGAGCACTTCCTACGGGAGATGGGCCAGTTCTATGAAGCGGAGAGCTGCCTGATCGAGGCAGGGAGGCTGCCCGCTGGCCAGAGGCGCTTTGCCCACTTCCCGGGTGTGGCTGTGGAACTGCTGCTGGGTGGGCTGCCCCTGGAGCTGGTCGATGGGGCCACCCTGAGCATCCCTGTTCGATGGGTCACTGGGCTTCTCAAGGAGCTGCATACCCGCCTAGACAGGAGATCTCGGCTAGTGGTTCTCTCTGCCCTGGGGGTGCCTGGCACAGGGAAATCTACACTCCTTAACACCATGTTTGGCCTGAAATTTGCCACTGGGAGGAGCTGTAGTCCCCGGGGGGCCTTCATGCAGCTCCTCCCTGTAGCTGAGGGCTTCAGTCAGGACCTGGGCTGTGACCAGATCCTGGTAATAGACTCTGGGGGTTTGATCAGTGGGGCCTTGGCCTCTGCTGGAGACAGGTTTGAACTGGAGGCTTCCTTGGCCACACTGCTAATGGGGCTAAGTAATGTCACTGTGGTCAGTTTAGCTGAAACAAAGGACATCCCACCAGCTGTTCTTCATGCGTTTCTAAGGCTAGAAAAAATGGGGCACATGCCCAACTATCAGTTTGTGTACCAGAACCTTCATGACCTGCCTGTTCCCAGCCCCAAACCAAGAGACAGGAGGCAGCTCCTGGATCCGCCAAGCGACCTGAGCAGGGCTACCCACTTGGAAAAGCAGGGCGGCGGCTTCCGGACACTGGCGGGCCTGGCCGAGAGGCAGCACGTCTGGCACATCCCAGCCTTGTGGCATGGAGCGCCACCCATGGCCGCTGTGAGCTTGGGCTACAGTGAGGCCATTTTTGAATTGAAGAGATGCCTATTAGAAAACATCAGGAATGGCTTGTCCAACCAGAACCAAAACATCCAGCAGCTCATTGAGCTGCTGCGCAGGCTGTGACTGGTGTGACTCCAGGGCCTCCTGCTGTGGCCGGCTGTAACGACAGTAAGGCTGTGACAGTAAGGCTGTGGCCGGCACCTGGGAGTTGGCTGGTGCCTGCTGCTCATGGAGTGAAGGCCAGTGACAGCCAGGGGTGACGGGCCTCCTCTTCACAGTGTTAAGAAGCAATCTCAGACTAGCTCAGAGACACCATTGAGAATAACCCGAGGCCCGGGGTGGGGTGGTAAGCAGTAAGTTGATCTCTGTTCCTTACCCATGACAAAGCTCCTGGCAATCGGCCCTCTGGGTAGCTGCTCCTTCATTGGCCCCTGAAATTAGGGAACAGCTCCCTTAGTCACTGTAGCTGCTGGCAGACAGGGGTGTTTCAGGTTGTCCCAAGGAAGCAGACTCCACACAGGTCCTCTGTGGACCAGCCTGGAAGGTTTTGGTGATGTGCAGCAAAGTGTGAGGCACTGCCATGGCACTGCGCTCATGTACGGTGTATGACGCGCTCTCTGACCCGTGCCCAGGAAGTGCTCATCAGTTACCCTTCTGTGGTCCAGCACTGTCATCCTTCCGCAGCACCTCACGGCACATTGTCACGTGTGTTTCCTGTCTGCCCCTAGACTGTGAGTTGCTTGAGGGCAGGGCCTAAGCACCATACAGCTCTGGGTCCCTAGGACCTGGCACACATAGGCGCTTAATAAATGTTTGTTGAATTAATGAGTTGAATGTATACTCAAATGACAGTAGTGTGCAGGTTCTGCCTCTCCACGCCTTCATTGTCCTCATGCTTAGGACAGCAGCCTCTGCCTGAAGAGGGCCTGGGGAACAGTGGAAATGGTACCTTCATGGTGACTTCAGCAGGGTAGTCATTACCCCATTTTGTGGTTGCTGGAGGGTAATGCTAGCCTGCAACACCTGCACAGCAGGACGTGAGAGGGTCTGCTATACATGCTAGAGTCCTCCCCAGCATTCTGAAAAGTGCAGCAATGGAGCCACTGTTTGAGACAGTTACTTGGTCAGGGACCTCAGGCTCTCTGCCGTTATCTTCAGCTGGATCAGTCACTTTCAGAGCCCTGCTCCACCTACATCTACACCTATGAGTTTCTATCTAACTGTGTCTTGCTGCTGAGGTCTTGGGCTTTCCATTCATCTATGTTTTTTGTCTTGAGAGAAGTCAGGCCATGGCCTGAGAACCTCTCCTGTGTCTTGTCCTTTTACTAGATTCAGCAAAGGTGCCCTTGGTTCCAGGGTACTTGTGCGCTCTCTGATCTGGAACCCTTTCTTGAACCAAGGGCCCACTGCACTCCTCTACTGGCCTGGCTCCCTGGGTCTCCCAGGATGACCAAGAGGTGCCCTGGTGATCTGCTGGTAGGTCTGGCCGTGTGCGGATGAGAAAAGCAATCCTGAAACTTTGCAGGATCTCTGATCTGCCTAGAATGTTAAAATAACTTGCTGATTCAGTTAGAAATAACAAAACTTTTTTTTCCATATAAAAAATTTCATTTTTGCCAGCTGGACATGTTGGTGCACACCTTTAATTCCAGCACTAAGGAGGCAGAGACAGGTGTCTCTGGATGTTCAAAGCCAAGCAGGTCTAGGATAGCCAGAGCTACATAATAAACCCTGTCTAAAAATACACAAACAAAACAAAACAATAAAAAACAAAACCTTCCTTTTCCCACTTCTCATAGAGCTGGAGAAACTTCCCTGGCACCCCCCACACACTGCTTTTCACCTCGAGTTTTCCTAGCTCCAAGTTCAAACACAGGGAATTGTTGTGAATGGGGGGTCCTGTAAGTGGGTGCAAACACTTGCAGCAAAGCATAACAACTTGAATTTGATCTCTGGAACTCACCTAAAACTGGAAGGAAACCAATCCCATAAAGTTGTGTACTGACTCCATACGTGCCACGTCACCGCCCCCCATGTACACACTGTAAGCACACCTGCTAATAATAAAACTAGGGTATTTGCTTTCAGAGTCCCTCCTACTCCTGAAAGTTCAAGAATTGCTTTTAACCATACTTAAAAATTGTTTTATGCTGTCCCTAAAATCTGAGACAAAGAGGACAAGATTCATGATAGCTTAGAAAATGACTCTTCATACTGGGAATGGTGGTGCATAGCTGTGGTATCAGGACTTGAGAGATGGAGGATCCAAAAGTTTAGGGTCAGTCTGGGTATACAGCAAGACCCCCCATCTCCAAGAAGATAGAACGTTCTTTCTACATGAGGTCTGTCCACAGCCCAGAAATAAAATTCAGTCTGTATTCCTAAAATTTAGATACATGCAGAAAGTTTGTGATTTTATAACTTTGATCACAGTTTTGAGGGGACACAGATTATAGGACAGAGTGTGGTGGCACATAGCTGTATTCTGAGCATCTGGGATGCTGAGCAAAGAGAATAGTTCCAGGCCAGCTTGGACTGCACAGCGAGACCCTGTCTAGACATACCAAAGTCACCCTGGAGGCAGAGGCAGTAGGTAGATCCTAGTCCTAGGCCAGTCTGATCTACGTAGTTGGAGCTCCAGACCCTTCCTCAAAACAAAACCAGATAGCAACCGAATAAGTTATTCCATGTATCATCAGGACCCATCTGTTTTTATGTATCAAACAACAGACCAGTCTTAGAAGTCGTGGAGACTCCTGGAAACGGAATTTTGGGAAAATTCTGTGACTGTTTTAGAGTCAAGCTGAAACCACTGACACTCAGACATAGGAACAGAAGAGCTCATTCTGAGCTGGCGACTTCCAGGAAGTAGCATGCATGCTCACCTGCCCACACTGAGCTAGGTGACTTCCCGGAAGTAGTGTGCATGCTCACCTGCCCACCCTGAGCTAGGTGACTTCCCGGAAGTAGCATGCATGTTCACCTTGCCCATTTGAAGGGCTGCTGTTTCTAGCCCAAGGATTTCAGGACTGCTCTTGGCAACCAAACTTGTACAGTTGGAGTCAGTGTGAGTTTCAGTACTCAGCAGTGGGCTGTTCAGCCTTTGTAATTGCCCTTGGCTCTGATGTCAGGAGAACATTCTCAGGGCCCCAGAGCTGAAGCTAACTGCAGTGTGCCTGAAACCAGGTACTTAGCCCTTTTTTCTCTCCACAGGAAGAATGAAGCAGGAGGCTGCACAGGCTGCCTGTGGAGCTCCATTCTGCTTTAACCTGTAGGGTTCAGCAGTTGACTACCCAGGAAAAGCACTCAGGTAATTCTTGGGTGCTAGATGGATTTACACAGTCAAAGTGTCAATCCCTCTGAGTTGATTTAAGTCAGTTGTAAAGAGAACCAAAGGACTGGATTTGATGGTACATTTGGGAGACCAAGTGATCCTTAGTTAGAGACCACATGGGGCTGTATCTGGAGACTGGGAAAAAACAACAGAAGCTGTTTCACCCTTCCTGGATTCTAGTAATTCCCAGGAAATGCTTGTTTTCTCAGCTTTTGCACAGTCACTCCATAGCCCAGGCTTTGCACACTGTCTAGGTGAGACTGTTGGCTCTGCTGGGACACAGATCATTTTTAAGACATCTAGAAACTAGGGCCTTCTGCTACCAAGGGCCAGCAGGCCTGGGAAAGTGCTAGTCTTTCCCCCAGGAAGGTTAAGCAAGTTAAGAGTAGTTCTTGGCTGGAGAGATGGCTCAGTGATTAGGAACATTTAACTGCTGAGAGGACCTGGGTTCTGCCTCGAGTGTGCTCATATTCAGGTCCTCTTCTGCCCTCCCTCCCAGCACCATGCACAGATATAGTATGTATACACAAATTCAGGCAAACACACACACACACACCTCTACTGCAAACTTTAATCATCTGAGGAAATTTCAGAAAACATGTACCTGCCTTCCCATAGGCTGGCTGGGCTCTATCAGCTTCTGAGAACACAGGCTACCAGTTGTCACATGAAGAATAAGAATGCATGTGAGAAAGCAATACATACCTCAGGCTCGGCACTGGGCCTGGGTGGTGGGGTGCCGTGGCCATTTTTATGTGGCTCCTGGCTAAAGCTGCTCCACACCTTGCAGTCACCGAGCCACAGAAGCTGGGACCCCTCCTTCATCCCAACATGGTTCTGAACCTTCACCCTATCAAAAGTGGTGCAGGACCCCAGAAGTAGGACAAGTTTGTGCTGTGAATGAGGCCTGAGCCCAGCTACTCTGTGAATCCAGAGCCGCTGGGGTCTCATCTATAATGACGGGATGGGATAAGGCAGTGGTGATACTGCCTTAGCATGAAGGAACAGTGCATTGAAACAAGTGCACGCTGTAGGAAAAATGTCTCCCTTTAAAAAGTTCCCGTGGAGCTGGGGAATGGCTCGGGGTTAGAGCACATTGCTCTTGCAAAGGACCCTCTTCTGGCTTCCACAGGCGCGTGCACACATCTGGCCTAGAATCACAGACACACATAGACAAAAGTAAATGTTAAAAGTGGAACTTTCCCTGGCTGGGCTGGGGGAATGGCTGTGTGTGAGGATCAGAATTGGGAAGCCTACTATGCACATAAAGACCTGTAATCGCATCGCTTAGGGGAGGGAGACAGGCCTGCCTGTGGCCATGCATGCACGCCTTTAATCTCAGCACTTGGGAGGCAGAGGCGGGTGGTTTTTGTAGCACATGCCAGGCTAGTCAGAGCTGTACAGTCTGGAAAAAAACAAAAACAAAAAAAAAGAGGAGACAGGACCTCTGAAGCAAACTGGCCAGCTAGACTAACTGAATTTATGAGCTCTGTAGAGGTTCTCAGAGACCATGCTTAAGTGAATATGGTGAGGGGTGACTGAGGAAGAGCCACCCCCCCCCCAGCATCATGGCTTGACTAGAGAGAACACATTTGATTGTGCTAATGCCTGATGCCTGGGGAGGGGGAACAAACTCCAAGCACAGTCTTCATGCCGGCTCATGTAGCCAGCTCCTACTGTGGGAGGAGAATGTATGACTTTGTCACATCACCTTTATGAGGTTCAAGAGCAGCCAAAGGGTCTGTTCTTCCTACTCTCTGCTTCAGAGGTCCAATAAAGCAAAACCAAGTGAAAGAAACAGTAAGACCCCACCAAGCAGCCAAACAAACACAGAAGGCGTGTAACTTCTCTGTGGTGATAAGGTGCGAGTTGTCATGGATGGTGCCCAAAGCCGTATGCTTGTGCCCTAACACCAAGCTACACCCTCATCCCCAGAAACCATTACTGTCCCCATTTTACAGATGAGGGGGCCTGGACACAGGGAGGTTGACATTGCTTTTGCACAGCTAGGAAGTGGGTTCAAGTTTCGACCTGGATAGTTCAGATGCTGCAGGACCACATCTCTTTCCACGATAGAGCAAATTTATGTAATTTGTCAAACTATAAAATTGTAATATTTTATGAGAAATTTAAAAATAGCTTAAAAGGATTATTTGGGGAAAAGTAAAAGACTTTACATTTGTAAAAAACTATGGATTTTGAAAAGGTCACATCTCTATAAGTTATCGACAATTTGGAACAGTTGGAGGCTGTAGTCTAAAAATTAAAAATAGAACATTCCCGTTGAGGTCCAGAGGAAGGACCCAGATTCACGTGGCCAAAGGAATTTGACTTTAGAAACATAAGTGGAGGCCTCGGCCTTGCTGTCTGTGCAGGCACCAACCAGCTAGCAGCCCTGTTTCCATTTCCCTCTATAAGTCTAATATTTCTCCCTCAGGAAACATGGAGTGCAAATACCAGTAGCTCACCCACGCATATCCCATACAGCCAAAGTCAGCAACTTTGCACCATTCAGGCTGATAGACCCGCTGCCATTCCTTAATTGCTGTCTTCTGTTTTTTGTTTTTTGAGACAGGGTCTCTCAATAAGTCAGTATAGCCTGGAACTCTGTAGTTCTGCCTGGCCTTGAACTCAAAGCAGTCCTCCTGCCTCAGCCTCCCAAGTGCTTATAGGATTATAGGAGTGAGTCACCATGCCTGACTATTAAATGCCTTCATCCTAATAGCTATAAGAAGTGGTTACTTTCCTTAAGGTGTGTGTGTGTGTGTGTGTGTGTGTGTGTGTGTGTGTGAGTGAGAGAGAGAGAGAGAGAGCTTCTCCATCTGGAGCCTGATGGGGTCATTCTCATTTAAACCATCATAGGGTGGTCCTCTCCTTCCACCTTTACAAGGGCTCTGGGGACAGAACTCAGGCAACAGGCTTGGGCAGCAAGTTCTTTATCAGCTGAGCTATCTCATTAGCTCTGTGGGTGAGATGTTTCATGTCTACATAATGGATAATGGAACCAGCGCTCAACTGTACAAATATAACAGGTTTGCCTCTTGGTAAGTGCAAAATCAAAGCAAATCTAGCCAAGACACGAGTGGAGAAAGACTGATGACCTATGGCAGACAAGGTGGCACATACCTCAGCAGATCAGAGCATCAGGAGTTCAAAGTTAGTTTGTGGTACACTTCTAGGTCAGTTTGGGATCCATCAGATCTTGTCTTGAAAACAGTATTGCCTGCCGCAGGCAGGAAGCACTGGGGTTATTTCCAAAGCAACGCCCTCTCCGTGAACAAGGGAAGAATGACAATTTTATCCAGAGAACCTGTACGCATTTGTCTAGGAGTTGACTTATTTCTAAGAATGACCAGTTAGTTCCTGGTCATGGTCTTTTATTTTGAGACAGGGTTTATTTACTCTGTAGCCTTGGAGCCTGGAGCTCCATATGTAGACCTTGAACTGATAAAAGATCCATCTGCCTCTGCCTTCCAAGCACTGACATTAGAGTGTAAGTGTCCACTCCCATGGATGCTTTGAAGGAGTTCCCAGCCAGGTGTGGTGGCACACCCCTCATCCCAGCACTTCAGAGGCAGAAAAGGTGGATCTTTGTGACTTTGAGGCCAGCCTGGTCTATAAATTGAGTCCAGAATTTGTTACACAGAGAGCCCTTGTCTCAAAAACAAAAACAAACAAAACAAAACAGTCCCCCAAAACAAAAAACCAAAGCAAAACAAAAAATCCCTTCATTCAATATTTTGTTATAATGAGAGTCAGACTCTAGAGTCCATGTGCTTTCTTTAGTAGAGTGAGTTCTTCACGATTCTATTCCCCCCTTGCCATTAATAATTACTCAATAATAATTACAACGACATTGCTCTAGCCTCATAAATTTCCTTGCCATTTAAAATTTTCTTCCTTGGGTGGCTCCACCGCAGAAATAGACCCTCAACACACTGCCTCTTTACTTTAAATGATTAGGAGCCAACCCAGCAACCCCTTTTCTGGGATCTGCTCAGCATGAAGGCAAATGACTATTCCCAGCCCAAAGGAGGCTGACGCTGTCATATTGGATATTCCTGGAGAGTACGCGGTCTCAGGTAGGAGCACAAGCACGGAACAGCGGGGCCTGAGGGCCGGCGCGTTTTCTCTTCAATTCTCTAGAGGACATTGAAGCTGTTTCTACCACCTCTCTATGAGGATAAAAACTTCATGGCTTTTGTTTGTTTGTTCTGTTTTGCCAGAACGGGTTTCTCTCTGTAACTCAGACTCTCCAGGAACTCGCTTTGTAGACCGGACTAGGCTGGAATTCAGAGACCCACCTGCCTCGGCCACCCGAGTGCGGGGATTAAAGGCGTGCGCCACCATGTCCAGCTACACCTCAGTTTTGTTTTTTTTTTTTTTTTTTTTTTTTTTTTTTAAAGATTTATTTATTTATTATATGTAAGTACATTGTAGCTGTCTTCAGACACTCCAGAAGAGGGAGTCAGATCTCGTTAGGGATGGTTGTGAGCCACCATGTGGTTGCTGGGATTTGAACTCTGGACCTTCGGAAGAGCAGTCGGGTGCTCTAACCCACTGAGCCATCTCACCAGCCCCACACCTCAGTTTTATATCACCAAATTTTCGCATTTAAAACCCAACACCAGGTCCGACCAAGGACTAGCTGACAGTATCAGGAAAATTGCAGGACGTCCCACACTCCGACCCACGCCACGCCCTCTCCCTCGCCACGCCCCGCCCCCGCCCGTGTTCCCGTTAGTTCCTGCTCTGAGGCCCCGCCTTCCTGCGGCTGCGCACTGACGCGTCCCGGGTCGCGCCGGCCCAAGATGGCGTGGTCCGCGTCGGTGCGCGGGCTAGGGCAGCGGGTGAGTGGGCCGCGGGCGGGAGGGCTGGGGCGCCATCCGGTGTCCGCTCACTCCCCGCCTCTCCGCAGGTGCTGGCCTGCAGCCGGGAGCTGCCTGGCGCCTGGCGCACCCTGCACACCTCCGCGGTCTGCGCCAAGGTGAGTGCGGCGGCCGGGTCTGGGGGCCGCGAGGGCGGCTGGGCTGGGTCTCCCCGTGACCGCACCTTCGCTCCTAGAATCGGGCGGCGCGAGTCCGCGTGGCCAAGGGGAACAAGCCGGTGAGCTACGAGGAGGCGCACGCCCCGCACTACATCGCACACCGAAAGGGCTGGCTGTCGCTGCACACAGGTGAGGGCGCCTGGGAAGGACTGCCACCCTGGTGGCACGGGTCACTCTTGAACGTACTCTTCAAGGCAAAGAGCCGAACTTTTGGGTGGGAGGCCGGGCGTGACGGCGAACGCGCTCGGGAGGCCGATCTTGAGTTTAAGGCCAGGTAAGGTTACTTACTGAGACCCTGTCACATTTAGTTAGGGGACTGGAAAGATTGCTAAATGCTGTGCCGCTCTAGCATGAGGGTGCAGCCTAGCTCCTAAATGAGCACTTGGTGCCACAGCTCAAGGGGTGTGAGGGTGAAGGAGATATTTGGTTCTTGGGGGTCACTGGCCAGCCAGTCTTGGAAGAGCAGCTGTTTTGCTAGAAAATAAACGAGCAGCAAATAGTGATAGAGGAAAAACATTGGCTGTTAACCCCTGGTCTTCTCCATGCGTCTGTCAAGGGAGCAAGCCTGCACACACACTGTACATGTTACCGACAACAGAACATATGAGTGATGGGCATATTAGGATGGTGAAAGAAAGGAATTCTTGCATATTGAAAGGAATTTGAATATTTCTTGCTAAAGTCTCATTTGAGCCTCCATAGAACAGTATTTGCATGCTTACAAACAAGGTTTGACAGTGCTTTTTTGGCAAGCCATAATTTACAGATGTGTAATAGCCCGGAGGCGATGCGGTAGTGAAGTCTACATAGGATCCTAGACCTGGAAGAGTGTGCCCTATGTAATGCGGTGTTCACCCAAGTACAAAACTGCAGGAATGTGCTACAGTCTTCATGGCTCACAGAACCCGTATTTTTAGGCTTTTTTTTTCTCCCCCTACTTCCTATTTTGTATTTTTCTTGTTCATTTCCATTTCAGTATGCATGTTGTGTGTGTATATGTATGGATGTGTTCAGTTTGTCTGAGTCAGCCCTCTCCTACCATATGGGGCCCCAGGGATCAAGCAAGCACCCTTGCCTGCTGAACCATCTTTAAGAGAGTGTGGCAGTGTACCTCAGGCTGCGCTGGAACTCTCACACGCCAGCCTCATTTTTCTCAGTGCTGCGAGTATAGGTGTGCACCTGTCACCTGCCTGTTTATCTTTCAGTGATGCTGGAGTTTTGACTCCCGGACAATAAATTGTCTATCCACATTTGTATGTGCATGCTCACGTGTGAGTGCAGGTGTCCGTGTATGACCGCCTTAGGCCAGTCCTTGCCTTCATCTTGTTTGAAGCAGGGTCTCTTTCTTGTCACCACCTTTGTGTGCCAGGGTAGTTGGCATACAAAGGTCTGGAGACTGTCCTGCCTCTGGCTGCATCTCACGGTGGGAGCGTGGGGGTTGCAGATGCTGTTACCACTGTCCTGAGCTCTGGGCCTCCAGGTTCAGGTCCGTCTCAGGTTTGCAGGGCAGACACTATACCCACCCTGCTGTCTGCTCAACCCCTCAACCCTTGCATATGCTTACAATGTATGATTAAAATTTATCTGTAACCTCCAAGTCATTCAAGGTCACTCAGGGAGGTGGGCAGAACAAGGCCCCCAGCCGAGGTAGAACAAGCTTATATTGTAAAATGTGCCCTTTTGGAAGTTCAGAGCCGTATTTCAATCATTACTGTGCCTTTGTGTTGGGGACATGGCACTTTGTGTGGTCCTGGGATGCTGTCCAGTGTCTGTGAGCTCAAGAAGACTGACCTGCGTACGGAGAAAATTTTGTTAATCTTTCCTTTTTTTTTCAATTTTTATTTTTATTTGTTTATTTTTTTTATTTATATGAATACACTGGAGCTGTCTTCAGACACACCAGAAGAGGGCATCAGATCTCATTACAGATGGTTGTGAGCCACCATGTGGTTGCTGGGATTTGAACTCAGGACCTTTGGAAGAGCAGTCAGTGCTCTTACCCGATGAGCCATCTCTCTAGCCCTTGTTAATCTTTCCTTGGGCCTGAGTTATAACTCATATTAATGAGTCAGCCTTATACATTAGCAGTGCCTTTAAAGAGAAGGACAGGCAAAATTAGTTATTTATTAATCTCTCGATTAAAAAATATTGTGACTATGTGGCACTTTGGATTTTATTTAAATTACTACTGTGTGCAAGTGTATGTGCATGTGTGCATGGTACATCTGTGGGGGTCAGAAGAGGGCGACTTTCTGAGGCAGTTGTCTCCACACCACCTTGTTGAGACAAGGCCTCTCTCTTTCTCGTGTCTGCTGTGGTTTGGACTCCAGGCATCTCTTGAACTTCCTGGGCAGTTCTCCGTCATCTCGTTGTAAGAGTGCTAGGCTGACTGGTGTGTGCCACTGCTTCTGGCTTTTGTGTGAGGAGCTGTGGACTGAGGGTTTAATGAGATGACTCAAAGGCAGCTACAACAGGGGAAGTAAATCTGGCTTCTAAGGTGTACTTCGGGGTTGACCCAAGATTGGCAGGTGTTTACACTAAGCACGCTTACCTGCTAAGCCGTCTTGCCATCCCTGCGCTTTGGATTTTAGAATGTTTTCCTATTCCGTTAGCGTGCCCAGGCCTGTTCCATGTCAGGTCTGGGGTCTGCACAGCTCCCTTGGCTGACGATTGCTTGTGTGTTGTCCTCTTTAGGTAACCTGGATGGAGAAGATCATGCTGCAGAGAGAACCCTGGAGGATGTTTTCCTTCGAAAGTTTATGATGGGCACCTTTCCCGGCTGCCTGGCTGACCAGATTGTTCTGAAGCGCCGGGCCAACCAAGTGGACATCTGTGCCCTGGTCCTCAGGCAGCTGCCAGCACACAAATTCTACTTCCTCGTGGGCTACAGTGAGACTCTGTTGTCACACTTTTACAAGTGTCCTGTGCGACTCCACCTGCAAACTGTGCCCTCCAAGGTCGTGTACAAGTACATATAAAAAGTGCACTTTTCTCCAGTAGAGCCTACAAGGTCACAGAGGTGCAGGAGACCAAATGCCTGTTCTCTGAGGTGGAGGCGTCAGCTCCAAGCTGCTGTTGAATAAAACCCTGATCATGTTTTGTCCCTCTGGGTCTCTCTCTCTTTCTTTTTTTTTTGAGACAGGGTTTCTCTCTATAGCCCTGGCTGTCATGGAACTCACTTTGTAGACCAGGCTGGACTGGAACTCAGAGACCCGCCTGCCTCTGGGTGCTGGGATTAAAGGCGTGTGCCACCACCGCCTGGCCTCTCTTGGTCTCTTTTAAAGATTTTATTTTTAATTATGCGTGGGTGGGTCTGTCTGTGGATGGGTCTGTGTGTGTGTGTATGTGTGTGTGTGTGTGTGTGTGCACATGAGTAGAAGGCATTGGATATTCCTGGAGCTGGAGTTACAGTTAGCTTTTGTAAATGAATTAAACATTCAACAGGAAATCAACAGTGGAAGTACCTTAAGAAAATGGGGAGGTGGGGGGTGGGGAGCCAGGCAATGGTGGTACACACCTTTAATCCCAGCACTCAGGAGGCAGAGGCAGGTGGGTTTCTGAGTTCAAGGCCAGCCTAGTCTACAGAGTGAGTTCCAGGACAGCCAGGGCTATACAGAGAAACCCTGTCTTGAAAAAACAAACAAACAAAGGAAATGGGTGCTGGAGAGCTGGCTCAGCAGTTAAGAGCACTGACTGCTCTTCCAGAGGTCCTGAGTTCAATTCTCAGCAACCACATGGTGGCTCACAACCATCTATAATGGGATCTGATGCCCTTTTCTGGTGTGTCTGAGGACAGTTATAGTGTACTCATATAAAATAGATCAATCTAAAAAAAAAAAAGGAAAAATAGGAAGTGCTGAGCCTGGCTGGATGTCTTGTCCAGTGCTGTACAGTAGGGGGAGGACTGCACTTTGAGGCTGGCCTAGGTTAAGTAGCAAGTTCCAGGCTATACAGCAAGGGTCTATCAGAAAAATCAACAAAATATTGGTCAGTACTTATTACACAAGGGCTGAACTGATGGCTCCCATTAAGAGCATTCGTTGCTTTTTATTAAGGACCAGGGTTCAGTTCCACCACTCACAAGGCACCTCACAACCATCTGTAACTCTAGTTCCAGGGAATCCAGTGCCCTCTCTGGCCTCTGCAGGTACTTTGTCACATGGCGAATAAACATACGCATAGGCAAAACACAAAGCTTTAAAAATTTAAGGATAAGACAGGATACTATGAATAATCTATATCAACATTTTTCAGCACAGATAAAACAGGGTAATTCCTGCCACGGACTGGGCTCAGTCGGTCCTTCAACCTGTGGGGGAACCAGGATACCCATAGAGGTGAGCAAGGAGTTGGAGGATGACAAAACAGACACAGACACCAGAGAGAGAGTGCTGTATCTGATTGTAATTTCTCAAAGCGAACGCCAGACTTACAATACAGAAGAAAAACAAGAAAGCTAGGTGATATTTCAGCCAAGGTACATTGAGATGCATAATGGTTCTTCACACAAAACAAAGAATGCATACAATAAAAAGCTGACAGGAGCCAGGCAGTGTTTTCAACTGAGATAGGAATAGCCCTATTTAAAGTCAGCTATTCACAGGAGCCAGGTGAAAGGTCTGATGCAATGTTAGTGTATTGTTAAGCCCACCAGCAGGGGTCCCTTAGTAAATACCTACTTATGCTGTTCCTTTGGGCCAGGGGAATTCTGTTCTACTAACCCTTTCATGAATAATACAATACTTTACTTCCCCCTAATGTGATGTAGGCTGCCATTCATTTCTGCAATGGGAATTCTAAGTTTACTATTTTGAACTAGACTGAGAATGCTAGCTCCTATCCGGCAAACTGAGATGCCTGATTACTGTCAACACTGGGGCATTTCGTCTGGATGAATAACATTCTTACGAAATTCCAAGCCCAGGGTCAGCTCAAGGACTGCCTAGGACATTGGTGAAGGCCCGGAAGCAAAGTTCAATTTGATTTAGGTATTAGTAAAATCATTTCTTAGAGGCACCTATAATAAAACAATATTGAAAGAAAGCACACAGACCCATTCACTGACTAACGCTGGGACAGGTTTGGAGCATCTGTGCCAAGGTTCCAGGAGACTGAGTTTCCTTGACTGTATCCAAGCTTTTGGCCTTGTCACACAGTCTTTACTGGAGTGGGTGTGGCAATTTCCCTAAAAGGCAGAATATCCAAATACAAGATAGAGACTCAAAACCAAACATGTCTATGATAAAAAATTTAAAGTATCTTAAGACATTTGTATTTTACACATTTGTTTTGCCTGTGTGCATTGGAATAAGTGTGTTCTTGTTGGAGGAAATGACACTACTAGGCCCCAAGTGGAGGCTTTCTGGGAGCTGCTGATCTTCAGTTGACCTTGGAAGCCTGAGAGAGATGGGTCTGATGTCAGTGAAGGAATGCAACAGGATAGGTGGTGCGCTTGCTCATAGTGATACTACTAGGAGGTATGTCCTTTTTAGAATAGGTGTGCTCTTGTTGGAGGAAGTGTGTCACTATGGGAGTGGGCTTTTGGGTCCTATGCTCCACCCAGTGTGGAAGAGACCTTCCTCATGGCTGTCTGCAGAAGAGCCAGTCAAGATGTAGAACTCTCAGGTCCTTTCCAGCAGCCTATATGCCCGGACGCTGCCATGCTTCCTGCCATCATGATAATGGACTGACTCTCTGAAACTAGCCAGCTCCAAGTAAATGTTTGCCTTTATAAAAGTTGCCTTGGTTATGGTGTCTCTTCACAGCATTGAAGCTCTAAGGCACAATCTCAAAACTTTATTATTAATATGCAGGACATTATGAATTTACACATTTTCAGTAGCATTTATAGAACCACCTCTGGAAACAAATACAGTAATTATGAGTAATCATATGATTCAGAATATACAGTGCTTATCTTGAATCCATTCTGGCTAAAACCAGGCTGCTTCTGTGATAAGATGTTGAACAAATATCTACAAAACACTGTAATCTGCCCATGCTTTCTTTCTTTCTTTCTTTCTTTTTTAATTAGGTATTTTCCTCGTTTACATTTTCAATGCTATCCCAAAGGTCCCCCATACCCCCCCCCCCCGCCCATGCTTTCTTGAAGAACTTTATAAACACACATAGAAAAGCAAGGCGGCTCACATTGTCTGTTCAGTTGCTTCTCAGGGAGTTAATCCTGATGCTTTGTCTTTAGTATTTCATGTGGGCTGTCAGCATGACCAGGCCAGGAATCAACTAAAAGGCACACCTGTGAGGGATGTTCTTGATCATACTACTGGAAGTGGGGAGACCCCCACCCCCACCCCCAAATGTGGGTGGCAACTTTCTGTGGCAATCCAGATAGGAGTCAGAAGGACACTTGGCTGATTGCCATTTGCCCTCGCTCTCATTGGCAAGCATACCTACCCTGTTGCATTCTGTCACTGATATCGGACCCATTTCTTCAGGCTTCTAAGGTTGAACGAAGATCAGCAGCTCCCAGAAAGCCTCCACTTGGGGCCTCTGCCCACATTGTAACTACCGAGGCATGTCCTCAGGGACTGAGCTACCGAGGCACATCCTCACGGACTGAGCTACTGAGGCACGTCCTCATGGACTGAGCAGCTACTAGATCCTTGGCCTTTCTGGTGTGAGGCAGCCATTGTTGGACCTCTCAGACCACACTGAATTAATCCAATAGAGATTTGTTCTAGGGGTTCTGTTCCTCTAGAAAACTCTGGCTAATAAATACAAGGATGTTTTTTTGATACTTCTACACAGTCTTTGGGATATAGGTGCAAAGATATGCACAGCTAATACTGTACACCATAGGTGCCCACTGAGTGGTTTCAGGGGAGTCAAACATGGGTTTGAATTCATAATAAACTAATGTGGGAATTCAAAATTCCTTTCTTTGGTAAGAGAGATGTACAAGGGGAGAGATGATCAATATGGTGAGTTTATGCTGAGGACGACGCTGCCATAGCTCGGCAGAAGGACAAGCTAAACTGAAACCTGGAAGCATCTGGTAGTAATAAAGAAGGAACTCCTGATGTGGGGATAACTTTTAGTTTCTTGTTCTTCCTGTTGGTGGCTGATTGGTTTTTGTGTTTTTGTTTTATTTTGTTTGTTTGTTTGTTTGTTTTTTCGAGACAGAGTGTCTTAGTTAGGGTTTTAGTGCTGTGAACAGACACCATGACCAAGGCAAGTCTTATAAAAAACCATTTACTTGGGACTGGCTTATAGGTTCAGAGGTTCAGTCCATTATCACCAAGAAGTGTAGGCTCCCCCAGCCTGAAGCAGGCTGGTCCCGACTTTGACCTTGCTGCCACTAAGAAGGAGATTACCTAGGGTGGAGCCTTCCGACCTAGATGGCTCTGTTGTTCTGTCACCTGCCACTGCTCTCCTCCAAACACTGCTACCTGCTGAGAGGCCCCTGAGATATTCCGGAGGCACATCCTATCCTGCATGTCACCAGCAGGCTGGCTCCAGACACCAAGAATGGACTGGTGTGTGTGTGTGTTGGGGGGGGGGGGCTTCCCCCTTTATAAGCACAGTTTCTGAGTAAAATTTCAGGCCTTGATCAGCACCTTTACGGGCCGGCATACATCAGATTGGTGCCCTGAACAGCAACAAACGGGAAACATTGGGAATGGTGGGAAAACACTGCGGGAACGCTGCTTGGTGTGGAGCTCCATGGGAAGGAAAGAATCAGAGGACCGGATCGTATCGGGCACGGTGAGCAACAGGTATGTATGAAAGTGTTGCTGGAGGTGCGAAAGGATACGGGCTAAGTTTGGAACAGTGCTAACCCAACGCTGGTTTCCACTTAGGTTTAGCAGCAAATTATCAGAACTAGAAACTCAATCAGGAGGTTGTCCGCAGCTTTTAAAAGCTGCTTCAGGTGAGAAGAATAGGGTTTAAAATAACGAAACTGCATCAGGCTAGAGGAATAGGGTTTAAGATAATAAAATAAAATAAAGGAAAATGGATTTTGAAATTCTCCCAGAAACAGAGAGAAAATCGGGGGACACCCTGCTTATTTCTCTCTGGCTCTACAGCAGAAGTTCTCTGCCCTCTTGGTGTTGTCTAATGTCTGGTGCACCAAATCCGTTTATGTGTCAATCCATGTGTGTTTTGTCTAGTTGTCTGAATGACTGAATGTTCTGTGTTTCATGTTGGAAAATAAAAATGGCTAAGACTTTATCTGCTGGTTCAGCAAAGCCCGAGAGTGGCCACACCCTTTAGCCAAGGATCAGGGACAGCAGGGGAGCCACTGCTGGAAAAGCTGCTTTCAAAGAAAGGGAGAGCCGGGCGTGGTGGCGCACGCCTTTAATCCCAGCATTTGGGAGGCAGAGGCAAGCGGATTTCTGAGTTCGAGGCCAGCCTGGACAACCAGGGCTACACAGAGAAACCCTGTCTCGAAAAACCAAAAAAAAAAAAAAAAAAAAAAAAAAAGAAAGGGAGTCTGCAGCTTCTTAGTTTTCAAAAAAGCTGATAGTTGGTTCCTTCCTAGAAAATTCTCTGCAATCGTGATTATTGTGTTTAGCAAATGACAAAGCACTTTTTTTTATCTTATAATTATAGCTATAAAAGGTAAAATTCTTTGATTGGTCTAAATTTATAAGACTTGTGTAGCTGCTTTATTTGGTTTTTTACTGGTCTTAGAGGAGGTATAATATGCTCTGCGTGTCTTCATCATAGAGTATTAGCTTATAAGTTATTGGGTATGATCAAAAAGGTGTAACACTGGTTACTAGAAAGTTAGCGTTAAATTGGTAGCTCAGGTTTCGAGTCTTTCAAACATGTGGTGTAATGCAAGCCAAAAAACTAGGCCTCTTAGGGATGCTTCTAGTTGAGATAATATTTAAAGTGATTCTTATCCTAGAAGGTAGAATTAAAGATAAGATTTAAAACAATGTCTCTTTAATAAAGCATTAAAATTTGCACTGTCATACATTCATAGGTATAAACTGACAGCCAAATTTCGTAACGTGATAGTGATGTTTCTAACATTGATTCTAAGGTGATAAATTGTTTTGAAATTGGGTTTTGCTTTCCCAAGGTTGTAGATATTCTAACGTTGCAAAAGAAACTTGAAAATTATGGTTTAAATTGCTAGTGTTCCATTGACTGTAGCTTGCAGTTTGATCACAAGCTTAAGATTTTAAACTCACCCATATATTGTTAATTAAGATTATTACAAGAGTAATCGTCTTATGAGAGCGCTACAAAACTAAGACAGAGTTATCTAGATATGTTTGTTTTTGTACATAAATTAGACCCTCAGACAGTAGATTTTGGCTATGGTTGCTGCCCGGCAGGAGACTACAGTACAGGCAATTTTTTTTTTTACAGCACCAAAGTTATAAAGTTTTAACTATAAGTCATCTTAAGAAAGACTATCCAAAATTAGAAGCATAGACAGTTGAATTGTTCCCCCAGAATCTGTCCTCATTGCAGGAGGGCCAAAATGCTCAGATTAAAAAAAAAAAAATTTATGTTTGAGTTAATGCAAAGTTCGGAGCAGCCTCGGGGAAGTTTGTGTGAAGTTTCTTTTGTCTCGCTAGAAAACCTTGGCTAAGGAAGATCTTGGGACCTCACCCCTCCCTGCCTTCAGGGAAAATCCCTTTTAGCTAAAAGAACACTGTTACAGATCTATCCAGATGTTGTTCTAAATACAGTTCAAATTCCAAATTTATAAAGGGTCAGTCAGACTGTAGAACTTACAATCTGGCTTGCCTACTTAATGTAAAGTTATTATAGGTTTAAAGGTTCGTTTTTTCTCTTGCATGGTAAAGGGTTCACTTCTAGTGAACTGGTAATCATTGGAAAATTTTGCCTCTTTACATTATGTAAGAAAAATTTTTATTGTCTCTGCTTCTATACAAGAAGCTAAGAGTTTGACTCTTTCAGTGTATATTGTTTCCTAAGTGGAAAGTATTTTATTAGCTAATGCCTCTCAAGGGAAGTTTACTTCAAATCTTTGCTCTCACACAATGAGCTTTAAAGTTCTGGGGAGTAGCTGTTGCTCCAGAAAGATTCAGAGGCAATATCTTTTTAATATTTAGGGTCTTAGTTATGCTATAAAGTTGTGGTACAGAAAATCTAAGAGAAAGAAATTGATTTGCTTCAAAATTTTATTTTCAAAAGCTTCCAGGAGATGTTAATTAGCTAAGACCTCACCTTAAACTCACCACAGGAGAACTTAAGCTCTTGTTAGGTGCTATCAAGTGAGATTCATATTAACTGCCAAAGAACAAAAGGCTTTGCAGAAAATAAAGAAAGCTTTTATAAGTGTTATCAATTATGATCAATGGTAATTAAATATTAGCTGCTTACTTTAGTTATGGTTATTAAATGTGCCACAGCAATTCTTTGGCAAGAGAAAACATTAATGTAAAATCATCTTTCTTTGCCTCAAAGCAAAGTTTTAACATCTTATTAAGGCTACTGTGGTGCTAATAAAGAATTGTAAGATAAATTCGTATATCTTAGAAAACATATAACAAAAAATTGTGTCTTAAGAACCTGACAGGGCTGGTGAGATGGCTCAGTGGGTAAGAGCACCCGACTGCTCTTCCGAAGGTCCAGAGTTCAAATCCCAGCAACCACATGGTGGCTCACAACCATCTGTAACGAGATCTGATTCCCTCTTCTGGAGTGTCTGAAGACAGCTACAATGTACTTACATATAATAAATAAATCTTTAAAAAAAAAAAAAAAAAAAAAAAAAAGAAAGAACCTGACAAAGTGTCTGTTCCTTGTTCCAAACAGCAATTAAATTGGTTATTTCAGAATATTGATATTTGGCCTATTGCATACCATCATTTTAAATAAAATTGATAATCATTATCTTCAAGATAGGTTGATAAAATTTTTAAATGTAAGCCGGGTGTGGTGGCACACGCCTTTAATCCCAGCACTTGGGAGGCAGAGGCAGGTGGATTTCTGAGTTCAAGGCCAGCCTGCTCTACAAAGTAAGTTCCAGGATAGCCAGGACTACACAGAGGAAACCCTGTCTCGAAAAACTGAAAAAAAAAAATTTTTTTTTAAATGTACATGTCAAATTAAAAAAAAAAAATGTTCTTGGTGTCCTCAGATTTTACCTGTTTCCACATAATGGTGTTAATTCTTGAGGACTTATACTTAATCAATTGCTGCAAATGAATGCTCTTATTTCTGATTAATAAATAAATTATGCACATGTGACTATTAATAACTTTTTAAGCTTTCTAGTTACAACAGCTCTTCAAGAGAAACAACTGAAAGTATAATTATTCACTGCCCATGTTATATTAAAACTGACTATAACAGTCAAGTATTTGAGATTTTTGTCAACAATTCAATAATTCTCAAAGACAAATTATATTTATATTAAACTATAGCTTCTTAAAAAACAAAGAAGGGGAGGAATTATATCCCCATGCACATTATTTAAATCATATTTTTATTTTAAGAATTTTGAAATTTGGATGTCAAAGAACTTAATAAATGCCTTATTAAAACTAGACATAATCATGTCTAGGTGAGATGAAAAGGATCTACTTATTGGCATATGGCTTGATCCTGAACAGCTACCCTATTGGGGGAAGGGGAAAGCTTAGGTTCTCTCCACAGAATGCTGCAGAAGCATGACAACTGTCAGAAGGATTCGTGTGACAAGCTGACCTGTGAGTTCGCTGAGTGCCCTGACTGTGGTGACAAGAAAGATGAATTGGGTATATGTTTTGACCCACCTTTGCTTGCCTTTGTCCCAGATTGGACAAGCTAAGGTGCCTTGCTTCAAGTTTTTTAATCTTATGGGGCATAGAACGTTAAAGACCGTGGAATCTGACTTAGAAAGATTAGTCTTAAGAAAGAGTTATAATGATTCTTCTCTTTCCTTCAATGTGACCATTTATTCTATCTCAATCTTGGACTGGTCTAGTAATAATTCCAATATTAGAGATTCCTATTGAAGATAGCTAAAAATCTTAATTACCTAGCAAAGTTAATTTGGAGCACAGCCTCCACCTTCAGAGAATCTCTGGCCTTTCTGCTAATTCTCAAAACCAGCTCCCCCACACCGCTCCCCCACTCGGGAGGCCAGAGTCTGAGCGTGATTGTTGCTAATTTGCAACTGAATAAAGTACCTGGGCTTCCACAAAGAAGCTTTTATCCTGTTGCTTTTCACTGCCTCAACTTTGTTCTTCAAGCAGGTCAGTCAACACCTCACAGTCTGATTTCAGCAAGTGTGCAGCCTCGCCTCCAGCAAGTGAGGGTGGCAGAAATTCATCAATATGAAGAAGCATATTCAATACATATTGTGGCTTTGGTCTGATTTGGGAATAAGGTGTGCTATGAGGGCCAGTTAGTCAATGACGGGCAACTAGATTTCAGAGCCATATCAATCTAAGACAGAGGTATATGCCAAGAGGCCCTGGTTTATTAATAATACACCACAGAGCCATGTTTGTGCAAAATAAACACAAACAAGCTGCATATAACCTCTTTGACGGATCTGAATGGTTCGGGAAAATCTGAGAATTCCTAAGACAGGCATGGCCGCCAGCCACCTTTACTCCCAGGCAGGACTATGGAGCATAAATAAATTTTATGCCTCGGTCCGGCTATTTTTATTATATAATCAGGGAGGAATTGTAGGCTCCCCCAGCCTGAAGCAGGCTGGTCCAGACCTTGACCTTGCTGCCACTAAGAAGGAGATTACCTAGGGTGGAGCCTTCCGACCTAGATGGCTCTGTTGTTCTGTCACCTGCCACTGCTCTCCTCCAAGACACTGCTACCTGCTGAGAGGCCCCTGAGATATTCCGGAGGCACATCCTATCCTGCATGTCACCTGCAGGCTGGCTCCAGACACCAAGAATGGACTGGTGTGTGTGTGGGGGGGGGGGGCTTCCCCCTTTATAAGCACAGTTTTTGAGTAAAATCGCGGGCCTTGACCAGTACCTTTGTCTTGGCTCCATTTTCTCTCTCGACTGTCTAGTTTCTCTCTTTTCATCCCCAGCCTACCTCCCAGGTGTACCCAGTCCTTGTAAATTGCAGACCGGCATACAACAAAGGTGGGAGCATGGCAGTCTCCAAGCAGGCATGGCACAGGCAGAGCTAAGAGTTCTATGTCTTCATCCAAAGGCTGCTATTGGAAGACTGACTTCCAGGCAACTGGGTTGAGAGTCTTAAGCCCACACCCACAGTGACACACCTATTCCAACCAGGTCACAGGTGCAGATGGTGCCACTCCCTGGTCCAAGAATATACAAACCATTACACAGGGTTTCTCTGTGTAGTCCTGGAACTCACTCTGTAGACCAGGCTGGTCTCGAACTCAGAAATCTGCCTGCCTCTACCTCTGCCTCCCGAGTGCTGTGATTAAAGGCGTGTACTACCACTGCCTGGCTCTGTTTTATATTGTTTTTTATTTTAAGCGTATGGGTGTTTTTGCCTCTATGCATGTCTGTGCACTGTTGTAATTTCCAACCCCAATAAAAATACACAATCCAATTATTATAATTATAAGCTATATGCCTAGGTTGGGCAGATCTAACACTGTACCATATGAGTTTTCAGTTCCCACAGAGGCCAGGGGAGGGTTTTGGATTCCCTGGAACTGGAGTTAGAAGTGATTGTGAGCTGCCACGCGGGTGCTGGGAATTGAACCTGGGTCCTCTTGAAAGAGCAGTTAACATTCTTTGCCAGGCAGCCCTCTCTTCAGAGTTTTTTCCCCATGGGAATATGGGTGCCTTACCATTGTCCACAGTGCTGAAGATGTTTGTCCTTCCATCAACCGTTAATGGTGTATAAATCCTCAGGGAGGAATAGGATCCCACAGGCCCCTACTTCTTCCCATGATGGTGTTTAGGCTCAGCCGTCAGTTCCGCGGGTTTAGGAGTGCAACAGTCAGCCCAAGCTCTGTGCTGGGATCGGCGTCTTCCCTTCTGTTCTTCTTTTCTCTAAGCCTCGGAGGGAGAGGAGCAGATGCTCCATTTATGGCTAAGTTTTTACCCATCGTTTATTCCAGAACTTTGACCAGTTTTGACCAGCTGTGACCAGTCTCTGCAGCCTCTGCTGAGTGCTGCAAAATACATACAACCCAGCTTCTCTGACCCATGCTGATATCTCTGATCTCTGGGACAGATGTAAACTTTCAGAAGGACATGTTTAACGACATGTCCAAATTCTGCAGTAACCTCTCATGCCTAGAAATCCACTCAACTGCCCATGGTGTCCAATTGTATACTTGATTTTTTTTTTCTAGTTTTCAGTCAGGAAGCCCAAGAATTCCATGGCTGTGGCATTGTCCCCAACTCACATACACACTGGCTCAGGACTTCTCACTAGGGCTCTTCAGCTCCCACAATGCCCTACTGACAAACTTGGGTCTCCAGGGATGCTATTGTTGCTCACGGGGTTTATTCAAATGGTTTTTGATCATTGCAGATCAAGGCAGAGCGTTCCTCCACTAACTTGGATGAATTATGGAAGTACTGGCAGGACTTGGTGAGTTCATGCTTAAAAAATAATTGTAAGATTCTATTTTAATTATGAATATGTTTGTATGTGGCTAGTCTATGTGCAGGTGCCTGAAGAAGCGTCGACCCCTGGAACGGGGTTATAGGCAGTGGGAAGTGAGTGGTAAAACTAACTGCCTCACTTATGGGAGCATTTCTGAATCAGCAGAATCAGCAGAGCCATCTAGGGCCTCACTGTTTTGGGTTTTTAGCCATGTCGCTCCCCGGGGAGACCCTGTTACCCTCTCATTCTCCCCAGATGCTGTCACCACAGGATTTACAGGATTTCATCAGGCTCTGCCCAGGAAGTCTCTATTCCCAGTTTCCAAATGAGCTGCCTGTGTGGGGCAGTGGGCTGCACACAAACACCCTGGTCTCCAGTTGAGCTGAGGTCTTGAACCCGGGTGGGATCCGGTGGGTGGTGATTTCCACCTACATGGGCGTTTGATCTTGTCTCCAGGATCCCTGGCTCCTGTCAAAGTTACCGCCCCCACAGTCCCACCCCACCCCCAGGAGAGGTGTGTGGCTATCAGTCATGTAGCTAACAGCACCAAGCCTTCTCACATGCAAATAATGTTCCCCCCAAACTCTCAGTTCAAGCCAGTGATAGATACCTGCTGTCGAACCCTGAATCACCCCTAAAACTGTATATAAATCTTATCCAGGGAATTAAAGGTGTGCGAGAACTACTCCTTCATCTGAGTCTTTTGTTCCAAGAGCTGTAACACATGGAAAGAGAGATCTTCTCTCCCAGAGAGCCACCTGAGGTCCTCACTCTCATGGGCCCAGCCCCACCCGACTCAGTTCAGAGCAGCTCAGAGTTACCATGAGACCTGGAAGGCGCGGCAGAGACTTCGTCTCCCTGCCTGCACTTGCTTTCCTTCTCTGGAACCCTCGCATCAGGCCTGGACAGAGATATCCATGGAAAACATCTGGTACCCAGGCCCACATGCCTGGACGGTTCTGAGCAACTATAGGTGGCGCTACTGCTCTTCTGGAAAAGCAAACTGCAGCTTTAGCAGACCTCTATTAACAATAGAGAGCTACTGGACTCTGAGGGACATGGCTGTGTTCTGAGTTAAAACTATATCTCTTGGGGCTGGAGAGATGGCTTGAAGGGTAAAGAGCAATTCCCAGAACTCACATGGAGGCTCACCACTATCTGCAACCCCACTTCTAGATCCAAGGGACAAGGAACCCTCCCCTGACCTCCACAGGCACCAGGCACAGAGACAGTGCTCAAACATCTGTATGGGCAAAACACTCACACTCTAAATAAAAGAGAAGGAAATCGTAAAGATGACAGCCACAGCAGGCTCCACATGACAGTGACGTTCCAAGTGGTCGCAGCAAGACTGGTACTCCAGGTTCTGGAATGGGGGAATCACCTTTCCTGGTTCCCTAGAGGTTTCTGCAGTTGGCTGGCTTTCTGCTGAATAACTTGCCCCAGGAGCCACCAGGAAAATCGGTTGTTACCAGACTTCCCTGAGACTGTTAGGGGATGACAGTAATCAGCTGTGCCAGGACAGACAAAACAAACAAACAAACAAACAAACAACAACAACAACTGGAGCCTAAACCCTTCAAGTATCTGCACAGTCCACCTGAAACTGGGATAAAGTTAGCGTTTGACACTGAGTGAGCATTTGTTTTAGAATGGCAGCCTCTAGGGAGAGGAGGAAATGGGCTGATTTGGTGATCAGAGAGAATGATAGTGGTTCCTGAGCCCGTTCTGTGACAGTACTAAAGCCACTGAGGGTGGGGCATGCATGCTTTTCCTGTAGGTCTACACATCCCTTCACACTGACCTGAAGAGGAAACTTCTAGTTTCTTTGTACAGTCACTTGTGTTAAATGATGTTTTGCCGGGGCACGCAGGTAAAAGGATGCTTTGCTAAAGCAAACAGGAACAGAGGCCAGATGTTTAGAAAGAATATAATTATGACCCCACAGACAGTGGCAGCTTGAGTATCGGTTTGCTTTGCTTTGCCTCGGAAGTCTTTGTTGAGTATAGGCTCATATTGGCTCATCTTATATTTCACTGCTTAGCTGTGGTGGCATCATAAAGAGACACTCACTAAAGAACTTCTTGTGAGGTTTCTGTGGCTTCTTGCTGTTTCTGAGGACTTAGGCAGATTGGCCAGCCTTGAGGTGTCTTCTGAATTGAACTGCCATTGTTGATTTGTGTGTGGTCTTTGCAGAGTGCACTGGAATGCAGCTGCTGATTTGTGTTTGGTGTTTGCTGGTGGACTGGACTAAGAATAATGCAGATTGAATTTGCTCCAAAGAACTGTTTCTAAACAGGTTCACTAGATAGGTCCATTTCCCCTGTATCCTAATAGCCTTTCTTTTCCACTAAGTCTGGTGGGTGGTGGCCTAGAGGGGAGGTTGAACCCTTATTAAGGTAACCCTTATTAAGGTAGGTTGTGAAAAGCATACGCCTACTCCTATATGCCTACATCGATACACTGACACCTATACACCTGAGACATCAGATTCTGAGTTCAGGCTCCATCTTAGAGAATCTGACTTAAGGCTGAACTTGTTGATTTAAAACACTGATGCTAGCACCGGTTTCCAGATGACTCCCCAACAAGCCAGCTTCTGGCACCGGTTTCCAGATGACTCCCCAACAAGCCAGCGCCTGGCACCAGTTTCCAGGTTACAAGCCTGCACCTGGCATTTCACTCTAACAATCACCAATCAGGAGGAAAGTAGAAGTTAAGTTTATGGTTTGACTTCCAGTAATAGCCAATTATGTTAAAGGACAACAAAAGTCCTTAATGGACCCCCAATCAGATTGTAGCAGTCTAGAAACTCCCTTGCTTGCTTACCATTGTCTATAAAACCTTGTCCTGCCAAGCTCGGGAGAGCTCGGGACGTCACCTTCCTCCTCTGCTGAGTCAGAGACGGTGTGGCTCACGCTTGAGCTTGTAATAGACGTTAGTGGGATTGCATGGCAATCAGCTCCTTGGTGGTCTTTTGGGGATTGAAAATATGAAAAGGGCACAGCACATTGACACCTATGCGCTGATACCTGTATGCCAACCATGGAGTTATTTTGATGATTTTGTGAATTGCTTTTCCCTTCCTCTGTGTGTTTCTTTCCCGTGTCATAAGCATGTCTTTATCCAAGCTAGAAAACTTGTCAATGACAGGGACCCTCCAACTGACGATACCAAAGATCCCAATCCAGGAAAGTCTGCTGGTGTCAGAACACGCGGCGTGGGGAGGGAGGGGGGCAGGACACGGACTGTCATTCCCTGTCCATTGCCCTTCAAGTAGCAGACCCCAAATAGTTACACATGTTAACAATTCCAATTAATAAAATGGAGAAGTAGTTTAGTAAAGGCCATATTTAGAAAGCGTTATAGTACTAATCAGGTTAGCTACATGAGAACATTAGAGGGTAAAAGGCCACAGAAATCCAGACTGAAAAGGGGAAGAAGCCAAGGCCTCCTCGAACAGCAGTTCAAGTGCACATTCATTTCCCAACTCCGAGTCAGCTGTGAGGTCTGCACCCTGCAGCAGAGACAAACCAACGAGCTTTGCTATTTCCCTGGACTCTCTTTGGCTTGCTCACCCGGCTCTGTTCTCACGGGCTGGGCCAGGCTACCCTCTTCTGCATGGCGGTGCTGACGTCCAAGCATCCCTCCTCCAGGAGCCGTCGCTGAGCTCCCCGTGTGGCTAGCTGAGATTCCATGTTTTTAATTCTGAGATCCATCTGGCTTATCATTGCTGCATCATTGGTGTCTCTTAAATTTTCGATGTTGTTTTGATCTCTTGCTTGGATCTAAAGCAAAAAAAGTCCAAAAGTCCAAATAGTTAACCCTCAGGTGATTATCTTACTCTTGTTCCTTTGGTCGGGAATCATCAGCTCCTGCGCTCTTGTATGTATGTTAAATAAGATGGCGGGATTTACATTTTTATTACTAATGTCAATTACATTTAAAACATAAAGCCAGGCATGATGGTATGTGGAGGCAACGGCAGGTAAGTCTCTGTGAATTTGAGGCCAGTCGGGTCTATATAATGAACAAAACAAACCACTGCAACCTGATTAAAAACATATGTAGCAGAAGATGGCCTAGTCGGCCATCATTGGGAAGAGAGGCCCCTTGGTTTAGCAAACTTTATATGCCCCAGTACAGGAGAACACCAGGGCCAAGAAGCGGGAGTGGGTGGGTTAGGGGAGTGGGGGGAGGGTATGGGGGGCTTTTGGGATAGCATTGGAAATGTAAATGAAGAAAATACCTAATTAAAAAAAACATTTAAAACATAAAGCACTGTATTGCTTTCCTTTGAGTGGTGCTGGGGTTGACCCCAGGCCCTCCGTGTGCTACCTCAGCCGGAATCACTCTCAGGCTAGCCCGCAGGTATTTCCATAACTCACAGAACAGAAGAATCAATTAAAATTAAAAACATTTAACTGTAACTAAAGAAATATTTAAAAATATGTTTTAACTTTCATATAGAAGTTTTGCCTTAAAATTCAAACGGTTGTCTACAATATTGTGGAAGAGCAATCTTTTGTCAGTTTGATGTTAACCTCGCCATCACACCTGGGAAGACCTCACTTGCGGAACTAAGTACCTCCATCAGACTGGCCTGTGGACAAGCATAGAAGGCATTTCCTTGGTTTTGATTGGTGGGGGAGGACCCAGCCCAGCCCACTGTGGGAGGTTCCACCCCTCGGCAGGCTGAGCGCTCAGGGGGATGCAGGCTTCTGCTTCAACACTTTCTGCCCTGCTTGATGTGAGTTTCCTCCTCTCAGTGATGGTCTGTGAGAAGGACATGTAAGCCTATCATAAAACCTTCCTTCCTGTCTTAGGGCTGCTATTGCTAGGATGAAGCACCGTGACCAAAAGTAAGAGGGGAGGGAAGGACTTACTGGGCTGACATTTCCACGTCCTAGTGCATCACTGAAGTAAGTCAAGCCAGGTACCTGGAGGTGGGAGCTGATGCAGAGGGCCTGGAGGGTGCTGTTTGTTGGTTTGTTCGGCCTGTTTTCTTCTAGAACCCCAAACGACCAGCCCAGGGATGGCCTCACCCACCATGGGCTGGGCCCCTCCCCCATCAATCACTAATTATGAAAGCCAGATCTCATGGAGGCATCTTCTTTCTGTTCAGATCACTTTAGCTCCCGTCAAGTTTAATACCATCCAGCACACCTCCCACTTGTTCTTAGTGTTTTATTTCAGCAATACAAACCACAACGACCGACCGACATACACTGAAAACTTTAAAGAGAGGCAAATGACGACATTCAGAGATCTACCAAGCCAACTGCTGTTAGCCGAGGAGGAGATGCAACGGATGTAACCCACATTGCCAGTGTGCTGAAATGAATTAAAACCTGTCACGGACTCAAAAGACAAGCAAGCAACCCGGCTCTCTGCAAACCGCCTGCCCTCCCGCCCTGCTCTGTCCCCTGCCTTCACACTACCCACCTCGCTCTCCCGCACCCAGCTTTTCAAGTGGAGCACTTCTTCTTCCAAGTTCTTCTGGTTCTCGAGCAGGTGTCTACACTTCTTCTGTTCTGTTTTGATCCCTATCAGCTCCTGCTCGATAAACTGAAGCTTTACGACCATGTGTAGGTATTTGTAATATGTAGTCTCCCAACTTTCTTTCAGATTGTGAAACTGTAGGAAAAAATAATATGGCTTTAAGGTGAAGAATATGCACCAAGACTAGTCAGGTATAAAACCAATACATGTCTGCTGCCAGCTGAGAGGTAATAAGTCACTTATACTCTATAGCAGCCTCTTAGACTATTAGAATTATCCAGAAAAATAAAATCAAACCCAGCAGGAATGTCACAATTCTGCCCTTCGTACTTTGCACACAACACCTTTGCACACTTACACCTGAACGGCAGCTGTCACTTGCCAGGTCTGGTTTATTCTTTCCTTAATAACACAATCATGAGTCACATACGGACAGAAGTCCCTAGTGCTTTCTTCCTGAGTTCCGTGCTTGTAATTTCTAGGCAAGCTTTAAGGCAAGGTTTTCAGTTGCTTGGATCTGGATGGACGAGTGCCTTTCCCCACGAAAGACCCAAAAAATGAGACTGTAATGAACAGGTGTTAGAAGCAGAAGCATGGGTTCTGAAGTCATGTTTTTCTCTGAATTGCAAACATTTTATTTTAATTTTTTTTTCAAGACAGGGTTTCTCTGTATAGCCCTGGCTGTCCTGGAACTCACTTTGTAGACCAGGCTGGCCTTGAACTCAGAAATCCACCTGCCTCTGCCTCCCGAGTGTTGGGATTAAAGGCATGCACCACCACTGCCTGGCTTGTCTTTTAGGACAGGGTCTCGGGGCCTAGCAAACACAGAAGTGGATGCTCACAGTCAGCTAATGGATGGGTCACAGGGCTCCCAATGGAGGAGCTAGAGAAAGTAGCCAAGGAGCTAAAGGGATCTGCAACCCTATAGGTGGAACAACATTATGAACTAACCAGTACCCCGGAGCTCTTGTCTCTAGCTGCATATGTATCAAAAGATGGCCTAGTCGACCATCACTGGAAAGAGAGGCCCATTGGACTTGCAAACTTTATATGCCCCAGTACAGGGGAACGCCAGGGCCAAAAAGGGGGAGTGGGTGGGTAGGGGAGTGGGGGTGGGTGGGTATGGGGGACTTTTGGTATAGCATTGGAAATGTAAATGAGCTAAATACCTAATAAAAAATGGAAAAGAAAAAAAAGAAAAAAAATATCAGAACAGTGCAAAAAAAAAAAAAAAAAAAAAAAAGACAGGGTCTCACTGCGTAACTAACCCTCACTAGCCTGGAACTCATTGTGTAGAGCAGTCTGACCTTGAACTCACAGAGATCCACTGCCTCTGCTTCCTGAGCTCTGGTTAAGAGTGGGTTAACAGGATGATACAGCCCATGAAGTTCTCAGGGGAGCAATACTTAGCAGCTTATCGCTATGATCACAATTTTCATTGATAAGTTGCTTGGATACTACAGGATGAGTAGGGCTGAACTTGGGATGTGGATTTCTTCTACTGGACTTCCCTGTTGTCCTGTGACTCTTGGGTTGAGCTGCTGTCTCTAGAGCGTTAGCTGCAGGGAGGTGACTGTAAGGAACTGCTGGCTGAGAAAGAGGTTTGTATTGTGAAGAGGATCCGCTTTGGTTCTAGCCCAGGAACTGTGTTACGTTAGTCTTCCGCCAAGCTGACACTCTGTGCTGGAGGGAGGCTTATAGGGCCCAGGAAGACAGGAACATGCACAGGCTCAGGAAACTCAGGTTATGTAGTTGGCAAGGCCTTTCCCAGGGTTTTGAAGGCAATGATTGCTGGGGAGAGGGTACCCACCAGTGGGGCTGCCTTCAAGCTGACAAGAACTCCTGGGGTGCAGCTCTCCTGAGTCCTCAATCATGCTGAGAATGGCTTTTTGGGTGATGCAGCTGCCTTCGATCAACCATGCCCTGCTGATCTCTACAGCAAACTCATCACCCTTGGGTGACTCGGTTTTCTCCCCTTTTCTTTTCTCTTCTTCTTTTTGAGAGAAGATCTTTCTATTATGTAGCTGTGTCTGTCCCGGAACTTACTATATAGACCAGGCTACTCTCTAACTCTCAGAGATCTGCCTGTTTCTGCTTCCTGAGTGCTGGGATTAAAGGTGTGTGCCACTATGCTCGACTTTGGTCTGTCACTGTTACCAAGTCACAGAACCTGACAAGAGACTCGGCCAACTGTAAGATGACCATTAGTTCAGTTTTCGATGAGATGGCTGGCTTCATGTCCCTTTTCTGCACTGATAAAAACACTAATGCAACTGTACACGAGCTAAAATGACACTTCAATGCTGTCATTAGTGAATGGCTCAACAGAGTCTACAACCAAGATCTGAGGACATGCGAGAAAGAGGGGAGCGCAGAGAGAGGACTAGATAGGAGTCTGAATGTTTCAATGAATGAGAGGAAGAACCAGATATCCTTGAAGGCCAGCTCTTACCATGGTATGCAACCGGCGAGGCATAAGCTGGCCAAATCAGCCTTCACTACATAAAGAAATTCCTATCCCACGTGGGGTCCCCTGAGAGCAAGGGGACTGCAGGGGAGACCACCTCACCCCAGCGGAGTGCAGGAAGGCCCTGGATTTTGACAGTCAGAGCCCCAAGTGGGATCAGGTCAGAAGTGTCTCCACAGCAACTGGCTTCTGAGAGCTCTTCCTTGATTGGCCCCATTTCTAACCTTATGTGCATGCCAGTCAGGGCCTGATGTTCTGGGACTGCTTGAGAGCTCAGAAGTGGAGGAAGAGGAGGACTGGCTTCCACAGCTGAGCTCCCACTCCCTGCACAGGGCTCTCTCGCCTGAAGCCTTCCAGATGTGCTGCTGCTGCTGCGGTGGTGGCTGTGGCTGCTGCGGCTCTGGTCAGTGGACTGCAGGCTTGCTCTGCCAGAGACCTGATGCCCTCAAAGAGTCTTCTAGCTGTGACACAGTCGCGTGCACGGCACCCAGACGCCTGCAGAGGGCTTACAGCTGGGGCAGCTGGGGCACCACCAGCCTCTCTCTCTCTTTCTCTCTCACACACACACAGAGCTGGGGCACCACCAGCCTCTCTCTCTCTCTCTCTCTCTCTCTCTCTCTCTCTCTCTCTCTCTCTCTGCCTCTTATGGCCACTGAGGGTCTTGGGGTTCTTACATTCCTGTTCAAATTGTTATTCCCTCAAGGCAAAAAAGTTGCCTTTATTTTTCCTTTGCTGACTTTTCAGCAGGGAGGGTAACAGGAATCCAGTTGGGGACTCTACTATTCTTCTAATGTTCCTTCAAAAAGAGAAAGTCAACACCAGAATGAAGTTAACACTTTTCTACAGCAATTTGGCACAGTAGACAACAGGCAATAAGTGACCCACTACTGGGAAAGACTTCTCACTTAAGAAACGGATTTGACTGTCCCGGGCTTATAGACCCTCCCAAAGCAAACTCTAATGCTTATGATCAGCTGAATCTCAACAAATTCTGCAAAAAAAAAAAAAAAAAAAAAAAAATATATATATATATATATATATATATATATATATATATATGTATAAATATATATAGTTTTTTTGAGACATAGTTTCTCTGTGCAGCCCTGGCTGTCCTGGAACTCACTCTATAGACCAGGCTGGCCTCAAACTCAGAAATCCACCTGCCTCTACCTCCCAAGTGCTGGGATTAAAGGCGTGTGCCATTATGCCCAGTGCAAAAATAATTCTTAAGACTAATTTTTTTTAAACAGGAAATGATTCAGAGGGAACTAGTTATTCACACGTGAAAAAACCGCATATGAGTGACCACCAAACATCACAAATAAAATTCACTCAAAATGCAATATTTTTTTTTTTTTAAAGATTTATTTATTTATTTACTATATGTAAGTACACTGTAGCTGTCTTCAGACACACCAGAAGAGGGTATCAGATCTCATTACGGGTGGTTGTGAGCCACCATGTGGTTGCTGGGATTTGAACTTCGGACCTTCGGAAGAGCAGTCGGGTGCTCTTACCCACTGAGCCATCTCACCAGCCCCCTCAAAATGCAATATTAAAGTATGAAATGAGACATACAAATTCTGAGAAAAAAGCACAGGCACACACCATCATGACCGGATCAGGCAAAGCTTTGTGTTAGGACATTAAGACACAAACAGTTCAGCGGACTCCATGAACATAAAATGTCAGTGCACTTCAGAGACTGTGATGGAGTGCAAGGGTAAGCTGGTTAGAAGAATTCATACCCACGATATAAAGAGGGCCTCTACAAATACCAGTGAAAAGCTAATCCAATTAGCTTCTGAAGGAGCTACACTAATGGCCCAAAGGCTCAGGAGACCCCTGTGCTCCATTAAGGGAACCCAAATGGAAACTCCCATGACCTACCCACTGCTTCATGGAAACTTGGTTTACTTAAACTTTGGAAAAAGCCACATGTGGGGGGCTCACACCTTTAATCCCAGCCCTCCAGAGGCAGAGACAGATGGATTTCTGCAACTCTGAGGAAAGCCAGGGCTACAGAGTGAGACCCTGTCTCAAAACAGACACCCTATTAAAAGATGGAGCAGGTGTTGGCAAGAAAGTGGAGAAGTTAAGCACCCCACTCAGGACTGGAGGACAGGAGACTGTGGCCGCTGGAGAGGACATGCTGATGCTGGGGGCCTCAGACAGCAAGGACGTGGCTATCATGTGACTCAGCAGTGTCCCTGGTCAGAAGCCAGGCACAGGAAATGAAGCAGTTTTGTGCAGAACTCTGGCCTGCACTGTCAGAGCAGTATCTGTAATCGAAATTCAAAGTGGGGACAAGCCAGAGGTCCATTGGTTGGTGAGCGTATAAATAAAACGTACAGCTTATCCACATACCAGGACACTGGTCAGCAGTGGGACGAGATGAAGGACTTACAGGTGTGAGAACTTAGGCTGAACAAGGGAAGGATTGTGTCCAGGAACGGGAGCCAGACACAAAGGCAGCCAGAGTGCAGACTGTGTGAGTCTCTCCACACAAACTGTTCCGACAAACGTCTCGACAGCAGTTAAATGCACTTGGTTCCTTGAGTCTCAGCATGCAAGAGCAATCGCTAAGACATTTAGGACATATTTGGAATGTGAAAATACTAAAAAAAAAATTGAGATGATATTTGAGTATCTGTGAATATGCTCAACGTTACCGAATTTTACCATATACTTCAACTGTCTGGCTTTCATGGTCACCTACATCCTGATAGTGCTGGTAGCAAACAGAACGGACATGGGCGGAGTGATTTTAATATTGTAACAGTGCGGTGCACTGCTTGCTGTTAAGTCATCTGCCAGCATTGAGAGAAGCTGGACGATGGCTCAGTGGCTAAGAGCCCTTGTTGCTCTTTCAGAGGACCTGATTTTGGTACCAAGCATTCACGTGGTGGGGTCACAACCATCTGTAACTCCAGGTCCAGGGGATCCTGTGCCCTTTTCTGGCCTCTGAGGACACTAGGCAGATATATATATATATATATATATATATACACACACACACATACACTCACATATTATGTATGTGTATATATATATACACATATTATGTATATATATGTATATATACATATACATATATACATATACATATATAGTACACAGAAAAACACCCATGCACATCAAATAAAATCAATCAATCTAAAAAAGAAGAGAATCAGCACAATGTATCTTTTTTGTTTGTATTTTGTTTTTTGAGACAGGGTTTCTCTGTATAGCCCTGGCTGTCCTGGAACTCACTTTGTAGACCAGGCTGGCCTCGAACTCAGAAATCTGCCTGCCTCTGCCTCCCAAGTGCTGGGATTAAAGGCATGCGTCACCACGCCCGGCTAGCACAATGCATCTTTAATAGAAAAATATACATTTTCATTGATATCAAGTCAGTGAAGTTGCTTTTTTAAATCCTTGCTATATAGGTGCATATATATATATATATATATATATATATACATACATATATATAACCATAGCAAGAAATATTGAACCTATATATTACTGAAATTACCTCATGCCTTAGCATATTAATTGGAATATGCATATCAAATTGGCTGGTTTTTAAATCTCCAGGACCACCAAGCTCTCCGCCTTCATGTTTATTTAACTTCTTTCTTGTCTCCTCAAAGAGTTTCTTAAATCTGTAAAAATGTATAAAATTGGCCAATGAATGTTTTCAGAGTCAATATTTAATAATTTAAGTAGATAATTTGCAATATCATACAAAAGGATCAAATCTGTAAGCTGTGAGAATCTCATTTGTCTCAACCTAAAAGGAATCAAAAGTATTCTACTGAAATTATAATCTTTACATAACACTGTGTATGTGAGTCTTGCCTACATGTATGCATGTGTACAGCATGCATGCTCATGCTCACGGAGGCCAACGGTGGGTGTCAAATCTCCAGGACTGGAGCTACAGATGTTGTGAGCCACCATGTAGGTGCTGGGAATTGAACCTGGGTCTTCTGGAAGAACAGCTACCATCCTTAACTGCTGAGCCACCTCTCCAGCCTGAAATTAAAATCTTAACTTTTATATTTTTTGAAATTAAAATATAATACAGTTTTCCTCCTTTGCTTTTGCCACACCAATCCTTCCTATGAACACTTTTTTCCCCTCAAATTCATGGCCTCTATTATTTTAATTGTTGCTAAAAATACATGTTGTTGTTGTTGTTGTTGTGAGACAGGGTTTTTTGTGTAGCTGTGGCTGTACTAGAAATTAGCTCTGTAGACCAGGTTGGCCTCAAACCCACAGAAATCCATCTGCCTCTGCCTCCTGAGTGCTGAGATTAAATGAACATGCTGCTACCACCATACATACATACATACATACATACATACATACATACATACATACTGTGCTGGCTGGTTTTGTGTCAACTTGACACAGCTGGAGTTATCACAGAGAAAGGAGCTTCAGTTGGGGAAATGCCTCCATGAGATCCAGCTGTAAGGCATTTTCTCAATTAGTGATCAAGGGGGAAAGGCCCCTTGTGGGTGGGACATCTCTGGGCTGGTAGTCTTGGTTCTATAAGAGAGCAGGCTGAGCAAGCCAGGGGAAGCAAGCCAGTAAGTAACATCCCTCCATGGCCTCTGCATCAGCTCCTGCTTCCTGACCTGCTTGAGTTCCAGTCCTGACTTCCTTTGGTGATGAACAGCAGTAGGGAAGTGTAAGCTGAATAAACCCTTTCCTCCCCAGCTTGCTTCTTGTTCATGATGTTTGTGCAAGAATAGAAACCCTGACTAAGACAATATATCTAAATTCATAAATACAACCTGCTCACTATATATCATCGTACTTATATGTATATGATTTCAAGGCTGACTGCTTGGTGTTGGATACCCACTTGGAGGGCTCTTCCCTTGGGAAGACTATTTTTTCCATTCTCAGAATTTCTTAGTTGCCTGTAGTTCTTTGTCTGGACTGGAGTACCCTATAAGACTCCCCCCTTTCATAAAGGCATGTCCATTGGTGTTTGCCTTGTTTAGGCAGTCATGCTGATAAGACTTCACTTCTAGTAGACATAATCTTTCATGCTTGGCTACCTCTTACAGTCTTTTGCCCTGTTCTCTGAGCCTCAGGTGCAGGACTGTGTTAATAAGATGGATCAGTTGGGACCGGAACCACATGATCACTGTTTTTTGCATTTCTATCAGTCGTGGGTTTTTTTTGTAATTGTCTCTGAAGAGGTGTGAGAGCTACACTTATTTGCAGGTATAAGGAGAAATATTTAGAATGTAGTTAGAAATTAAACTGGTTTAGTAAGGTGGTGTTCCCCAAAGATCCACGACTTCACCAGTCCCGTGTGATTGCCCAGGTTTCCCTGAGAGACATGATTTCCCTTTGTTGAGTGGGTCTTAGGACAACTTTTGGTCATCTCCAAAGTATGCCCAGCAGTACTGCACTCCTATGATATTGGGTCATGCTGGATGTTGCAGTTTATAGGCATCGCAGTTGGGCAGGACTATCACTAGTTCTCCTGCCTTGAATCTTGCATAGCACTCTCTGGTACCATGAGAGCTAGCAGGCAGGCATTCAGGTTAGTTCCAGCTCAGGGACCCCGGACCCTGTGTCTGAAGTGTTTAGTCTTTACAACAATAGGAACTTCTGTCCAGTCTCTGGGAGGCAACCAAGGGCAACATTGATAACTTATCATGTTTTGGGGATCTCTTGGATAACTCTGAGCAACAACTCAGAAAGGGCTTTCACATGTCTGGTGTTGGGGTTTTTGTTAAATAGTCTATGGTTCTTGGGTAAAATTATAATATGAAGTAAATAAAATGAAAAAAATATTTATGATATTTATATCACATAAGGAACATGTGTTAGAACCACATTGAGATGTTTTATAATTATTATTATTATCCATTTTGGAGTGAACACTGACAAGTTATTAAAGATTAGTTCTAACTCAGAGATTGGTTGCCAGGGTGAAGCAGAAAAACATACTTATATATGAATGTCACTGAAAGATCCAAACACGCACTGTGATTCCTGGTTACTCTGGTGCACAAGAGGAAAGGGAAGGGCATGGAAAAGCCTCAGAGGGGACTGGCGTTTAACGCAGCACTCGAGTGAACGCTCAGCTCACCACTAACTGGGTCCATTCAGTACTGCTCTGCTCAGTACCCGTGATTTATCAAGGATTTCTAATTTTTCTTCCATTGATTTCAAGTTTCATTCCATTATGATACAAAAAGAATCAAGAAATCATTTTGGGGAAGAAGTCGTCTCAGCTGTGGTGTTGATGTTTTTTGGCAGTTGCTCCCGCTTTGCCAGTTGAGGGCACAGGGACACTCCATGTAAGGATGGTGTGTGAAAAGTGTGACATATGGAAAGATGGTGCCCGGAACACCACAGAGAGTGGTGGGAGGAAGCTGAACGAAAATAAAGCTTTGACTTAAAAAAAAAAGCAATGTTTGATCCATATGGAAAAAATAAGTTCTCCACTTCCAGGATTTGTAAAAGTTCTGTACACCTGTCAGATTCTCCTTACTGTCAAGGCTGTGCCTACAGAAAAGGCATCTGTGCGCTGTGTGGCAAAAGGTTTTGGATGCTAAAAACTACAAGCAGACTTCCGGGTAGATATGTTGATGAAGATCCTGACTCTCTAGGATTGTATTTTGTGCTTCAACTTTTCAAGGCATAGCATGGATGGCCATCTTACAAAATAACCTGTTTGAAGATGAATGATTCAGCCTGAAGCAGGGAAGTTGATCAGTATTGATTTTTTTTTTTTTTTAAAGATTTATTTATTCATTATATGTAAGTACACTGTAGCTGTCTTCAGACACACCAGAGAGTCAGATCTCGTTACGGATGGTTTTGAGCCACCATGTGGTTGCTGGGATTTGAACTCTGGACCTTTGGAAGAGCAGTCGGGTGCTCTTACCCACCGAGCCATCTCACCAGCCCCGATCAGTATTGATTTGTCTGCTCTCACAAAGTTCTGAACAGCAATGATACGCCCAGTTTTCTGCCTTAAGTGGTTATTTTCCTTGTGAGCATTTTACTGAACTAGATAAGAGACAAAATTAATGAAAAAGGTGTTCCTGACTTCTGTACGCACTGTCTACTCAACAGCATCCATATGATTCTTACCCGATCCATGCATTTATTTATAGTTGTTCCAAATGTGAAATTACTGATCCTTTGCTCTGAACTTGACATCCTGACCTCAGATTTCTCATTTATTCACAAATGTCACAGTTCTTAGAATGAGCAGCACCTTAGTTAAGTGCATTTTCATGAACTATAAATTATTGCAGAGTGGTTCCTTAGTGACCAGTCCTGCCGAAAGTCTAAGACAAGTTGCATTTTTAATTTAAATTTGCTGTTGACACTAAAGTCCAACATGTGACTCAGTCATGGGGCCCAACTGTCCAGGCATACACTGAAGTTCAGAGATGTCTATTCTGTCAGTATTATCTTAAATTCAAATGAGGATAAGTTTCTTCTGATTCAGAATGCTTTTTGAAACAAGAAACAAATCTTTCCTTAACGTCCCTCCACCCCCGCTGCCACTCCTTCAGAAATAAAGCAAGCACCCTGGCCAAAAAAAAAATCATTTTGATTTATTAAGATTTGATATTTTTGGCCTAAGATGTTATTTTCTTTGGGACTGTGATGTGAGCTTCTAGAAAGTGTACCCTGTTAATGTCAGGTGGGGCACTCGGTAGGACTCTGAGGTCTGTTATCACCTATCCTTCTGTCTTAGTCAGGGTTTCTATTCCTGCACAAACATCATGAACAAGAAGCAAGCTGGGGAGGAAAGGGTTTATTCAGCTTACACTTCCCTACTGCTGTTCATCACCAAAGGAAGTCAGGACTGGAACTCAAGCAGGTCAGAAAGCAGGAGCTGATGCAGAGGCCATGGAGGGATGTTACTTACTGGTTTGCTTCCCCTGGCTTGCTCAGCCTGCTCTCTTATAGAACCAAGACTACCAGACCAGGGATGGTCCCACCCACAAGGGGCCTTTCCCCCTTGATCACTAATTGAGAAAATGCCTTACAGTTGGATCTCATGGAGGCACTTCCCCAACTGAAGCTCCTTTCTCTGTGATAACTCCAGCTGTGTCAAGTTGACACAAAACCAGCCAGCACACCTTCAGTTTAGATCTATGGTTTCTTAAGATATTGAAAACCATGAGACTGGACACATGTGCATATCTCATTCCAAGTGTAGCACACTCTTGGATGAATATTCCATTTGTTACCCGCAGGGGCCTTCGTCATCTCTTCAGACTTTATCTTAGCTGGCACTCAGTCAGATGCACATCTAGGTAACCCTGGTTTTCAGACTCCATTTGCTCACTGTGGTTTTTCCCATACTTTGACTGTTTGACTGTGTAGTGTTTCCCACAGATGGAAGACTATGCTACCCGTACTAAGGTCAAATTAGAAGGGTCACTTCAGCTTCGAGGCTCTTCAAACTGGCCTTCACTGCAGATTGTCACATACCTCTCTTGGTAAGATTTCCCCCCCTCACGCTGTCTTTTACAGTTGTTGCTTCCCCAGGAAAAAACCTTGACAAAGAATCCACAATCGGCTTGTTGAATAGCAGCCAAAGAGCCTGGCTCCGACTCACATTGCAGGCTGAAGAGATGACTGAGCCTAGCTGCTCTCCCGCTCTGGCATAGGGCCTGAGTCAGGTTCCCAGTACCCTCTTGACCAACCACTGCCAGCTCCAGTTCCAGGCCATCCAACACCATCTTCCAGTGGGCACCAGGCATGTGTGTGGTGCACAGATACATATGCAGGCACGACACTCGAACACATAAACTAAAGAAATGACAAGGAACTTACACAATACCAAGTAGTCGTCCCTAAAATACAGGCGTAGGCGCAATATTAAGCAAACTCAGTAGATTGTACTGATAAATTCATATACACATTATATATCAATAACAAAGAAAAAGAAGCTATGAATTTGAGAGACCTTGGGGGACATGGGAGGAGCTAGAGGGAGGGGAATAAAGTAAATATTTCACATATGAAATTCTCAAGAATATAAAATAACAAAAATGTCAATGAAGCGAACTAATGGTTGAAAGGGTTTGAACGTTAAAATCTTACCTCGTTAGCTCTGTCAGTAATTCCTCATCTTTATTCATCTGTTTTTTCAAAGTACATTCTAAAGACTGTGTTTGATGGATGAGTTTCTTTGTCTCATCTCCAAGCTTTAAAATATTATAAAAATAGTTAAAAGTGTCCAGACTCATAGTCTTTCCTTATAAAATCACTTCTTATAAGTGTATGAGTAATACGCACCTGCCCAAGTTTGTAACATTCCACTGAGGATCAAATTAGAAAATAGCTCCTTAACGCTAGCTCCTATTTACTTAGATATTTATCATTAATTTCTGAAGAAATTTATTATTTTTATCTCCACTCCACATGTGTATATGTGTGTATATACACACCACATGCGCGCAGGTGCCTGCTGAGGTCAAAAGAGGGCCAGGTCTACCAGAGCTGTAGTTACAGATGGTTGTGGGGTGCTGGGAACTGAACTTGGGTCCTCCGGAAGAGCAGCCAGTGCTCTTCCCTGCTGAGCCATGTCTCTGGTTCCCCTCATCATTCATTTTTATAGAATTTACATTCCTATAATTTGTTAAAATGAGTCTTTTTGATCCTCACCTGACTTTAGGATGAGAAAAATATTCATTCTCACTAAGAATTTCCCCAGGAGTTTGACATTTTCTTCTCTATTTACTGTTTTTCTATAACAATGTCTCCGTGCTAACATCACAAAGCATAACATCTGCCTGACTCTTCTGGATTCCCTGCCATCCGAATTAGGCCCTTCCAGTGGGCTCCGATATTCCTTAATATGCAGTTCCTCTAAAAATCTATTTCATCACCCAGCACCTTTTAGTAACTTAAAAAGTACGATTTAAAAAAGAATTTATTTTATTTTATGTGCACGTGTGTATGTATGTGTGTGCATATGCCTAAATGTATGCATGTGTACCTGGTACCCATGGAGGCCAGAGAGGGCATCGGTTCCCCTGGAACTGGAGTTACAGATGCTTGTGAGCCATGTGGGAGTAGACCCAGGTTGGCTGCCCGAACAACACATCCTGAACCGTCTCTTTAACCTCTTAAAATCTGAGTTTTTAATCTTACAAATTCAATAAATATAGGGTAACAAGGACATTTTGGAGTCTTTATCATGCTTTGGGGCTTGTGAGCAAATTCTAATGATGTTCATACTTTCCCAGAGGCAGCTTGAGCCCTGCCTCTAGTTATAGGGGCAGCCATGTCATGGCTCCAGGTGAGTGTTCACGCCTTAGTCTTGTGATGGCGATGTCCGGAAAGGCAGTGTGAGAATCAGGAGACTTTGGATCTCTCTGGTGAAGAGTAACCAAGGTTTCACTATCCATCATTATAATGGAAACCTGAGCTGTCCATGTTCTCTGAGAGTGGAGGATGCACTGTTGTCTCTTAGCAGGACAGGAGCATCTCTTTGTGGATTTGGAAGTGGCTCTGCTTCAAAGCCTCTTTGGACCCCCACCCTCTACCTGATGATGCTCTGCTTTCTCTTCCTGCCTGTCTGAGCTGAGCTCCTGTGCCTGTGATCCACCTCCTGCAGCAGCTGCACAGTTTCTCTCTCTGGTTGGACTTTTCAGAGAAGCCAGCCTATCACTGGGAAGCTCTCCAGCACAGCCTTGCTGTGACAAAGGAGAGGGCTGTGTTCTTGGAAACCTGGTGGACACCCTGAGTGACAAAACAGTTTCTTCATCCTCAGTTCTGTAAGGCCCCATTGAATGAAACATCTCCTGGATGCATCCAATGGCATCATCACCTTTCTTTATGAAAATTACATGGAGAAAACGTCCTTGCTGGAAATGTTTATATAATGACAAGATATCTGCTTTTCAAAAGCATTTTTAAAGATTCATGTATTTGATGTGTATGAGTGTTTTTGTCTGCATGTACGCTTGGCATCTGTGGAGGTCAGAAGAGGATATCAGAGATCCCTTGAAGCCGGAGTTATGGATGGTTGTGAACCACTATGTGGATGCTGGGAACTAAACCTGGGTCCTCTGTAATAGCAGCAAATACTCTCTGAGTCCTCTTTCTAGCCCCAAGTATATCTGTTATTGATTAGAAATGGAAGTAACAAAGCCATTCATTCTCAAAACTTCACTGAAGGCTTCTGGGAACAGATTTAGAACTCTAGACCAAATAGCTAGAATGTTCTTAGAATACTAAGACTTTCCCTGTGACATAGACAACTGCATGCCGCCTACACAGCAACCCTACTTACAATATCCAATCACTCCACATGTCTATTAATCAACTAATGTGAAAACAAAATGTTATCTTACAAAGCATTATATATCAAAGATATGAATAATTATAAGATTATAAATCATTCGTTTTATAGGAATCTTGTTCAGTAAAATCTTTTTTCCAGATACAGGGTTTCTCTGCATAGCTCCGGCTGTCCTGGAACTCACTCTGTAGACCAGGCTGGCTTTGAACTCAGAGATCCGCCTGCCTCTGCCTCCTGAGTGCTGGGATTAAAGGTACTCACCACCATTCCCAGTGAATTCTTAATTAACACTTGTTTTTCTTTTCATTTATGTGTATGTGTATATATGCCATGTCTGTACAGGTGTACAAGTTAGAAGAGGGCATCAGGTCCTCTGGAGCTATCTGCTGTGGAGCTGGGAACCGAGTTCTGGCCCTCTGTAAGAACAGTGGATGCTCTCAACTTCTGAGCCAGCTCTGTAGCTTCTTGTTTAGTTAAATTTTGCTACCAAAGTCCCTAATGTTATCATTTCAAAGAACTTCTATAGAATCAAGGGGATATCCACTATTCTTGTTTGTTTGTTTGTTTGTTTGTTTGTTTTTCAAGACAGGGTTTCTCTCTGTATCCCTGGCTGTCCTGGAACTCACTTTGTAGACCAGGCTGGCCTCAAACTCAGAAATCCACCTGCCTCTGCCTCTCGAGTGCTGGGATTAAAGGCATGCGCCACCACACCCGGCTTGGGGATATTCACTACTGGTTTAAAAGGTAGTAGCATTATGAGCAGCAGCAGCAGCAACAACAACAAAAACCACCACACACACACACACACACACACACACACACACTCACACACACTCACACCATGTATGCAACACTGCCTCTATGATGTAACTCTGGCTGGTCTGGAATTCAGAGATACATCTGATTTGATCTCCTGAATACTAGCATTAAAGGTATGTGCCACCATGCCCAGACATGGCAAAGGCAAATATTTTTATCAATGGCACTTTTCAATTATCCTAAAATATTCCTATATAATCCCACAAATGGGGAGAAAGGATTTTCAGTATGGTAGAGAAAACAAGACTCACCAAACCTTCTTGCAGCAGATGATTCTGAATTTGTTCAATTTTTGCTGATTGCTCTTTCAGTGTAATTTTTAATTTGGAAAGTCGAAATTCAAGCCTAAAATGTATTTGATAATGATTCACATACACACTTTTAAAAAACATTATCACATTTTTAAACTAACATCTGAAAGAATAATTTTATTTTTAATAATTGAGAAGCTGGTGGTTTGGAAATCTTCCATGTTCCATGACAATGAACATAACAGTGCAGGAGTCATACCTTTATTTTTTTGGCAGGGTTTAGGGTCAAACCTTTTACCTTGCTCACACAGATCATGCCCTGTCCCAACTGTCCCAACTGAATTATATCTAAGATGTAAACAATGCATTTCAACTACTGTAATGCTGAGAGAGTTTCCTGGCCTCCTGGAGGAGTATTCATTATCATAACTGATAGAATTTCTATGTTACACTATTCCTTTTGCAAACTCCATGGTACTTTGTGGTTGCTCTATTTTATACCTTTGCAAGATGGCTCGAATCTTCTTAGAGCTCTGTACTGTCTGTGTGAGTTGATCTTGTGATTCCTGCAACTAAAATGAGCAATGAAAAACAAAGTTGTTAATACCATTCAGTCTGCCCTCTACCCATTCTCCTGGAGGGATTCGTGAGACCATGGCTGTCCCCTTCACCTGGATACTTTTACACTGTAACTGTAGAGTTACCTGAGCTGTGGCAACAGACTTCTAGCTCTACCATACTTAAGGTAATGAACGCTATCTGCTATCTACGGGAAAATTAACTGACATTTATCATGCACAGAAGCACAACTTGTTGGATACACAAATTAGGATGTGTAAAATGTGTAAATTTGTGGGTCTGAATTTCCAGGATTACCTCAAGACCCATCATTTGAAAAACTGGTTTATATATACATATATGAATGATCATATCCCTATGCCAGTGATGATAAAAACTGACAGAATGTTTTAGGTAAAAATTAGATATTTTAATAAATGATTTGAGAAACCAGGGAGTGGTACTATCAGGAGGTGTGGCCTTGTTGGAGTAGGTGTGTCACTGTGGGGTGGGCTTTGAGAATCTCCTCCTAGCTGTCTGGAAGACAGTCTGCTACTGGCTGCCTTGGGTTCAAGATGTAGAACTCTTAGCTCCAACACCATGTCTGCCCGGACATTGATGATAATGACTGAACCTCTGAAACTGTAAGCCAGCTCCAATTAAATGTTGTCCTTTGTAAGAGTTGCCTTGGTCTGAGTGTCTTTTCACAACAATGAAAGCTAAATTAAGACAGGGCAACTATTTAAATTTAATCTTCCTTCTTTGTGGCCTGTTTCTAGGTATTCAACCTGTCTGTATTCAACCTGTCTCTTTTTTTTTTTTTTTTTTTTTTTTTGGTTTTTCGAGACAAGGTTTCTTTGTGCAGTCCTGGCTGTCCTGAAACTCACTCTGTAGACCAGGCTAGCCTCGAACTCAGAAATCTGCCTGCCTCTGCCTCCCAAGTGCTGGGATTAAAGGCATGCGCCACCACTGCCTGGCTCAACCTGTCTTTTAAAAGCTTTTTTAAAGTTAAAAACATTTTCATACAATTTGAAATTTTCTCCTCTCCTATTTCCTCCCAGATTCTCCCAACCCACCCAACTTAATGTTCTTTTTATCTTTCCCTTCTTCTTTCTTCTTCTTCTTCTTCTTTTTTTTTTTTTTTTTTTTTTTTGAGACAGGGTTTCTCTGTATAGCCCTAGCTGTCCTGGAACTCACTTTGTACACCAGGCTGGCCTTGAACTCAGAAATCCTCCTGCCTCTGCCTCCCAAGTGCTGGGATTAAAGGCCTGTGCCACCACTGCCCGGCTTATCTTTCTCTTCTTAAAACATCAAAACAAAACAAAAAATCCAAGAAACACCTCCTCACAAAAACAGAAATCAAAACAAACAAGTTAAAGACAACAAAATCCAAACAAAACAAAAGGAGGTAAAAAGAGACTGGAGGGCTGGTGAGATGGCTCAGTGGGTTAGAGCACCCGACTGCTCTTCCGAAGGTCCAGAGTTCAAATCCCAGCAACCACATGGTGGCTCACAACCATCCGTAACGAGATCTGACTCCCTCTTCTGGTGTGTCTGAAGACAGCTACAATGTACTTACATATAATAAATAAATAAATCTTTAAAAAAAAAAAAAAGAGACTGGATTTTCACAGCTGCCATAATGGTCTGAACCCCAGTTCAGTCACTTTGGAGAGGTGTGAACTTTAGTTCTACCAATTTTCCACATCATGCTGTCTTCACTTATAAAATGGAGTTGATAATGCAGTGCCTGCCGCACTCCAACGCCAGAATGGTTAGACTGGGGAGTATCTATACATCATGGCTCATGAGGAAGTGTATTTAAGCACTAGTATTTTTATTATATTTTCTGTTCTAATTAAATCTGATATTTCATACAGCTGTTATGCCAATGAAAGTGGTAAGACCAGGGGTGAGTCAAGGTATTTGAGCCATAAGAGAGGCTGTGGACAAGAGGCTCAGCCAGGGGTGTGCTGAGACTTGAATAGTGTCTATTCAGGCAGACAGTAGTAGATTCCCCAAAGAAAAGTAGGAATGGAAACTGCAGTCCTCAATACCAGTTCCACAAAAGAAAATGTGGCCATCTTTTTGTTGAGGTCTGTTCCCGAGTATAGCTGCAGCCATTTTGTTCTATGCTTGCCAGGTATTTTATATTGTTTCTGTAACGTGCCTATAACATGTTCTGTAACATGACACAGAAAAATAACTTGACTCAGAGCAAGGTCAATGCTGATCACATATCCTGTTATGTTCAATATGTTCTGAGGTTCGCTAATCTTAAGAAATTCCACAAAACTTTACACAGGACCCATCAAATTAAAGATCAATGAACTGTTATGTCTAACATGGCTTGAGTCAGAGCTGACCACCAGGCAGTACTTCCTGCATCTGTGTATGAGTTCATTGTGGTTGTGTGTGTGTGTATGTGTATTTTCCATTGTAACCCAACAGAAAGATGTTTTGCAGTGGCTCAGCTCTATCAGAGCTACTGTCCTGTAGCTGTATCAGTATAAGGGTGTGCACTCAACAACAAAAAAGAGACTTAACCAACAAACTACTTCAGATGTGCAAGTCCCAGCAGAGAGATAAAAGGAACACAAAAATCTACCTCAACATGTTCCCTCTAATTACTAATTCCCCAGTAATGAGCTCCAGTGGGAATGACTTGGCAGGTCTTCCAGACAAAAAATTCAAGAGAATTATTATAACTGTGTTTAAACAACTCAGAGAGGATAGGAGTAGACTCCAAAAGAACAAAGACCTGAATGAACAGCTGAACTCAATTCAAGATAACTAACTTAATAAAGAAAATTGCAGAAAAATCCAAACTTAAATGTCTTAGAACTAAAAAAAAAAAAAAAAAAAAAAATTAAGAGAAATCAATGGGAAATCTCTTCAACAGGATGAATCCTGTGGAAAAAAGTATCAGGACTACAAGACAAGGTAGAGGAATTAGATGACTCAGTAAAGGTCAATGAGAAATTTAGAAATAATCAAACACGGGAGAATGTTGGGACATTGTGAAAAGACCCAACATTATAATAATGAGCATAAAAGATGGAGAATAACCATAGTGAAGGTGTAGAGAATATTTTCAATAAAGATTTCTCAATCCTGGGAAAAGAGTTATTCATCCAGGTGTAAGAGTCCTTCAGGGTACCACATAGACAGAAAAGAAACTCTCCATGATATATTATGGTTAAAACCTTAAAAGCACAGAATAAAGTGAGGGTATTGAAAGCTCCAAGATCAGGTAAATCAGGTAAATTTTGAAGATAGACCCACCAGAATGACAGCTGATTATTTCATAGAAAAATTTAAAGCCAGAAGTGGAAAGACACATTCTAAGTTCTAAAAGGCCCAAACCATCAACCCATATTATTATACCCAGCAAAACTAAAAAAAAGTGAAAGAGATGAAAGGAATTGATGAGCCCTAAACCAGATGTACAGAGGAGAGTAGGAGGAATGCTTCAGTCAGAGGAGAAGGATAAGCATCCCCAAGGGATCACAGGGAGTAAGTAACTAACCCCTGAACACTTGGAAAATAAAGTCTAAGAAAATACCAAAAAATTACCCATGGCAGGAATTCATTTACATATTTTAATAACAACACTATAACTTATTTTTATTTTAAATTTCTCTCTCTCTGTGTGTGTGTGTGTGTGTGTGTGTGTGTGTGTGTGTGTGTGTATGTATGTGTGTGGTTGTACACACGTGTCAGGTGCCCATGGAAGCAAGAAGCTTTGTATTTTCTGTTCTCTGCAAGAGAATTTTATTGCTGAGCCATTTCTCCATGTCAGTAATAACTTTAAATATTAGTAGTTTCAATTTCCCAATAAAAAGACATAGACACTTAGTAGATTGGATTAGGAAGCAAGATATTCAAGAATATCCCAGAATGATAAAAGATATTCTAGGAAACAGAAACAAGTAGGCATATTTATTCTAATATCTGAGCAAGTAGACTGCATAGCAAAACTAGCCAGAAGGAATAAAGATGGTCACTACATGATTATTAAAGGAACAATTCACCAAGATGATATCACAACCATAACCATACCCATACCATCACTTGTACTTTCAATTTTATTAAAGACATTCTACTAGGTCTAAAACTACATATTAGCCCCAATGTACAGTGACAGTGGGTTACTTCAATACTTTATACTCATCAATTGACACATCATTTGGACAAAAACTAAATTGAGGAATACCAGAGTTAAATGGACCAAACAGATATCTATAGAACATTCCACCCAATCACCAAGTCATACATATTCTTTTCAGTAGTTCATGGAACTTTCTCCAAAACTGAGCGTGTATTAGGACACAAGTTTCAACAAATACAGAAAAATTGAAATAACATTTTGCATTCTATCTAATCACAATGAAATAAAGTTAGATATCAGCATCAAGAGAAACTGTAGAAAGTACACAGATTCAGGAGGCAGAGGCAGGCAGAACTCTGAGTTCAAGGCTAGCCTGGTCTACAGAGTCAGGACAGCCAGGGCTATACAGAGAAATCCTGTCTAAAAAAAAAAAAAAAAAAAAAAAAGGAAGGAAGGAAGGAAGAAAGGAAGAAAGAAAGAAAGAAAGAAAGAAGAAAAAAGGAAAGAAAAAGAAACATTAATATAATTGAATAAAAAAGAAATCAAGAAAATAAAAAATTCTAGAATTGAATGAAAATGAAAACATATTATTCCTATATCTATAGGACACAAGAAGGTGGTCCTAATAGGAAATTTATGATGCTAATGCTTACCTCAAAAAAATTGAGAGATCTCTAATAATTTAATAAACACACTTTAAGACTCTGAAAAACCAAGAACAAACCAAAAGGAAAAAACAGTAGATGGAAAAAGAGAATTAACTAAAAAGAAATTAATAAAATAGAAACAAACAATTAAATGAAGAGTTGGTTCTTTGAAAAGATAAACAAGATTGACAAACTCTTAGCTAAATTAGCAAAAAGAAACAGAGAAAAGATACAAGTTAGTGAAGTTCAGAAATGAAAGTGAGATGACATAGTAACAGAAACTTATGAAATGCGGAAAATCTTAAGGACATTTTTAAACCTCCATTCCACTAAAATTAAAGAGATAAATAAACAATTTAAACAGATCTATAACCCAATAAGAATGAAACAGAGGGCTGGTGAGGTGGCTCAGTGGGTTAGAGCACCCGACTGCTCTTCCGAAGGTCCAGAGTTCAAATCCCAGCAACCACATGGTGGCTCACAACCATCCGTAACGAGATCTGACTCCCTCTTCTGGAGTGTCTGAAGACAGCTACAATGTACTTACATATAATAAATAAATAAATCTTAAAAAAAAATCATTTCTTTAAAAAAAAAAAAAAAAAAGAATGAAACAGAAATAAAAAGTTCCCCATATTAGAAGAAGCCCAGGACTAGATGGAGTCATTGTAGAGTTCTACCCAAACTTCAGAGAACTAATGCTAATACTATTAAAATTATTCCATAAAATAGAAAAGGAAGAAAGGCTTCCATACTCTTCCTATGAGTCCAGGATTACCCTAATACTGAGACCAGATAAACATAACATCAACCACAAAAGAAACTCAGACTGCCTCTTTAAGTCTGACCATAGGCATAGCAATTCAATAAAATACAGACAACCTGAGTCCAAGATTATATCACAAAGATCATTAATCAGAGTCGAGTTGATGATTCCATAGATACAGGAATGATTCACCAATGAAAGGGGTGGAGGGAGCACAGCTCAACTTAATGAAGTATACAACACACCTATAGCCAACACTGTGATAAATGCAGGGATGTACCAAAGCACTTCACAGAGACCAAAGGCAAGACAGGAGTGTTGGCTTTTCCACTCCGATTGGACATAGTGCTTGAAGTCTTCACTAGAGCACTAAGGTTAATAAATAAAAGGGATGCAGATGTAAAGCAAGAAGCCAACAGATCCGTTTGTAGACAACATGTTCTGTATATGAGAAATGCTAAGATGGCACCAGGAAACCCCCAGAGGGGATAAACACAGTAAAGTGGATTCTGAAGACAGAAATTGAAGATGCTACCAAAAGACGGAGAGACCTCCCATGCACGTGGGCTGGTAGACGCAATACTGTGAATATGGCCTTTTTTATCAAAAACCATCTATAGATTCAATATAATCCCTATCAAAATTCCAATGCAGTTCTTCATAAAAAATAATCTTAAACTTCACATGGAAGTACAAAGGCTCTTTGGCAGCTAATGCAATTCTGAACAATAAAAACTCTGCTGGAGACATTGCCATTCCTGAGCTCAAGTTTTATTACACAGTAGTGCGGGTACAGAGCCACGGCACTAAGAATAGCTTGGAGCTGGTGCAAGAGTGGACACAATAATCAGTGGAACAGAACAGAGGACCCAGATATAAGCCAAATATGCACAGCCACCTCATTTTTCCACAAAGATATAAAAATCATATCTTAGAGAAAAAACAGGACTGTTAACAAACTGTGCTGGGAAAACTGGATATCTACACAGAGAAGACGGAGACTTGATTTTTCTCTGTCATCATGTGCAAAAGTCATCTGTAAATCAATTTTAAGTAGATCAAAGATTTTAATGTTAAGTACAAACCCCTGAAACTTCTGGGAAAATGTATAGGGAGGGCAAGTCAGCATATAGGACGACATGCCAGGATATAGGGTCGGGAAAAGGCTTTCTTAATGGGACCCTGGTTTCCTGGAAAATAGGACCAACAATCTGTAAGTGGCACTTGATGAAACTGAAAAGTTTCTATACTTTAAAGGAAACTGCTCATTGCACAAAGTACTCAGAAGAGTAAACAGTGAGAAAACAAACCACCCAGTTTAAAAGTGGGCTATAGAACTGTACAGAGACTTCACAGAAGAAATACAAGTGACTGAGAAGTACTTGAAAAAGTATTTGCCATTGTCAGCCCTCAGTGAACTGCAAATTAAGACTACTTTGAGATTCCAACTTAGCCCAGTCAGGATAGCTAAGATTAAGAAATTAACAGATGGCGCTGGAGAGATGGCTCAACATTAAGTGCATCTGCTTTTACAGAGGTCCTTGGGTTTAGTTTCCAGCACCTGCATGGCAACTCATGTATATGTGTAGGTGGCTGAGGGAAAGATTATCTATCAACAGCCTTATTTCTCAGCTGTCAAACCTGTGAGCTACAGTAATGACTTGTGTGGACGCCATGTCCACATGGCATGAATGTTACGGTTTAACCAATGGCTTTCTGAGTTGATATAAGGCCTGATCTATAGGAGAAAGTTCATGCTCTACTGTAAATCTAGCCAAGAACCCATGGCTGGGCCATCATAGATTCAAGGGATGAGCCTACAACTATTATTCTGCTAAATGGGCACAGCAACAAACTGGCTCAAAGACTATATCTCTATCCCCATACATTAGTGCAGGTCTCAAGCCTCATTACAGAGGGTTTTTTGTTTTTTTTGTTTTTTTTTTTTTTATGCAGTGGATGGCTATCAATGTAGAAACTTACAACTCGCGTAAGTGTGTGTAATTTAATAAGCATCAGTGCAGTCCTCAGGCACAAATGGGACATCTATGTTACACCCCATCCTCCAAGGCTCAGGGACAACTACTGCAGTGGGGTTGGAAAGCTTTTAAGAATTAGAGGTCCAGGAAGACCAGTGTAAAACAGCGTCTTCTGGATATGACAGGACCATTGCAGTCATGATGGTGATTTATCAGATAGAAAATGCAGGGTTCCCATTTGCAGCTGTAGTGCCTTTCCAAGACCTGTCAACAAGCCAGTCAACACTGTAGCATGGTCAGGGCCTCACAAACCTGGGCCGAGGAGCCATAGAGTTTATGGCTTTGGAGGGGAAGAAGGGTCAATTTTCTTAAAGGGTTAGCCATGCTCCAGTGAATGGCCCCACGTCCATGAATCTATGGGCAGCGCAGATAGAGGCGGATGAAAGTTGGATGGAATGGAGACGTTAGGAGGGGAGGTAAATCTGACCAGAATGAATTTCATGCACGTATGAAATTCTTTAAGAATAAAAGTGCTATACATTGAAACATTAAGATACATTATATAAAACTGCATTGGCATTCCTGTACGAGTTAGATAAAGTTAATAAAATGAGATATATAGATCTAGGCCTGAGGATGTGACTTCGGAAGAGTATCTGCTATATTACAGAATATTATGGCTTTCAATGGCTGTGCACATTGAAATAAAATTGCTGTCTTCTTAAATGGAGGGAGTTCTTGGAAAATGGGACTCTGTTGGTTTTATTTTTCCTCCTTACATAGTAGGTGAAGTATACAAATTGCACATAAATCTCCATAATAGCACACGAAAGGAGGTCAAATCATTGTTCCAAACTAGAAAATCTGTCTGTAGATAGTAGATTTTTAAAGGAAAACATTGAAAGCCTTCTCTTTGAGTTAGCTTATCATGAATGCCATGATTCAGACAGACAAATAGAGTTAAATTAAGAACGTTACTGTAACTTGGGAAATGGAAGGGGGATATCACGAATTCAAGACCAGTCTTGGTTATGTATCAGGAGTAAAGATGACTCAATTCAACATTGCCGTAACCCCTCCCACATCTGTCCATTATACGCGTAAACTTAAGGCTCAAATTTCCTTCCTTTTTCATGATACAAGTGCATATTGGAAAACGCCTAAACATCTCAGACCTCCTCTGTGCTTTGTGCGATTGCTACTAAATCTTGTTGCAAAGATGATTTGCCTCAATCCTGTCTTATGAGACACTGGCATTTTGTTCTTGAGAAACTTGCAGCCAGGCTCTTTTGGTCCTCCGATTCCTAGAGTATCATTTCACTGAGTCCAGTTGTGTGTATGCTCCCTAACTCCAAAGCGTCACAGTAGAACTTTAAAATGAGGCCCCGGAAGCAGGGGGGCCGTTCCAAGGATGAGCGCTTTACAGGAATCACCGAAGCTGCGTGAATAAGCAAATTTGTCAAAGCGCAGAAGCAGCTGCAGAAATGGGCACAGGTAATACTGCTACTTATAGAAGATCTAACATGATTCACTACAGATCCAAACATCAATAGCCCACAGTTTACTATAAAACACTAGATGGTCATCCTGGTGGCAGTTGGCTAAACTCCAGCAACCCTCTAGTCCTCCAGCCAGGAACACGAGGTGAACACTATTAGATGCCAAGTTTATAATTTGTAAACTTAGCTACTAATGCCTTCATGTAACATTTTTGTTCTAAGCAATTCAAGAATGGATGGCGTGGCAACATTTAGGTCAACACAGGAGAGCTCTGCCTGGTGTCCCAGAGATTATACTGTCAAGTGATGATGTGCAAGGCTCAAGTTAGTGTAATTCACACTTTCACATTTTCATAGTGCTCAATTGGCAAGTAATACCTTCTCTTTCTGATCATTTTCTGTTAGTCACACATATGTATCTGAAAACATATACAAAATTGGAGTGATCTAACTAATACTATCAAACTCTCAGGAATATGAAATTTTACTCATAACTGTTTACCTGTCTCAGGTCCTTTTCTAGGGCCTTCAGTTCTGCGATCACTGTCCTGATTTCAGAGTGCTGAGTCCACTCCACACTCCCACCACATTGCTCCTTTTCCCTTTGTAACTGTGGCTTCTTTTGTTGAAACGTTAACTCAGCATTTTCTTGTTTCTCATCTTGTTTTAAGGGGAACCTAGAGTATTGAAACACATTGCAACTCATTTTGAGGAAAAATGGTCATTGTGATTTCATTATACTAACAAATAATCTACCTTCCAAACAATTGAATAAATTGACTTTGAAATAAAATTTCACCACCATAAAATTTGCCAGATGTGCCCCAAAATGATTCACATCGTAAAGGAGCACCCCAGGTTAGGCACCACCCAGGCCCGGAAGAGTGACTCCAGCATCTGCTCTCTCACCTGACTCCAGCATCTGCTGTCTCTCACCCTGCTCTCCTTAACATTCCAACCATAGCCCAATGCTCCTTATCACGTAGGAACCTTGATAGTCTTTTGTGGACAATACATGGTCCAACCATTTAGTAGCAGTGAGTAGTTCTTTAACATAGGAATCTGAGTCAACTATGGATGTATGAAAGAGAAATGTGGAATAAATGAACCAGTGTCCTCTATTTCTTTTTGTATTTCATTTGTGTTAACAGAAGTGCAGATGGGGATCTAGCTCATCCTCAGGCTGGTCATTCATGGTGCCCTTTGTTGGGTCCGTAGCACAGTAAATGAGTAATTAACTAAAGAGAACAGTTGCATCAACGTGAAAGTGGCTGCGTTGAGAAGTAATGACTCCTTCATGCTCTATGGATAAAGCTGTAAATGCATATTAGGCTTTTCTTAAACAACAAGTAAGATGTATTGATCCAAGCTTTAAAAAAGATTCCTACACTTTGAACCAGTAATGTATATGAATGATGTTTTCAAAATATTTAGAGGGGCTGGAGAGATGGCTCAGCAGTTAAGAGCACTGACTGCTCTTCAAAAGGTCCTGAGTTCAATTCCTACATGGTGACCCACAACCATCTGTAATAAAAGCTGATGCCCTCTTCTGGTGTGTCTGAAAAGAGCTACAGTGAACTCACATAAATATAATAGATACATTCTTTAAAACAAAACAAAAAATGTTCATAGCCAAAATATTTAGAAATTCAGAAAACAAAGTCCAAATGGCATTTCTTGCATTAACTGTAATAGGAAAATATGAAAGTGAACATAATTCTCATTCCTAAATGAAGAATTAACAGCATAGCCACTCGAATTCCAGTTTTGAAGATTATGAATTCATTTATTTAAAATATTCATATTCAAATGAGGCAGTTACACTTTCCTTAATAATTACACAACACACTCCATGGGACTGAGAATGTTCTTCTCCTAGAGCACTAGACCATAAGCCAGCCATTGCCTGTAGGCCATACAATATGGTGGTGAAAGTGTTCCTCTGAAGCTAAGACGTCATGGCACTGGAGAAATGGCTCAGTGGCTAAAAGCATGGGCCATCCTTGAGAGGCCCTGGGTTGGATTGCTACCCCATAGGGAGGCTCACAGTCATCTGTAACTCTAGTTCCAGACAATCTGATGCCCTCTCCTGGCCCCTGGGGTGTTCCATGCATGTGGCACATAGATACACATTTAGGCAGACAGACACACATATAAAATAAAAGATTTAAAACCAACTAAGACACCATGCCTCAGAGTGCAGAGCTTGTCCCATGCCACTTCTTTATGCTGTGACCAGGTTTTTGTTTTTTTAACTTTTGTCTGTTCTCTCATATTTCCCATTTTCCCAGGTTTTCTTGTAAGCAGTTCGCAGTGACTATTCTTCAGCTCTATCAGTCTTTCATCGGAGTGAGTTGTGTTCCAGAGCTTCAATGGGCTGTCAGAACCTGTAGGAGAGAAGATAGCATGACAACAGATTATGTGTGAGTGTATTTTGCACACAGGGACTGTATTTTCACAGTCAACCACTCATATGTTGAGAAGTAAGCACTCTATACCTGTAGTAAAGAACACAGTGTTAAATTCTGCAAATAAAACAAATGAGTCCTTGCGTGATGGATGTTCTTGATTGCCAACTTGATTATATCTAGAATTAACTAAAACCCAAATGGCTGGGTACACCTGTGGGGAATTTTTTTCTTAATTAAAGCATTTGAAGTTGGAAGACCCAATTTCTAATCCAGATCCAGAGGTGGAAAGATCCACCTCTAAGCCACTTTTGTAGTGGGAAGATACTACTTTTAATCTGGGCCACACCTTCTGCTGGACAAAAAAAGGACATGGAAGAAGGAAGCTCTCTAGCTCATTGCCTGCTGGCAAGTCCATTCCTCCAATGGCATTAGAGGCTACTTTGGGATTCCAGCATATACTGAAGACCAGCTGAGACATCCAGCCTCAGGGATTGAACAACTACTGAGTCCTTGGACCTTTCATTAGCAGGCAATCATTGTTGGGCTAGCTGGGACACAGCCCCTAAGCCATTCTAATAAGTCCCCTCTATAAGTTGTTACCCTAGAGAACCCTGGATAATATACTTGCTTTTGTCTAGTTTCAAAGCTAAGGGAGAAAAGACACAAAATGAGCATTATATATTCAGATAGATGCTGTAGGAAAGCAGTTCTATGAGAACTGATCTAAAATGAGACCAAAGTAGATTTTTCCGTGGAGGAAAAAGTTACACTGAGAAATAGAGGATAAACAAAATGCCAAAATATTACAACTATTAATATATATGTATTTATATATTTTAAGGCATTTTTAATTAGATACTTTCTTCATTTACATTTCAAATGCTATCCCCAAAGCCCCCTATACCTTCCCCCCCGCCCTGCTCCCCAACCCACTCACTCCTGTTTCCTGGCCCTGGCATTCCCCTGTACTGGGGCATATGATCTTCGCAATACCAAGGGCCTCTCCTCCCATTGATGGCTGACTAGGCCATCCTCTGCTACATATGCAGCTGGAGACACAAGCTCTGGGTGGGGGGGTACTGGTTAGTTCTTATTGTTGTTCCTCCTATAGGGTTGCAGACCCCTTTAGCTCCTTGGGCACTTTCTCTAGCTCCTCCATTGGGGGCCTGTGTTCCATCCAATAGATGACTGTGAGCATCCACTTCTGTATTTGCCAGGCATTAGCATAGCCTCACAAGAGATAGCTGTATCAGGGTCTTATCAGCAAAATCTTTCTGGCATATGCAATAGTGTCTGGGTTTGATAGTTGTATATGGTATGGATCCCTGGGTGGGGCAGTCTCTGGATGGTCCATCCTTCCTTCTCAGCTCCGAACTTTGTTTCTGTAACTCCTTCCATGGGTATTTTGTTCCCCATTCTCAGAAGGAACAAAGTATCCACACGTTGGTCTTCCTTCTTCTTGAGTTTCATGTGTTTTGCAAATTGTATCTTGGGTATTCTAAGTTTCTGGGCTAATATTCACTTATCAGTGAGTACATATCATGTGTGTTCTTTTGTGATTGGGTTACCTCACTCAGGATGATGCCCTCCAGATGCATCCATTTGCCTAAGAATTTCATGAATTCATTGTTTTTAATTGCTGAGTAGTACTCCATTGTGTAAATGTACCACATTTTCTGTATCCATTCCTCTGTTGAGGGACATCTGGGTTCTTTCCAGCTTCTGGCTATTATAAATAAGGCTGCTATGAACATAGTGGAACATCTGTTCATATTACAAGTTGGAACATCTTCTGGGTATATGCCCAGGAGAGGAATTACTGGATCTTCCGGTAGTACTATGTCTAATTTTCTGAGGAACCGCCAGACTGATTTCCAGAGTGGTTGAACCAGCTTACAATCCCACCAATAATGGAGGAGTGTCCCTCTTTCTTCACATCCTCGCCAGCATCTGCTGTCACCTGAATTTTTGATCTTAGCCATTCTGAATGGTGTGAGGTGGAATCTCAGGGTTGTTTTGATTTGCATTTCCCTGATGATTAAGGATGTTGAACATTTTTTCAGGTGCTTCTCAGTCATTCAGTATTCCTCAGTTGAGAATTCTTTGTTTAGCTCTGTACCCCATTTTTTAATAAGGTTTTTTGATTTTCTGGAGTCCATCTTCTTGAGTTCTTTATATATATTGGATATTAGTCCCCTATCTGATTTAGGATTGTTAAAGATCCTTTCCCAATTTGTTGGTGGCCTTTTTGTCTTATTGATAGTGTCTTTTACCTTACAGAAGCTTTGCAATTTTATGAGGTCCCATTCGTCAATTCTCGATCTTACAGCACAAGCCATTGCTGTTCTGGTCAGGAATTTCCCCTCCTATGCCCATATCTTCTAGGTTTTCCCCAACTTTCTCCTCTATAAGTTTCAGGGTCTCTGGTTTTATGTGGAGTTCCTTGATCCACTTAGACTTGACCTTAGTACAAGGAGAGAGGAATGGGTCGATTCGCATTCTTCTACACGATAACAACCAGTTGTGCCAGCACCATTTGTGGAAAATGCTATCTTTTTTCCACTGGATGGTTTTAGCTCCCTTGTCAAAGATCAAGTGACCATAGGTGTATAGATTCATTTCTGGGTCTTCAATTCTATTCCATTGGTCTACCTGTCTGTCGCTGTACCAGTACCATGCAGTTTTTAATCACAATTGCTCTGTAGTACAGCTTTAGGTCAGGCATGGTGATTCCACCAGAGGTTCTTTTATCCTTGAGAAGTGTTTTTGCTATCCTAGGGTTTTGTTTTGTTTTGTTTTGTTTTTTTATTCCAGATGAATTTGCAAATTGCCCTTTCTAATTCTTTGAAGAATTGAGTTGGAATTTTGATGGGGATTGCATTGAATCTGTAAATTGCTTTCGGCAAGATAGTCATTTTTACTATATTGATCCTGCCAATCCAAGAGCATGGGAGATCTTTCCATCTTCTGAGATCTTCTTTGATTTCTTTTTTCAGAGACTTGAAGTTCTTATCATAAAGATCTTTCACTTCCTTAGTAAGAGTCACACCAAAGTATTTTATATTATTTGTGACTATTGTGAATGGTGTTGTTTCCCTAATTTTGTTCTCAGCCTGTTTATCCTTTGTGTAGAGAAAGGCCACTGATTTGTTTGAGTTAATTTTATATCCAGCTACTTCACTGAAGCTGTTTATCAGGTTTAGGAGTTCTCTGGTGGAATTTTTAGGATCACTTATATATACTATCATATTATCTGCAAATGGTGATATTTTGACTTCTTCCTTTTCAATTTGTATCCCCTTGATCTCCTTTTGTTGTCTAATTACTCTGGCTAGGACTTTGAGTACTATATTGAATAGGTAGGGAGAAAGTGGGCAGCCTTGTCTAGTCTCTGATTTTAGTGGGATTGTTTCCAGCTTCTCTCCATTTAGTTTGATGCTGGCTACTGGTTTGCTGTAGATTGCTTTTATCATGTTTAGGTATGGGCCTTGAATTCCTGATCCAAGACTTTTTATCAAGAATGGGTGTTGAATTTTGTCAAATGCTTTCTCAGCATCTAACGAGATGATTATGTGGTTTTTGTCTTTGAGTTTGTTTATATAGTGGATTATGTTGATGGATTTCCATATATTAAACCATCCCTGGAATGAAGCCTTCTTGATCATGATGGATGATTGTTTTGATGTGTTCTTGGATTCGGTTAGCAAGGATTTTGAGTAATTTTGCATTGATATTCATAAGGGAAATTGGTCTGAAGTTCTCTGTCTTTGTTGGGTCTTTATGTGGTTTAGGTATTGGAGTAATTGTGGCTTCATAGAATGAATTGGGTAGAGTACCTTCTGTTTCTATTTTTTGAAATAGTTTGAGGAGAATTGGAATTAGGTCTTCTATGAAGGTCTGATAGAACTCTACACAAAACCCATCTGGTCCTGGGCTTTTTTTGGTTGGGAGACTATTAATGACTGCTTCTATATCTTTAGGGGATATGGGTCTGTTTAGGTAATTACTCTGATCCTGATTTAACTTTGGTACCTGGTATCTGTCTAGAAATTTGTCCATTTTATCCAGGTTTTCCAGTTTTATTGAGTATAGCCTTTTGTAGTAGGATCTGATGTTTTGGATTTCCTCAGGTTCTGTTGTTATGTCTCCATTTTCATTTCTGATTTTATTAATTAGGATACTGTCCCTGTGCCCTCTAGTGAGTCTGGCTAAGGGTTTATCTATCTTGTTGATTTTCTCAAAGAACCAGCTCCTGATTTGGTTGATTCTTTTTTTTTTTTTTTTTAAGATTTATTTATTTATTTATTTATTATATGTAAGCACACTGTAGCTGTCTTCAGACACTCCAGAAGAGGGCGTCAGATCTTGTTACAAATGGTTGTGAGCCACCATGTGGTTGCTGGGATTTGAACTCTGGATCTTCGGAAGAGCAGTCGGGTGCTCTTACACACTGAGCCATCTCACCAGCCCTTGGTTGATTCTTTGAATAATTCTTTTTATTTCCACTTGGTTGATTTCAGTCCTGAGTTTGTTTCCTGCCATCTACTCCTCTTGGGTGAATTTGCTTCCTTTTGTTCAAGAGCTTTTAGGTGTGCTGTCAAATTGCTAGTGTACGCTCGCTCTAGTTTTGGGGTTTTTTTGTTTGTTTGTTTTTTTTTTTGTTTTTTTGTTTTTTTGGGAAGCACTCAGAGCTATGAGTTTTCCTCTTAGGGACTGCTTTCATTGTGTCCCATAAGATTGGGTATGTTGTGGCTTCATTTTCATTAAGCTCTAAAAAGTCTTTAATTTCTTTATTTCTTCCTTGACTAAGGTATCATTGAGTAGAGTGTTCTTCAGCTTCCACGTGAATGTTGGCTTTCTATTATTTATGTTGTTATTGAAGATCAGCCTTAGTCCGTGGTGATCTGATAGGATGCATGGGATAATTTCAACGTACCTGTTGTACCTGTTGAGGCCTGTTTTGTGACCAATTATATGGTCGATTTTGGAGAAGGTGCCATGAGGTGCTGAGAAGAAGGTATATCCTTTTGTTTTAGGATAAAATGTTCTCTAGCTATATGTTAAATCCATTTCTTCCATAACTTCTGTTATTTTCAATGTGTCTCTGTTTAGTTTTAGTTTCCAGGATCTGTCCATTGATGAGATTGGGTGTTGAAGTCTCCCACTATTATTGTGTGAGGTAAAATATGTGCTTTGAGCTTTACTACAATTTCTTTAATGAATGTGGATGTCCTTGCATTTGGAGCATAGATATTCAGAATTGAGAGTTCATCTTGGAAGATTTTACCTTTGATGAGTATGAAGTGTCCCTCCTTATCTTTTTTGATAACTTTGGGTTGGAAGTCAATTTTATTCGATATTATAATGGCTACTCCAGCTTGTTTCTTTGGACCATTTGCTTGGAAAATTGTTTCCCAGACTTTTACCCTGAGGTAGTGTCTGACTTTTTCCCTGAGGTGGGTTTCCTGTAAGCAGGAAAATGTTGGGTCCTGTTTATGTAGCCAGTCTGTTAGTCTATGTCTTTTTATTTGGGAATTGAGCCCATTGATATTAAGAGATATTAAGGTAAAGTAATTGTTGCTTCCTGTTATTTTTGTTGTTAGAGTTGGGATTCTTTTCTTGCAGCTGTCTTTTATTAGGTTTGTTGAAGGATTACTTTCTTGCTTTCTCTAGGGCATAATTTCCATCCTTGTGTTAGTGTTTTCCCTTTATTATCCTTTGAAGGGCTGGATTCATGGAAAGATGTTGTGTGAATTTGGTTTTTCCATGGAATACTTTGGTTTCTCCATCTATAGTAGTTGAGAGTTTTGCTGGGTATAGTAGCCTGGGCTGGCATTTGTGTTCTCTTAGTGTCTGTATAACATCTGTCCAGGATCTTCTGGCTTTCATAGTCTCTGGTGAGAAGTCTGGTGTAATTCTAATAGGTCTGCCTTTATATGTTACTTGACCCTTTTCCCTTACTGTTTTTGATATTCTACCTTTATTTAGTGTATTTGTTGTTCTGATTATTATGTGTCAGGAGGAATTTCTTTTCTGTTCCAGGCTATTTGGAATTCTGTAGGCTTCTTGTATGTTCATGGGCATCTCTTTATTTAGCTTAGGGAAGTTTTCTTCTATAATTTTGTTGAAGATATTTACTGGCCCTTTAAGTTGAAAATCTTCATTGTCATCTATACCTATTATCCTTAGGTTTGGTCTTCTCAGTGTGTCCTGGATTTCCTGGATGTTTTGGGTTAGGATCTTTTTGCATTTTCTTTGATTGTTGTGTCCATGTTCTCTATGGAACTTTCTGCACCCCAGATTCTCTCTTCCATCTCTTGTATTCTGTTGCTGATGCTCTCGCATCTATGGTTCCTGACTTCTTTCCTAGGGTTTCTATCTCCAGAGTTGTCTCCCTTTGAGTTTTCTTCATTGTTCCTACTTCCATTTTTAGATCTTGGATGGTTTTGTTCAATTCCAACACCGGTTTGGTTGTGTTTTCCTGTAATTCTTTAAGGGGTTTTTGTGTTTCCTCTTTAAGGCCTTCTATCTGTTTAGCAGTGTTCTCCTGTAATTCCTTGAGGGATTTTTGTGCTTCCTCTTTAAGGGCTTCTATTTAGTAGTGTTCTCCTATATTTCTTTGAGTTATTAATGCCCTTCTTAAAATCCTCTATCAGCATCATGAGATACAATTTTAAATCTGAATCTTTCTTTTTAGGTGTGTTGGGGTATCCAGGACTCACTGTGGTGGGTGTACTGGGTTCTGATGATGCCGAGTGGTCTTGATTTTAGTTAGTAAGATTTCTTTCATTTGCCTTTTGCCATCTGGTAATCTCTGGTGTTAGATGTTCTAGCTGTCCCTGGCTGGAGCTTGTTACTCCTGTGATTCTTTAGCCTCTGTCAGCACTCCTGGGAGACCAACTCTCTCCTGAGTCCCAGTGGTGAGAGCACTCTCTACAGGCAAGCTCTCCTCTGGCAGGGAAGGTGCCCAGGGGTCTGAGTCTCAGCTCTGTCTCGTGGCTGAGGATAAAGTCGAGAAGGGTCCCTGTCCAAGAAAAGAAGCTCTGTTGCTTCTGCTGCCCACGTGCTCTCCTGCATAGACTGGTCTCAGTGATTCCAAGATTCTGGGTGTGCTAGGGCCTGCCTTTGTCCTTTGACCCTGTTGCTGCTAGCACAAGACCCTCTGGGCTTTCTGGAACAGATGTTGTGTTCTACTCACCAGTGATTTAAAGGTCCTGGGTGTGCTAGGGTGTCTACAGTGTGGAGAGTCCTCTGGGGACCTTGGAACCCTCCATTGAGATAGTGCCCAAGATGGTGCAGGGGTGGGGCCGACTGGAACAAACCCCAGCTATTGGTTGGGCAGGTATCCTTTGTCCTTGTTCCTGCTAGCACAAGACCCTCTGGGTTTTTTGGAACAGATGTTGTGTTCTGCTCACCAGTGATCTCAAGATCCTGGGTGTGCTAGGATGCCTGCAGCGTGGAGAGTCCTCTGGGGACCTTGGGACCCTCTGCTGAGATCATGCCCAAGATCACAAAATATATTTATAATAGTGTCTTAGTCAGGGTTTCTATTCCTGGACAACCATCATGACCAAGAAGCAAGTTGGGGAGGAAAGGGTTTATTCAGCTTACACTTCCATACTGCTTTTTTACTTTCATCACCAAAGGAAGTCAGGACTGGAGCTCAAGCAGGTCAGAAAGCAGGAGCTGATGCAGAGGCCATGGAGGGATGTTTTTTACTGGCTTGCCTCCCCTGGCTTGCTCAGCCTGCTCTCTTATAGAACCAAGACTACCAGCCCAGAGATGGCACAACCCACAAGGAGACCTCCCACCTTGATCACTAATTGAGAAAATGCCTTACAGCTGGATCTTGTGGAGGCATTTCCCCAACTGAAGCTCCTTTCTCTGTGATAACTCCAGCCTGTGTCAAGTTGACACAAAATTAGCCAGTACAATTGACCCCTTGTCAACTTGACACACAAACACATCACTAGTAAGCCTCAACCCTTAGTTCTTATTCATCCCCAAGATCTAAATAACTTTAAAAGTCCCACAGTCTTTACATATTAAAAGTTCAATCTCTTTAGACTATCCAGTATCTTTTAAAATTCAAAGTCTCTTAACTGTGGGCTTCACTAAAAAACTTCCTTCAAGAGGGAAAAATATCAGGGCACAGTAACAATCAAAAGCAAAAATCAATCTCCAACCATCCAATGTCTGGGATCCAACTCACAATCTTCTGGGCTCCTCCAAGGGCTTGGGTTACTTCTCCAGCCATGCCCTTTGTAGCACACATATTGTCTTCTAGGCTCCAGCCGCCTGTACTCCACTACTGCTGCTGTTCTTGGCAGCCATCTCATGGTACTGGCATCTCCAAAATGCTGCTGTCTTCCACTGTAACTTGGCTTTAACAATAGCCTCTCATAGGCTCTCTTCATGGTGCCAAGCCTCAACTTCTTTGCATGACCCCTTCAGTCCTGGGTACAACTGTACCTTCACCAATGGCCTTCCAAGGCCTCTCACAGTGCTGAGCCTCAGCTGCTCTGCGTGACCCCTTCATGCCTTCAAAACCAGTACCACCTGGGTAACTCTTACACATTACCAAGTCCAGCCACAGCACAAGGTACAACCATGGCTATCTCTAGAACACAGCCTTCTCATGCTTTCAGAAAACACTTCCCAGAAGATGTCACCTCAATGATGCTGGTCTCTTCTTAATTGTTGCTAATTTCTTAGCTCCAGCTAACCAGCATCAATAGTCCCAGTAATACAAAGGTTTCACTTTACTAGTTCTGGTATCTTGTTAATCACAGCTGATTCTTCAGCCCCAGCTAACCAGAACCACAGACTCTTCACAATCAAAGTAACAATGGCCCTGGAAAGAGTCTTTAATGTCCCCTCTGAAATTTCACAAGCCAGGCCTCCTGCTTCTGCACTGTTCTCCACATTATCTTCCAAGCTTCTACACAACATCCCACAGAGCTCTTAACATTGAATGGATCTTGTAGCTCAAAGTTCCAAAGTCCTTCCACAGTCCTCCCCAAACATGGTCAGGTTGTCACAGGAATACCCCACTATGCTGGTACCAATTTGTCTTAGTCAGGGTTTCTATTCTTGCACAAACATCATGAACAAGAAGCAAGCTGGGGAGGAAAGGGTTTATTCAGCTTACACTTCCCTACTGCTGTTCATCACCAAGGAAGCCAGGACTGGAGCTCAAGCAGGTCAGAAAGCAGGAGCTGATACAGAGGCCATGGAGGGATGTTCTTTACTGGCTTGCCTCCCCTGGCTTGCTCAGCCTGCTCTCTTATAGAACCCAAGACTACCAGCCCAGAGATGGTCCCACCCACAAGGGGCCTTTCCCCCTTGATCACTAATTGAGAAAATGCCTTACAGTTGGATCTCATGGAGGCACTTCCTCAACTGAAGCTCCTTTCTCTGTGATAAATCCAGCTTGTGTCAAATTGACACAAAATTAGCCAGTACAAATATGTGTATATATATATCATACTGTATGTATAACATTGTATATATTGTATATATATCATGTTTGTATATATAACATATATACAAAATATATTTATAATTGTATTGTAGTATACTATATTATATAATATATATACAATATATTGTATTGCAAAATATATTTTCAAGTATTAAGATAATGACTTATGAAGATAGTGACCTATGATGGGAAGGAAACCGGTGAAAGGGTTTCCCAGTGTCATATCTCCCTGTGAAGAGAGGGTCCAGGCCATAAAACAAGAAGAAGAAACTTATATGTAACTTTCTGGATTCCCTGGTGAGGAAGGTGAGCCTGGCAAGCTGACGCTTGCAGAGCACTCGAGCGAAGAGGACACTGTGGAAGAATGATGCAGACATGCTGAGGCCCCTTCAACATCAGCAGAGTGTGACCAAGGAAGCTTCCAGGGAACTGGAACATTGGAACAGGGCTCACAAAATGCTGGGAAGAGTCCGTTCCCAGCAGACTGCCTCGATAACCTGTTGTTCAGGTTGTAATGCGTTAGAACAGTAGTTCTTAACCTGTGGGTCGCAACCCCCTTGTAAAGGGCTCACATAGTGGCTCACAACCACCTGTACCTCAGTTTCAGGGGATCTGATGCCCTCTTCTGACCTCTCTTAGCACTGCATGCACATGGTGACCTTGTATATACACAAATGCATAAATATATTGTAAAAAATGCAGTTTAATTCTATAAGTGGCAGGGCCATTGGACTCAGGCGCTCACGGCAACTCTGCTATCTGCATATGAACAAGACCTCAGCAGTCAACATCTCAGCACGGACTGGCTCTGTACCATCAAGACGATAAATCCTGCCCAGTTTGTATGTCCAATGACACTTTACAAATACAAGACACAAAATTTAACCACAGTGCCTAAAGACATTCAGCAATGCCACCTGAAATTCTAGACACACTTACTCGGTAAGGGATGGCGCAGTCAGTGGGGCAGTGTGGGGCATTAGTATGCTTCCGCATGCTAATCCGCATTAAGAACAGAGGTATGCTACCACAGGATTAAGTCAAGACAATTTAAGCAATGAAAAATATGTTCCACAATGATAAAGAAATCAAATTGGAATTTAATGATTAAATTTTAGTAAAATTTGGCATAAGTACCAAAACAACTCTGACCTAATGTGTGGCCAGTTTCTATTCTCAACTTTATGCAACCTAAAGACACCTGGGAGGGGAAATCCTAGCTGAGCAGGCAGCTTGGCTTGTGCGCATTCTGTGGGGCATGGCCTTGATTGTTAATTGATGCAGGAAGGTATAGTCTACTGTGGGTCTCGCTGTTGCAGGCCGTGTAAGAAAAGCTAGCTGAGCACGAGCCTGTGAGAGAGCCTGTGAGCGAGCCAGCAACATTGTCCTTCCATGGATCCTGATTTGTCTCAATGTCGTGTTGTGACCTAGAAGTGTGAGCTGGAATTGTTAGGTACAGTCAAAGGAAACTTATGCTGAGTACTACTATTTCATTTGCAGACTCCAATCATAGGGAGAAACTAAATGAAAGGTTCCAGGCCCTAGGGGAGCTAGGGCCTTCCCGATAGCTGAACAGCATCTATTATAGGGAACTAAGTGTCTGAAACCAGACATGTCAGGGATTTCTCCATCTTGCTGGCAGAGTCAAATAAGTTCACATTCCTAGGCCCAGGACTCTACTCCCATCCTGATTGGTGAATACTCCCTTGCTCAACTCCTTATGTCAAAATATGATTGGACAATGCTATAGGCCATCCCCTCTCACTCTATGGTCTCATCTTTTAAATATGCTGTACAATTTCTCTTCATAGTCGTAACTCAGCTCCTGAGTCTGTTCGGTGGCACTGATTGATCAATAGTAGCTTTATTACTATAACTTTTGTCATCTTCATTGACCTGGTGTTTGAGTTGTGTTGGATTTAAGAGGATCCCACAACAAAATAAACCAAAGTTACTTTCATTTGCATGGATTATTACAGTGACAAAAAAGGAAACTAGAATGCCCAGTGACACAGGTCCCTAATCCTAGCTACCCAAGACGTTGAGGCAGGAGTATCAAAAGCCTGAGCCATACTGGGAGTTCAAGGTCAGCAGTGGAGCTAACCAAGCCTCTTTAGCAAAGTAACCAGAGAGCTGGAGATGAAGCTCAGTCGTTCTCCCCCAATGGGGCGTGCACACACACACACACACACACACACACACACACACACCATATAAACAGAAAATAAATATAGAAGCTTAATAGTACATTAAAAAAAAAACCCTTCAGTATGAGGAACAGGTTACCTCTTCTTGAGTTGATGACCAAGGTCACGTTACAATCTATTGCCAATACTCTTAGTTACCCCCAGAGCTTTACAGTAAGACCCTATTGTTGAAGACAACACAAACTTGAGTAACAGAACATGGAAAAAATGAAGCCGGTGCTGACATGGAAGCCTCGTCCCTATTGGCTAGCTTTTATGCTCTAGAAGGTGCTCTATATGCTACCGGAGGAGAGAGCTGGTCATCAGGTTCGCCCTGCTGTGAACCCTGTAGCCTGCAGACAGGCCAGTGCCAGACAAGATGCCCACTGGTGAAACAGCGCCATGAATGTCACAGGGCTAGCCAACCACTTTCTGATTGGATCTAAGGTCCACACCATGAGATGGAATCCATACCAGGTACTGTTAAAGGGGCCAAAAGTCTGTGGCTAGATGGGTCATAGGCTTTAGGCAAGAACTTAATACTATTATTCTACTAAATGGACATAGCTTTAAAATGAGTACTAATGACATTCTGGTATACACATATATCAAAACATCTTTCATCCCTCACCAGAGAAACTTCTCCTTGCAGTAGATGGTGATTGGTACAAACTCTCAAAGACACTGCGGAATGCTCAGCCCCAAACGGGACCCACGTATCACACCCCTCCCCCAAGGCTCATCATCTCTGAGGAAGAGGGGTTGGAAAAATTCTAAGAGGCAGAGGTTGTGGATAACATCAAGGCAATAGCATTTTCCAGATGCAGCAGGGCACTTACACATATAAAGGCACAGTAATTGATACAAGTTCAAGGCAAAAAAACCCAGTATCAGAAGGGGGAGGTGGGCATACACTCCTACTGCTTACATAGGAGCTACTCGCATTTGATAGCAGTGGGGACAGAAGAGTCAGTTTTCTTTAATGATGGGACCCCTGGTAGGTTGTCCCCATGACAGGGTAGGCCCTACTCACAATACTAATGGGGCATGAAGAGGGGGGAAAAACTCAAAGCTGGGGGGAGATGAAGGGAGGGTGGTTATGGGAGGAGCTGGGGAAGGGTGGGTAATATGACCAATATATGTCATATGAAATTCTCAAAGAATTATGAAAAATACTGTTGTTTTTTAAAGACACTGATAATGTGCAATAGACACTTACTAGAATGGTAGAAATGAAAAGGGCCCATGATGCTACTATGTAAAAACACAGAGACACTGGGCGTTGTAACTCTCATGTAACAGTGATGTGAGTGGGAACTATTCAAATACTTTGCAAAATGAACTGGTAGCTTCTTAGTAGGGAACTATAAGACAACGGAGGACACGCCTGTGACTGGAAGATTTATTGATACCCATGTTGACAATGGTGGTACGTATGTGTTTAAACATGCAGACACCTAGGCATGGGCCACACTTTACACACGTGTAAGTTATTTTGGTTAAGAAGACCTCAGCGGAGTTACTGAAAATACAAGGTTCTATTACAATATCACATGTCAAAGGAGCAGTAAAACCCAGGAAAAGCAGGAGGAGCCAGGGAGAGCGAGCGTTTAGCAGTGTGAAGTGACACCCTGGGGGAATTCTGAAAATAGACCCGACCGACCGTTCTAGTGACAGAGTGGATCAAGGTTTGTGGAAGTAGTTCTTTCTAAGGTTAGGACAGCAAGATAAACGGCACCTCACAGGAGTCTGCAAAGCTCGTTTGGCTGGGAGTTCGAAGTGGTTCTCGGTCTAGTATGGGACCAAGGGCTTCTCTTGTGGGCCCAGAACCTGAACTCTTCCACGTTCTGTGACTCGGGTCTGAGGGATGCAAGCGTAGGGCCCACATGCACAGAGGGCCCCTGCTCACACAGACCCCTTGCGCATGCCCTTCAGGTGCTTCGCTTGGCAGCGGATGAACTGACACATGACAAGGAGGGGGCAACTCACCCCAGCCTGGGGCTGGCGCACGAGGCTCACTTCCATGGCTAGCTTCTTCCATTTCATTTACTTGGGATTTCGTCTGTAAAATAGCACTATTTCAAAACATCCCTCAGATTTATATAGCATGCAGTAAATGCACAGAAGTGGTGGTTTAAAACTTAAATGTGTAAGTAGAAATGTGTGAAATTCTAGATAAAACTGATTACATCAAATGGTACCCCAGTCAACACCTCCTGTTTATTAATAATTAATCAATTAATTAATTTTGGGACAAGGTTTCTAGCTGGCCTAGAACTTGCTATGAGACCACACTGGCCTTGAACTCGTAAAGATCTGCCTGCTCTGGGATTAAAGGTGTGTGCCAACCACACCTAGCCCTATGTCTCCTGTATCTTAATTTCTTTTTCAAAACATACTCTTTTTACTAGTCTTTTTACCTTACCTCTGTAATACATTTCAGTGGATACATCATATTGTGTTTGACAAAAATATCTTAATAATATAATGTTTTGATACTTCTTATTATACTAAAACTAATATTAATAGTTGCTTGCAGTTATTTTTAAATTAAAAATATTTAGTATTGTATGTAATAGCAAAGCAGCCGCACTGGACATGTGGAGTGTGGTCTCTCCTGACCATTTGCATAGGTCCAGGGATCTAATGTGGTCACCTGGCTTTTTGGCAAATACGCTCACTCACTGAGCCATCTCTCTCACCAGCCCCAGAGAGTTACTTACAAAATAAGTCAACTTAAGTACTCTTTTTACTTTGGTTTTTGGAGACAGGGTTTCTCTGTGTAGCCCAGGCTGTCCTGGAATTAGCTTTGTAGACCAGGCTGGCCTCGAACTCACAAAAATCCTCCTGCCTCTGCCTCCTGCGGGCTGGGAGTAAAAGTGTGTGCCACAATGTCTGGCTGGCTTCAGTACTGAGTATTAAGTTAGGAGTAAGAATAAAAGACTGAGACCTGAGAGTGTACAGGGAAAGCTATTTTTCCACATCTGGGTCACGGCAACAGACAAGCTCTGGGGACCCTGCATCTGATGTTGCCACTGGGATTTCAGTTCCTGTCATGTTGATGTTAGACGGAAACAGCAATGTCAGCGGAGAAGGTGAACCTATCCACCTTTACCTAGCCTATCAGCTGTGCCCACAGCGTGGTGACTCGTGGCCATCCCTGGTTTGTGCATCTTTGGGCACCAGGGTTGGTAACTGAAGTTCTGACAGAATGGACTTTGGCGTGGGGGATGGGGTGGGTGGGTGGTGGGTACCTACTTTAGGTCTCATTTGAGTTTCATCATCCTCTTCCTTGCCTTCCTGTCTCAGGAGGAGGAGGCCCCTGCAGAGCCATGCCTACGGCCCAGCCGCATACTTGGTCTCGCTATTTAGCTTCTTCTTCTGTACCCTGGTGGTTCTATCGCTAATTCCTGCACGGCGGGCTGGGATACTACAGTGGATGCCCATAGGGTCACTGGACTTAGAAATTGGAACCCCGCAAAGCTTTGCTGACTTTGGGTATTTTTCAACTCCTCATATCCCCTCCCCTGCCCTGCTCATGACTCTACTAAGTTTGCAGGTGAATTGTGTGACGGGGCCTGGGACATGGACGTGTTTAGTATGGGTCAGACCTGCTATACATTCACAGTCTACCCTTCCTGCCTCAGCACCAGACTCTACAGTGTCCATCACCTTTAGGGAGAAGTGTCTGCCCGGGCATTTTTTGGCACCTGGCACGTGAAATCCTTTGTCATTCTTATGGATGGAACTCTTCTTCTCTCATAACAAAACAGTGCTGTTTCCAAAATCTTTCTTGCCACAACTATATTTGTAGGACAGACACTATTCATGTGAGGACTCACAGGCTGGACTCCCTACCCAATACCCATGGTGCCAGGCCTGGGTTGGGCAGGACCGGGGATGGGCAGAGGAGGTTGCAGGTTCACATCCTTGCTGCAGGGTGATGGTGATGCTGGTAGCAGCTGTGGCAGCTGTAGACGCTCCCGGTGAGATGTCACTCGGCCTGCAGCCCAGCTTCCCCGGGGTCTGCTTCACTCCTATAACCAATCAAACTCTGTTTCTGATTACTCATTTACAGTACCTTGTGCTTTTCTTTAGCTTCTCTCTTTGTCAGCCTTAAAAAAAATAGAATCTTTTCAGGCAAATGTTAAGAATACAAAACACAAACAGTGTCTTGTTATAAAACATCCTTACAGTTGTAATTTACCTCATGTTTCCATGTTATTGAATTTAAAGTACAATCATTTCCTGTAAAGTGGATTCAACTATAAACAGAAGTTAAACGTATTGGACAAAGAGTAACGGTGCTTGTGATAGTTAATTCTAACTATCAACTTGATCTAGCCAAGAAAATCTCAACGAGTAATTTCTAGCTCAGGTTGGCCTGAGATAATGTTCATAGCATTCAGTCTTGATTACACATTAAATAATGTGGGAAGACTCAGCCCCTGGTAGGTGGCACCATTCCCTATGCAGTGGATCCTGGACTCTGTGTAATATATATATATATATATATATATATATATATATATATATATATATATATATATATATATAAAATATAGTAGCATTTGATTTCTGATCCATTTTAGTACAAACAATCTCTCCTTTCTCTTCCCCCCCAACCCCATGTATATCTGCGTATATGCCTGTCTCCCTGTGTGTATACAAGCTCAAGTGACAGTTTACTATTAGCCTGATATAATGTATCAAGATTTCAAATACTTTGTTATACAAACATTTCAATTGTACAAATTGTCTCCTACACTGGATTATTTTCACCCTTATCCTCTTCTAAAAAGCTTAATTTTAAAAGGAAAAAAAAAGAAACGCTCTTAAATTTCACATCCTTTACTAGTTGCCACCCATTTTTATGTTGCTTTTATGAGACTAGTCTCCCCTGAGCACTGTCTGTTTCACTGATAGCCACTGATGAAAACTCTGCTTGTTGTGGTCATGTGCCTGCAACTCCATCGGCCAGCAGCACTGTCAGGGCGCTCCTTGTTTGGAACACAGATGACTCTGTTCTGCTTTGTTTCAGAAAAAGCAATCCCTGTCAGCACTCCTTCACAAGAAATGAAGACTTCACAGTTTTTACCTTCCTTCAACCCGATCCATTTTAGTGAGAAGGTGACCATCCTTCAGTAGTAGCAGATCAGCACCTGCTGGAGGGGACTTCTCAAATTCCGGTGTGACCACAGGCTCGCGGGGGCTCCATGCTTCCTTCTCACTGCCCTTTGCGTCTTTTATACACAAGTCAGGAACACTCCTTTGAAAAATTCACAAATACCAACATTGTCTCATACATCAGCAGATAAAGGTCAAACAGCAGTTTGGTAACCTTTTGCCTCTTCTCCATCTGCATCTACTTACTAGTTGTGAAACATTATAAAGCAGTAGGCAAGGAAGGGAATGCCAGATTCATTCTTCAACTAGGCAAATATAAGATTATGAGTTTGTGGACCAAGAGTTGAGTCTGAGCATGGGCAAAGTGTTATAGATAAGATTCCATAAAACAAAACAGCTCATCAGGCAAAAACTGGGGAAAAGTAGTTATGAGATATGGCTTAGCAAGGGAGACTACTTGTTGCTTTTGCGTAGGACCAAAGCTCAATTTCCAGCACCCACGTGGTGGCTCACAAGCATCTGTAACTCCAGCTCCCTCTTCTGGTTCCCGTGGTCACTGCACACACATGGCACACATATACACGCAGGGAGAACACCCATACACATAAGATAAAATAAGCAAATTAAAAAAATAATTTCTAAGCACTTCGGAGGCAGAGGCAGGTAGACTTCTGAGTTTGAGGCCAGCCTGGTCTACAGAGTGAGTTCCAGGACAGCCAGGGCTATACAGAGAAACCCTGTCTTGAAAACAAAACAAAACAAAACAAACAAAAAACAAAAACAAAACCAAAAATTCTAATTTTAAGTATTTATAACGTTATTATGTGTGTGTGTGTGACATGCATGTGCATATATGTGCATGTACTATGAGTGTGTGCAGGTCAGAGGGCAAATCCATGGCATTGGTTTGCACTTTCCATCTTTATGTGGGCTTCAGGATAGAACCTTGGTCACTAGGTTGCCTGGGAAACACCTGAATCCACTGGGCCATCGTGCTAGCCTTTGATTTCAATAAAATGCAAACAAACTTTGGATTTTATTCAACACAGTTTGCCATAATTGAAAGTATCATAAGTACCAGCCAAAGAATAATGAATCATGGCTACAATGTTGGAGTTTTCTATGAGAAAAATGGTTAATATAGAGGATGTGGACTACTAAGTGCCAGAACAATTAATTCAAAACCCATATATCTGTAAATTTAGATAAGAACTGACCAAAATGAAGCATTTTTAAAAACATTACTAGTCAAATGTTGAAAACAACAGCAGTAACATGTCACATAGAGTTTGCTCTTTACTACTGTAATAAGTGCTACCAAGGAGCCATTTACTGTGTACTGCCCCCATCTCTACCTCCTATGTTAGTAGCTGCACAAAATGGTACGAAAGAGGGTAAAACTCTGTATGGCAACCAAAAAGCCAGCAGCCCAAATACAAAGATGTCAAAGGAGCAAAACTCAAACAGGAAGATGAATGTTATGCATGGGGTGGAGGTGCGCTGGCAGCAGCCTCAGCATGGCCAGAAGGTAGCATACACAAAACCAATTCAGTCCTTAAAATTTCAACACGGCCTATGTAATTCCAGCCTTGGATACACGTGACTAGTTTCGGAGAGGCAGAAAGTCAGAGAGAGAGAGAGAGAGAGAGAGAGAGAGAGAGAGAACCTCCACATTTTAGAACAGAAACAAAATACCCAAACCCAGCAGCTGAAAGGGAGTGATGAAGTTGAGAACATAAAGTAATGGAGATGAAAAGACACAGAACCCACAAGACAGAAGTATTTCTTTGAAATGATGAACGATAATGACAAACATTGTAGAAACCCCAAATTCTTAAAAGAAGAGATGATAAAAAGTAACACTGCAATAGCTACAAATAAAATACAGGTTGATCAGCAAGTGCTCTGGAAATCTATATTGCCGGAAATTGAGAAGAGATGCAAACCCCTGGACCCCTGTGGCCTACCGACATTAAGTCAAGACCAAGACAGACTGATGTGAGTAAAAAGGGCTCATGAGGAGTCTCTCTGCAGGTGACTCAGGGGCCAGACCAGTGTAGACTCCAGAAAGCCTGCACTGAGGTCTGGGGGTATGTGGGGTGTGTCCAGAGGGGAAGTAGTAGATTCCAGGCTGACCCCAGGAGTCTGAGGGTGGGCTCCATGTTCAGATGCTGGGCCTCATGTTAAAGCTGTGAAATAAACAATGTGGAACACAGGCTGAACGATGTCTGCAACAGTGATTCAGTGAATGGACAGGGGTGTGAATTTTATTAACAAGTACTCTGTAAAAATTGCATTAATTTAAATTAACTACTGAGCAAAATACTCAGAAACAAAACAATCTCTCAGCCTGAGGAAGGCCAGGGCTGGGCTGAATCTCTGCATAATCTACCAAATTCAAGTAAGGCCCAGCTCAGCGGCCTCATACCGTCCCATAAAGATAAAGTGGTGAGAAAGCTAGTGGTGACATAGAGTGCGTTTGATCTTATTATCCTGACATCAAAATCAGAGAAAAAATATTAAAATATGCAAATGAATAAACAATCAAAATTGCCTATTTTGCTGCTGAACATAGATAAAAAATTCTCAATAAAATCCTTGAAAAACAAAATCAACAACATATTGAAATATCATACACAGCTACCAAGTTAGTTTAATTTCAGCTATGCAAAGATGGTTCAACATACATGTCTTAGTTTGAATTTTATCACTGTGAAGAGACACCATGACCAAGGCAACTCTCATAAAGGGAAACATTTCATTGGAGCTGGCTTACAGATTCAGAGGTTTAGTCCATTATCATCATGGTCAGGGGCATGGCAGCATCCAGACAGACATGGTGCTAGTGAAGGAGTTGAGAGTTCTACATCTTGATCCGCAGGCAGCAGGAGATTATGTGACACACTGGGTATAGCTTGAGCATAGGAGACCTCAAAGCTCTGCCTAACAGTGACACACTTCCTTCAATAAGGCCACACCTACTGTAGCAAGGCCATACCTCCTAATAGTGCCTCTCCCTATGGGCCAAGCATTCAAACACATGAGTCTCTTGGGGGAGGCATTCCTATTCAAATAACATATAAAAATAAAAAATTATGTATCTTGGCATACATATCAAGATACCAGGCACAGAAATCATCTGATCATCTCAATATTTGCAGCCGTTTGTCAAAGTTCAGCATCCCTCATGATAAAGCCTTGAAGGAGCATACTCCAATATAATAAGACTGCATTTGAACAACCTATAGCCAACGTTATACAAAATGGGGAAAATTTGAGTGCAGTTCCCCCTAATTAGCAATCATTTTATTTAACATAATGCTTGAATTTTAGACAAAATACTGTAGCAAGCCAAAGACATACAGGGTGACTGACAGGAGAGGAAGAGGTCAAATCATTTCAATTTGTAGACTAAGTGGTTGCCCACTAAAAAGATTCTTCTTATTCAACCAGAAAACCTTTTTGATATGAGAATGCTTTGTCAGGATACAAAATCAACATATAAAAATCAGTAGCTTTCCAATATACCAATAACTGAATATGTTAATATAAGAAATCAGGAAAATAGCCCCATTCTCAACTTCCTCAGAAGATGCACATCTCTCTCAATCAGTGTGTATTTTATGTGTGTCTCTTTTTATGTGTATAAGTGTTTCGCCTGCATGTTTGTCTCTGCACCACTTGCATGCCTGGTGACTGCATATGCCAGCATGTTGGGTTGAAGTTACAGATGGTTGTGAAGCACTGGATAGGTGCTGGGAGTTGAACCTGGGTCCACTGCAAGAGTAGCCAGTGCCCTTAGCTGATCTGTCTCTCCAGCCCAGAGCCCATTTATTAAGTGGTTACGCAATATGATATTTAGTGGATATAACACTATAAATAAATTCTTATTGATAAGTACACTATCTCTGAACTTATGATTCTAGTACCCATACATGCTATAAGAATAAATAAAATGTTTACATAAACATTTTAATATATATGTTTTATGTTCATATTACATATTGACTATTTAGTCACCTATTGTATATAATATGTAATAAATGTCCCTAATCTCTTCTTGGTGCTTTCATATTTTCCTGTCCCAGAGGAATCCAGCTCTAAAAATGAAGACAAAGAATGACACCAAAGCAAACATCTATGCACGCTACTCAGTTACCCGCGGTTACCTTGCTTAGCCGTGTGAGCAAGAGTGCACCAGAGGGACCGCCACTTTACACTAATCAACTCTTAATCTTTTAAAAGAAAATATTCATCAATTTAATTGGATTAATAGATATCAAATTATTTATATCCTTCTGATACCCTTGCAGACACCTGAATAGTCCTAGCAGAAGTCTACAGTTTATTAGCCCAAACTATTATTAGTGTTTGGAACAAGATGACTGACTTTAAACTATTTTTATAGCCTTACTTAGACAGGCAGTGGTGGCACATGCCTTTAATTCCAGCACTTGGGAGGCAGAGGCAGGCGGATTTCTGAGTTCAAGGCCAGCCTGGTCTACAAAGTGAGTGCCAGGACAGCCAGGGCTACACAGAGAAACCCTGTCTCGAAAAACAAAACAAAACAACCAAAAAAAACTACTCCCCCCAAACAAACAAACCAACCAACCAAAGCACAGCAAAGCAGCTTTACCTAGCAGGTTCATCTTTCTCGTCAGCAGGAGACAGCTCTGAGACTTCCAGGTCCATACTCTGCTGCTTCCTGCTTACTTCTTCAACCTTTGGTGAAAGTTTGAGGCAAGCGTGAACGTTACTGTTCAGGAAAACCATTACCATTTTCATCGCTTGAGGCTCATTTGCACTACCTGCCTTAGCGTGATTTGTGCAGGGCTGGAGAGGTAACACAGGGGTGAAGCACAGTTGCTGCTCTTGTAGAGGTCCTGGGTTCAATTCCCAGAACCCACCCACAAGGCCACTCACAACAACTCTAGTCCCAGATAACACTGTCTCCTGTCCTAGAGGGTACCTCACACACATGTCATACACATACATACACACATGCAGGTAAAATATTCATAAAGTAAAAAATAGATACATTTTTAAAAAGTTTTTGCTTTGTTTAATTTTAGCATTAGAGACTATTTTATTGTTAAGTCTGCTTTGTTTTATTTCTGTTTGATCTAAGAAGAAAAACCCCAGAGTTTTATACAACTTCAAAGATGAGCATTCTTAGATCTGTGTCTTTCTGGGTCAGTCTTTGCCATCTGGCATTTCCACTGTCTACTCGATGGAAGCGCTCTGAAGAACAGGAGAAAACTCATCGCCTTCAGGATTTCCTGCCAGGATCACACATACAACCGTTCAGGCCCCAGCACGTGCCATCATGGGTGTTAGGAGGAAATATGAAATGGTTCCTCACTGCAGAGCGGAACTCTTTCCCCTTTGACTTCGGCAACTTTTAAAATCACTTTGATACTGAGGTATCAAAAACTATGAAGGAGCTTACTGAAACAGATGTGCCCAATCCAGCTGCTGAGTGGTAGGTGAAGCTGCTGCACTGGTTTCAAACTCTGGGAACAAGATGCCTCCCAAACAGGACAGGCACTACCATTCCACAGATGGCTGGTACCTAAATTACTCCTACTTCTGCTTCAAGTACTCACTCAAAGCTCTTAGGGGCCATTGCCACAAGACAGGATGCAATCTCACAATGCTCTGTCAGATAAATGACCCAACAACTCCATGTAGTTAGTCAGTGCGATTAAAGACTTGTGAATTTGTGTGAGGAGCGGACAAAGACCTGAGCTAATGAGATCTTTGTGGGATGCATGTTGTTGACACTGTGTCTTGTAGACACTGGCCCAGCCACAGCCAGGACTCCAAGGCCTCTGCCCCGTGGGAGCGGCAATGCTTCCTGGGATAGGCTCAGAAGGAATATGAGTGGGAACACTGACAGTGTGCATAATGTCACCACAGCTGTCTCCCCATCTGATGGCCTGGGGACTGCTCCCCTGCCCACTGTTCCCACTGAAACTAGCTAACCTGCTCTTTACTCATCTGTACACGCTCACCATGTCTTCCTGTTTAACTGGGTGCCATAGCCCTGTCTCGGCTGTATGCGAGAACCCTGCTTCCTTGATCAGCTTGTTTTCCTTTCCTCCCTCGCTGGAGCAGTCTGGACAATCCCTGGAGCCACAAGGATGCAGCAAATTTGCAAAATAAGTCGTGTTTTCTTATGAGATGGTAGGCTGCATCTACACGTATGTTTTTAATATTTCTCTAGATTTTTGTAAATCTGGATCAAATATATTTTTTGGCAGATGATGAATTTTCTTGTATGATATAAAGTCATATGCTCTGAAACCAGTTTTACCAAAGAACATACTGTATGGATGCTTTAAAAAGGATGGTTTGTTGATCAACTTTAAACTCCATGGAAGTATATATACCCACTGTCAAAACTTACCAAGAAGGAATTACATCTTCCAGAGGTCGGAAAGGAAAATGCAAGTTTGCACACACCAAAGCACACAGTGACTATGCTGATTTGAATGGCAGGTTTTTTTGTCAAACTTACAGACATTTTCATTTCTTCTCATTTATTGCTTTGTTCCCATTGAGTAATTTTCCCTTAAGTCTATGAAAGCACATTTATCAAAAGCTGACAACCAATACCATACTCCTGTGTTTATCTTAACTCAAAAGATCACATGACGCGGGATAAATTGATTTTCTAGGCCATATCAATTAGTGAAAACTCATTCTGAAAATATTTTTCTGAATTTTTATTATTTAGACAGTAGAAAGCACCTCTATCTAGACACAGCTTTATCTGTGGATAGTCCCATTGTATAGTGAAGCTTTGTTTTATTTGAGACAGGGTCTCTCTGTGAAGTCCTGGCTGTCCTGGAAGTTGAAATATAAATCAGGCTAGCCTTGAAATTGAAGAGATCTGGCCACTTCTGCCTCCCATGAGCTGGAATTAGAGGCATGTACCACTATATGAAAGCTTTTAGTCGGCCAAAATAAGAATAAAATTGATTTTTGAAAGCAAGAATAGCAGGACCTCTTTTTGAATGTGAAACTTTTCTTTCTTTCTATTTTCTTTCTGTTTCATTGAGACAGGGACTCATTGTGCAGCCCTGGCTGGCCTTGAACTCACAGAGATACACACAGCTCTACAGTACTAGGGTTAAAAACATTGATCACTGTCTTAGTCAGGGTTTCTATTCCTGCACAAACATCATGACCAAGAAGCAAGTTGGGGAGGAAAGGGTTTATTTAACTTACACTTCCACACTGCTGTTCATCACCAAGGAAGCCAGGATTGGAACTCAAGCAGGTCAGGAAGCAGGAGCTGATGCAGAGGCCATGGAGGGATGTTCTTTACTGGCTTGCTTCCCCTGGCTTGCTCAGCCTGCTCTCCTATAGAACCCAAGACTACCAGCCCAGAGATGGTCCCACCCACAAACGGGCCTTTCCCCCTTGATCACTAATTGAGAAAATGGCCCACAGCTGGATCTCATGGAGGCATTTCCCCAACTGAAGCTCCTTTCTCTGTGATAACTCCAGCTGTGTCAGGTTGACACAAAACTAGCCAGTACAATCACCAAGCCCAGCCTGGATCTACTTTTAAAATGCCTATTTTGTTACTAATTTCAGCTTGTCTTTCTTTGTTTACACAGACTGACATCCTGTCACGGTGTGGGGAACTCCTGACATTTCAGGATTCAGGCGCCAGATTTTATACTTGTGGCCACTGCAGCAGTCAGGTAAGCCCTGAATTACTTGCATTACTTATTTACATCTTTACATCTTTAGTTGCAGAAATACTGTGATTAAAAATTATTCTTAAGTGTATTAATTGGTTGCATGTGTGTCTGTGTGCCACATGACTGGCACCTAAACAGACCAGAGAGAGGCCTCAGATCCCCAGGAACTGCAGTTACAGATGGTTAGGAGCTGTCACGTGGGAGCTGGGGATCAAACCTGTGTCCTCTAACAGAGTACCCAGCACTTGTAACTGCTGAGCCATCTCTACAGCCGCTGTGCAGTGTTATGGATCATTTCAGTCATATGATTCATTTCTTTGAAGTAGCTAAGCCATGGCCCTTTTGGTATACTAGTCTTGGGCTCTGTCCAATTCCTAATTTCCAGTTCCTACTTTCAGCACATCAATATCAAGCATGCTACGTCCTTACACGTCAGTTCTGACACTCCCAGGGACTTTTAGTCTTGTCTTCTGAATCACAACAATCCCCTTATTTGTGTGTCATATGTGTTTGTGTTCAGTGTTTGATTTCATTACTCGGCAAATGCACAGGGTGGCTGCTAAGCTCGTGTTCAGACCAAGAGCAAGAGGTAGAGGGAAGACATTTTTCCCTGTACCATTTTTCAAGTTGGGGAAATGTCCACATCACTTCAGACAGGCAAACCAGACAGACCATCAGCTCACATCAGACAGAGTCTTTTTTAAGTTAGAGGTAATTACCTTGAAGTGACTTCTACAGCCACCCGGAAGTGGATCCTCCACGGGACAAATGCTTTCCAGCCCATCGGCGGCTGTGTGCTGCAGCTCAGGGCAGCTTTGCTTTGACTCTCTGTTCTGCCCTCTCCTGTCTCCAGTGAGAGACTCTCTCCCATGCGCTTTCACTGAAGGAACTTCTGGATGTCCTGGTGCACATTCTTTGTCATCTTTCGTGTTTATTTCAAGATCTTCAGACATTTTTTTGAGACGCAAAGATGGGGGGTGAGTCTGCTTGCTCTCCTCCTCAGGCAGGGGCTGGATCAGCGTGGTTGGATCTGCAGGTGCGCTCTGGGCTTGTGGGCACGTCTTTGAGAGGTCTGGATTCTTCAGGGGACACAGGATGAGATGAGAAAAACAGTGAAAAATAAGTATATATTTTACATTTAAATTTCTTAATATATGTTTAGATGTCAGAAATCACTGGGCAGTAAATTTTTAAAAAAGAAAAATAATTTACTTAACCAATACAAGGATAACAACATGAACTGGAAAAGTTATGTTAGTCACTGTTGTTTGGACAAAACAATTATGGGTTAAATTATTAGTCAATCTGCTGTGTGTTATTTTACCAAAGATGAATTGTTTTGTTTTGTTTTTTTTTTCTTTACAAGGTTTTGCTTTGTTTGACAGCAGTTATGGGTTTAGGGGGCACACAGGCCTGACCCCTGTGTCCCGTTTGACCATGTGAGGAGACCCACGGTAGTGCTGGTGGTCCTGGGGGACCAGCCACGAGAGCTCAGCCGGAACCACTGGCTTCGAGGCTTTGTGTTCATTCCGCCTTCGGCCCCTTCTCGATAGGCTTCCCGACGTCCTTGCCCCGGAGCTTGAGGCCGATAGCTCTCTCAGTTTTGCCCAAAACCTGGTTATTCGGAATGGCCCGTCCACTTTCATAGTCTGCGATGACTTGCGGCTTCTCATTGATTTTCGTGGCCAGGTCCTTCTGGGTCAGGCCTTTGCTCTGCCGGCCCCGCTGGATCACTTTGCCCACCTCCAGGGCCACCCTGTCGTGATGCAGCTCCTCGGTCTCCCAGTCTAGCTTGGCTGTGTTTTTAGTGATGGAATGCTGCTTGTTCTGACCAGCAGCCCATTTCTTGGATGTCTCCACATCTTCTCGTCGCTGAGCTGCTAAGATGGCCTGCTTAGACTTGGCCTGTGCGGCCGTGGGGCCCTTCTTGCACAGCACCGTCACGGTGTCCCAGTCACTCTCGGCCATGGCGCGGCAGGGGCATCGGTCTGTCTGGCAGCTCTGGCAGCTGCTCAAGACCTGGCGCGGCGACGCGACATCCCTTCCGAATTGTTTATTTTTAATATTACAAATTTGTCTTTATATAAAAATATTGGACCTCTTAGGCTTCAAAAAGTCAGCCATGCTAGTGAGCTTCAGTGCGTTAGTGATCTGGTGAATAGTTGAGCAGGTGAAGGGATCAGAGCCAAACTCAAGCCTTTACACTGCCAAGAGCCAAAGCACTGACAGCAATCACACAAAAACTAACTGCTAAGTTTTGATTTAAATTACACAGCAACATACCATGACATCTATACCGGCTTTGAGCGTTAAGGCTGAATATACTCTAGCACTCACAAAAGACAATAGGTAACAGCATCAGCCACTTTCTAAATACCTAAGCTTATACCCATAGACAGAAGCCACTCTCAGCCTTAGCCGGAAGATCCTCCCCTCACAACAAATGGTGGCAAAAGCAAAGACTCAGTTTCCCAAGATGCTCAGCCTTTAACAAGGCATCCATAGCACCCCCGCCCCGCGCTAAGTCTGAGGGAGCACTGAGAACGGAGGGATGGAAGGGGCACTGTCACCTGTCTAGCCTGCCACTTTGTGCACTACTAAGGAAACTTTCTCATATGCTGTTACTAGCATGCTCTATGCTTTGGTGTTCTTGGAAACCAATCACAACAGAAGTCAGTTAGAACTGCTTTGTATAGTTAGCCACAATATGCTTGGAGCCAATCAACCACCAGGCAGCACTTCCTACACCTGTGTAAGAGCTTTTATGGTTTTTGCTTTTATAACCTGCCCCTGGGATGGACCCCAACATAAGAAGGACATCTGCATCAATACAAGAAACTATTTAGAATAAGACTTCCATTTTGAATAGTGTCGGAGTAAAATTTACGTTTCCAAGACCTCCCTGGAAATATGCTTGTCAAAAAGAGACATGTATGTAGGTAATTGACACCCTGGTTGGCAAGTTAAACAAGAATATTAGAGAAGGCAAGCCCCCTGCCCCAGCTGAATACCCCAACTAATGGGAGCAGGATAAGTGTACAACAAAGACTTGTTCCTAAGGAAATCCCCTACCCCTAAATCCTGATTGGTGAAATAACTTGACACAAATGTTTATGGATTTTGAAATTTAAAACCCTATAGAATCTTAACTCAATGTTGTAACCAGCTCCTGAGTCTGGTTTGTGGTTCTGATAGATCAGTCTTGGGATGTGGCATTCAATAAACCATCCTTGTCTGACTGAGATTGATGTCTGAGTGGTTTGTGTGGTGACTCCCAGACCCCAACAGTGACCGTGTGTTAAATTGTCTAAGAACAGGTTTAGTTAAAAATATATCACCAGTCAGGGTGGCATATGCCTTTAATCCCAGCACTCTAGGTGGGCAGATCTCTGCGCGCTCTTTCAGCCTGGGCTATAGCTAAGGTGGCTTCCGGAGGTCTGAGCGTATCGTACCCTCGAGCCCACCATCTCTTTCAGCACAGAAGCTGAAGGCAGTTCGACACCAAGAGACAGCATCGCTTCTTCGAATTTCCCACAAGCCATTGCAGGTGTGACACAACAATGCTAAGCTACAGGAAATGAGTCTCCAACAGTGGCCATCCCTGTTGGGCATACACAAGTTCAGGTACACAGGTCTATGGCTCAGAACTCCCCTCATCCTGTGAGGAAGTCAGATTCACAGAAGCAGGGAAAATACTCAGAAAAATGTCTGCTCTGAAGCAGCAAACTGACTGTAGCTTCTAAGAACACACAGTTTTATTACTAGTTTAAGATGTTTAAAACATTACACGTCAAATGTGATATGGAATTGCTGCCGAAAAGCTGATTATGTAAGCACTATTTGGAGTATGGCACAAAGAAAACATGACGGAGATTTGTGTATTAAAACTGTGCATACCGACGGCTGAGTATTCTCGCTGCTGTCAAGATTCTTTTGTTCCAGCTGTGATGTCCCCTCCGAATCCACTTCTGCTGAAACACACATACAGTTCTCTTAAAAACCTACTCATGAGGTTATAAAGAACAGCACTTAAAAGTAGATGAAAAGGATAAAAAGAATAAAACTCTAAAGGAATAATGGTTATTTTCAATTTTCAAATTAAAATTTTAAATGCAGATGGCTCCTTTATTTAAAAAATATTATAAGCTCACTGCTCTACACACACAAAGGGAGAGAGACACACACATATATACACATGCACATACAAACACACATGCACACACACTCACATACACACTTCTATATTATTTGGCTTGATAAATCCTTTCCCTAAATGAGGAAGCCTGAATAGTCCAAACCTGAGGACAGTCATTTGGACAGTGGGTAAAAGTGGCCTCAAGTCACCCTGATGTTGGGAAGATTCTACAATCTCAGACTTGTCTCTGTCAACAAGATCCCCAGAAGCAAAACGTTGACAGGAAAGAAGGAGGTACACACAACCACACCACTTGTTATTAATCACGGAGCCCAAAATTAATAGGATTTGTTTGCGCATTTATGTGTAATACCCTCTTGCTCTCATCAGAAGCATTTGTGTTCATTTTGTGACAAGTTCCCTTCTTTGCTGCAGCCAGGTCCTCAGTGGCGATGACTACACAGGTAAACTGATGTCCTTCCTATGTGCCCCCTATATTCTATCAGCAAGTGTACTCTATCTCCAACAAGAGAAGTCAAGTTATTTACTAACATTTGAGTCCGGAGATGATAGCTCAGTAAAATTCCTGACAAGCAAGCATAAAGGACCTGAGTTCAAATCCTCGCACCCACTTAAAAGCTGAGTATGGCTGCACAAATCTGCAATTGTAGCACAGTGGATGGAGGAAGGCACAGGTCCCTGGAGGAGCCTGCTGGCCAGCTAGGGAAGGTAACTGATAAACTCCAGGATTAGGGGTAGGGTGAGGGGACGAGGTCTCAATAGATCAAGTGCAGGAGTTGGGGGGTGAGGTGAGAGCAGAAAGATGGCTCAGTGGTCAAGGCATTCCCTGTCAAGTGATCTCGAGACAGGGTTTCTCTGTATAGCCCTGGGCCTGGCTGTCCTGGAACTCACTCTGTAGACCAGGCTGGCCTTGAACTCAGAGATCTGCCTGTCTCTGCCTCCCAAGTGCTGGGATTAAAGGCCATGGAAGTCCCAAGGAGCATTCAGAGGCATTCTCCTCTTGTCCTGGAATGACAGACACCTGGATCCCACTTTTCTTGTCCATTCCTTTTCTCCTTGCATTTAGTTAGTTCATTTCTTTGGCTATAGGGCACATGTTTACCATTCAGTCAGTGCCTGCTAGTCCCAGTGACTTTCAGGATGGCTCACCCTTACCTGTTGCCTGTTCCATATCTAGATATCGCCCTTGTTGATCTGTGGCATCAGATATAATCCCCTCACACTTGTTTAGCAGATTCTCAGAGACACTCTGAAAAAAATCAATACCCATAATTAGTCTGTAAACATTTCCCAAGTATTTCATAATATGATATCTGAAGTTTTCCTACTCATCATTTCTTTATTTTTTACTTTGCCATTAAAAAAAAATCCTAGAAACAAAAATGTCATACACTAAAATTAACCAGACCTAAAGACTTAAAAGTTAGTAACTTAATGAAATTCCTATTTGGAAAGCCACTGTTTTGAAATTAAGTAAAATGTTAAGTTTCTGAACATGTCTATAGAGGATCTTTTGTGTAATTTCTGGATCAAGCCAATATCTTTTCTTCATATGGTGACCAAACTTTGTATAGAGTTTGTAGGGTCTCTGGCCATCAAATATATTAACCAAAACTGGATGGCACACCTATCTCAACAAGGAACTACACTTCAGGATGTCTGCCTTTGATTCTGTATTTTGCACTAAAGTTAAACAACTATATAAAATACTTTAAATGAAAATGTATATGTATATTGCCTGTGTCACTCAGACTGACTTCCAACACAACTTACAGGGTTGGCGTTGTCATCGTGTGCACACCTGCCTCATCCCTGCCAATGCTGAGGTTACTAGTGTGTGCAGCCATGCCCAGAAAATGCCCAAAATGTTTCCCACGGCCCTACTTTTGTTGCAAAGCTCCATATTTGCCATGACTACATCTTGGTGAACATGGGCATGGGATGGTAGGACTCTCATTTTGGTAAACAAGAGTTTCGACAATCTAGATATAAAGTGGGAAATCACTGATGGGAGGTGGTTGACTAAAATGTGAAAGTAGTAAGAAAAGTACTGAGAGGGGTTGGTGGGATGGCTGTTCTTCCAGAGGACCCAGGTTCGATTCCCAGCACCCATGTGCTGGCTCACAATCTTCTCTAAGTCCAGTTACAGACATGCATGCAGGCAAAACACATACTTAGAATAAAAGTAAATCTAAAAAAGCAAAAAAGACCACCATGCAAATATTAGATCTGCCATGGGATTATCTCTTCATTTCATAAAACCACACAGTATTTCAAGTTTGGAGAAGAAGGAATGTTAAGAGCAGTTACTTACTAAAAGTCTACAAAATGCCAGGTCCTGAATTCACACACTTCCTTCCTAGTATCTCAAATGACATACCTAGGGTGGTTTAAGAAGCGGAGGCCACGGTGTTACGTTCCTTTGCTTAGGAAATAGAGTAGTCTACAAGGCTACACAATCTCATGCAAACACACCTCTATTTGCTTAGGGGAAAAGACAACAGGCAACAGGCATGCAACTCATGACAGCAAAAGAACAACTACCTCGCTTTCAAGGTGGACTTTCTCCCAGGCCAGGATCTCTTCCTCCAATATCCTGAACTCACTGTCGGATAGCCTGCCTCGCAGTTCTTCATCCGCGAAAGCTCTAGTTGTTGGGCCACCAGGGGGCGCATCACTGGCGGTTCCCAAGGTGCGCGCTGGGGCTTCAAAATTGCCCTTGCAGGGCAGTGGCTTCAGGAACAGGTCCTGTGTGCCTTTACTTTTCCTGTACATGTCGCTTGCAAGGGCAGAATCACCCCAACTTTTTACTTCGGTCACGTGACTCCTTTCTTTGGCGTTTGAAAGCCTGTTGGCATCACTGGACTTCAGCATGTGTCTGATATCTAACTGCCAGTCGGTGCGTTTTGGTTTCATAGTTTTTTGCGACTGGCTCTTGAACTCATGGCCTTCTTGCTTTTCACCCATACGTACTTCTGGGCACTTACCTTTTACCTTTCTGCTTTCAATGTTTTTAGAAGATTTCTCTTTTCTTTTGTGAAAAGATTCTCCCAATTCAGATGCGTTATTTTCACAGTCTAATTTATTTCTCATTAAGGGAAACTTAGTAAGTGACTGGCCACTGTAGTCCACGTCCTGAGAGGACGAGGGAGATGGAAAGGCATTTCCAAGGCCACCTTCCTCCTGTCTGGGAGAGGTCTGCAGTGTTACAGAGACCAGCGCAGCGCTCACATCTCTGTCGCCACAATCAAACATATTGTAGGCCAGGGTAGTGGGGTCCGACGTCAGGTGAGTTTTTCCTGAGACATCAGGTGGTCGCTCTTCCTTGAGGTAAACATTAGCGTTAACATCTTCATAGATCTCGTCACCCTTCTGCGTTGGCTTGTTAATGACACACTGTACAGTTTCTTTACCCTCCGGGTTTTCTCCTAATGTCAACTTTCCCCCAAGTATTTGGCCCTTAGCGGATTTTGAAAGTCCAGACGTATCTTCCTCATCAGAAGCCGTGTCCATCTCTGGCCCCTGAGATCTTTCTTGAAGTTGTACAGGTGGAGGGCTCGTCTGCTTGGCTTGATGCTGGGACGCCTTGGGTGCCAGAAGATGCCTCTCTAACCTATCCTCGTCCTTAGAAGTCATAGGGCAGGAACAAACAAACAAAAAGACTTAATGCGTACCATTTGGCTTTTCATAGTATGCGTTTAGATACACAAGAACCATACAAGCAAAATTAACAAGTAAAACTAGTTTAGGGCTGGTGAGATGCCTCTCAGTGAGTAAAAGGGCTTCCACCAAAGCCTGGGTACAACCCCCAGAATCTACATGGTGGAAAGAGACAAACAACTCCTCCAAGTTGGTTTCTGATCTTATCTTCATGGGATGCTGAGACATGGACATGCTCCCACACGGACAATAAATAAATGTAAAAAAAATAATAATAAATATAAATCCCTCATTTACTTCAGTCCTTCCAGAAGAATCTAGGACCCAGAAGACAACACTGTCACTGCTACTAGACTGATCCTCACTGATATGTGCTGGGTAATTTTCAATACTACAAGAACATTTATTTCACCATCCTTTAAATACTGATGCTTACTGACATTTAGTCTCTGAGAATGAGTAATTGAATAGTAGGTGAACTAAGATTGTTTACTTCCATAACGGTGACACCTTACATGCAAAACCAAATTAACATTAGAAGAAAATTCTAATGCTATGTTTGAAGAGCTGCAAATGCGACGGGTTTCTAAGTCTTCCCTGTTGAGATGCAGCTTCAAGAAGTATGGCAAGCTTTGCTGAGAGCACACGCACAACAACTCTGATGTATCAAGCACCCAAAACATGCCAGAGCCTTCTCGGCTGAGAAGAAAATTACTTTGGAGGTGGTTGTAGAGATCACAGGCGTCCTAACAACCTCGAGGGGCGCAGCCGCACGCAGCTGAGTGGCACAGGGCCTGTGCTGGGTTTTGGGTTAGGTCCTTTATGTACAAATAATGATGGTGATAAAGTCAACAGAGGTTTCTGTTTGCCTCACTTCTGGGGGGCATTGTGAGTAGTCATTGTCCAGAGGATTTGGATATATACAAACCCATCTTTTCATATGATTCTTTGGTAATAGGTAATTCATTTTAGAAAAACGCCTACATTGTGATTTTGTTAATTGGATGTGTATCCATCACAGGTACATAATTATCAGCAAAAGGTAAATTAAAAGGATTCGATGGAAGATGTACATTTTAAAGTAACTTAAAAACTTAAAAAGTAACATAGAAACTTAAATTTCATTTTCTCATTTACTATATAGAAATAAAGAGTTCTTACTGGGTATATCTTGTGAGTCAGTGGAAAGGGGCTTGTTTGGCAAACCCAAGGCCCTGTGATTCTCCCAATACAAAAAGAAAAAAAGGGAGGAAGGTGAGGAGGAGGGGAACAGATAAAAAGGCAGAAGTAGAAAGTACAAGCTGGTGTCTGTAACTGAACCTTTAATAAAAGGTTCAAATAAAATAATTTTGTATTTTTATGGATTACAGATTTGGGCATTTCATTGTTTATTTTATTTTTTAATAAAAAAATTTTAAACAATATATCTTGATTCTCCTCAAACTCCTCCCAGTTTTACCTTACCCATCTAACTTTATATTCTTTCTCTCTTTCTTAAAAACAAAAAAAGCCCCACAAAAAATAAAATTAAAAAAAAAATCAGGCAAAAGGCCAATAAAACAACAGATGCCAAATCAAAGAAAAAAATCCACAAAATACCACTGAGTTCATCTTGTGTTGGCTGATCACCTCCTGGTCTTGGGAACTTACCCAGTGAGACTCCATTGGAGAAAACTAACTTTTTCTTTTGCAATTGAGTATCAGCTGCTAATAGCTTCTTGGTTACGGGTGGGACCCATGTCTCCTTCCCTCTTTCAGCCTGGAACCCTGTCTGGCTTGAAGCTGTGCAGGTCCTGTGCATGCTACCCCAGTCTCTGTGAGTTCACTGTGCATCATTCCTCTTGTGTATGGAGGACACTGTGTCCCTGGAGTCATCTGTCAATGCTGGGTCTTAGAGTCTGCCTGCCTCCTCTTTCACATTGATCCCTGAGACTTGGAGGGGTTGGTTTGATGAAAACATCCCATTTAGGACTAAATACGCTGAAGTCTCTCACTCTGCACATTGTTAGTTGGGGTCTGTGTTAATCCCCATCTACTGCAAGAGAAAACTTTTCTGATAAGGGCAATTAAGTGAGGTGTTGCTTTTGCTAGTTTCCTTTACAAGAACCATTGTATTTGTGTTTCCCCTAGGCCAGTGACCTATCCAGCCTAAGGTTTTTGGCCACCCAGGCAATGTCAGACAAGGGTTCCATCTTAAAGTGTGTCTTAAAGTCAATCACATAGTGGTTGGTCACTCCCTCAACATGTGTGACGCCATTGCACCAGCCATCTTCCAGCAGGTCCCTGCTGTGGATTTGAGTGTCTGTTGCTGGGTGACCGTGATGATTGCCTTGCCTTTCTTCTCTGGTTATGCAGAGTGCCTTCCAGGGCTAGCAACGCTTGTCAATGGAGGCAAAGCTTCACCAGCTTGATAACTCTGCGTCAGGTGACCTAAGTGCTGTCTTAAGCAGCAGGGCCTTACTGTCAGCCCATAGAGCACAACCAATAGCCTTGGCGATAGCCTGGGATGTGTGATGTGTTGGGGCATCTAGGTTCCTCTCATATATGTATATATTTTAGGACCGTCTATAGCAGTAGGTCTCCATATGATTTCCAAAAGGCCTTTAGTGTAAGCTGTCCTTCCTAATGTTTCCTCATTCACTTTCCCTTCCCATCTCTCTCCCTATTTAATTCTCCTATTTGAGTTTCGCTTTTATCTCTCCATAATACTTCCTTCCTAGGGAGATCCTCTTCTCTCCCCAGTCCCTTACTAAGCTCTGTGGTTATTTGGGTAATAGCACACATCTACACATAAAAGAAAACATGCAATATATTTTTTTGGACCTGGGCTACTTCACTTAAAATGATTTTTTCTAGTTCCGTCCATTTGCTCGTAAATTTCATAATCCTATTTTTCTTAAGAGCTGAGTAATAGTTCATTGTGTCAATGTACCTCATTTTTACTATCCATTCATTGGTTGTTTCTATTTCCTATTGTGAAACAGAACAGTGATAATGTGGTTGAGCCAGTGTCTCTGTGGTGGGATGTAGGGTCCTTTGGGTGTACACCCAAGAGTGGTATAGCTGGATCTTGAGATAGACTGATTTCGAGTTCTCCCCAGAGCTGCCACATTGCTTCCCATGGTGGCTGTACAAATTCACACTCCCACCAGCAATGGAGAAACGATTCCCTTTGTTTTATTGATCTTGGCCATTCTGGCATGCATAAGATAAGATTTCAAAGTAATTTCGATTTGCATTTCCCTGATGACTAAGGACATTTAAGTGTTGCTCGGCCATTTGAGAGTTCTGTTTATATCTATACCCCATTTGAAAGTGGATTATTTATTTTCTTGGCATCCAGTTTTTTGAGTTCTTTATATATTTTAGATCAGTGATTCTCAACCTTCCTAAAGTCATGACCATTTAATACCTTATGTTAAGGTAACCCCCAAAGCCATAAAATTATTTTCATTGCTACTTCATAACTGTAATTTTGCTACTATTATGAGTTATGATGTAAATATCTGTGATCTCTGGTAGACTTAGGCAACCCCTAGCCCTCTATTGGATGTGTGATTGTTAAAATTCTTCCCATTCTGTGTAGCTTGTTCTTTGAATGATGGTGTCCTTTGCCATACAGAAGCTTTTCAACTTCATGAGGCCCCAGTCATTGTTGACCTTGGTGCATATGTTTTATTGAGAAATTTTGCATTCATGTTCATGAGGAAAACTGTTGTGTAATTTTCTAGGTGTTTGTATGGTTTTGATATTAAGATCATAGTAGCTTCATAAAAAGAATTAGGAACTATTCTTTTAGTTTCCATTTTTCAGAATAATTTGAGGGGTATTGGTGTTAATTCTTCTTTAAAGGTTTGGGAGAATTCTGCAGTGAATCTATCTGTAGGCTTTTTTTGACTAGGAGCTTTTCAATATGAGTTACAGATCTGTTTAAGTTACTTCATCTTGACTTAACTTTTGGACTCAGTAGGCTCATATATTTAAATATTTGGTCCCTAATTTGTGCAATTGTTTTTGTGAAGGATTAGGAGGTATGGCCTTGTTGGAGGGGATGTGTCACTAGGGGTGGCCTTTTGAGGCTTCAGAAGCCTATACAAGACCTAGCCTCTCTCTCTGCCTCCAACTCGTAGATCAGGGTGAGCTCTCGGCTCCTGCTCCAGCCACGCCTGCCTGCCTGCTGCCGTGCTCCCCACTGCGATAAATATAGACTAACCTTATGAAACCATAACCAAGCCCCCAATTAAATGCATTCTTTTATAAGTTGTCTTAGTTATGGTGCTCTTTCACAGTAAAAGAAAAGTAACTAAGGCAATAGGTTCTATATATGAAGAAATTCATCCATTTATTTTATGTTTTTTTCTAGTATGGTGAAAAAATATACATTTTAAAAGCATATCTTTATTGATGCTCTGAATTTCCCCACTGTTATAATGTACCATTTACATCTGGATCTTCTTTCTGGGCCTAATTTTATTAATCTGGTTCCTGTATGTCTTCTTGATTAATTTGGCTAAGGTTCTGTCAATTTTGTTGATTTTCTTAAAGAAGCAATTTTTCTGTTGATTTGTTCTTTGCACTGTTTTTATTTTATTTTATATTTTTCATTGATTTCAGCTCCAACTTTCATTATCTCTTTCCATCTACTTTTTTGGGTGTTATTTCTTCTTACTGTTCTAGAGCTTTCAGGTGTGCCACTAAATTACTAGCATGAGACCTTTACACACACACACACACACACACACATACATATACTTACTGATACGAACTTGACTCTCAGAACTGCCTTCATTGCGTCCCATAAGTTTGGATATGTCATATTTTCATTAAGTTTAAAAAAGTTTAAAATTTCCTTATTTATTTCTGTCTTGACTCATTTTTAGAAGTTAGTCAGTTTCCATGAGTTTGTAAATTTTCTGTTGTTATTGATATCCGGCTTTAATCCATGGTGGTCAGATAGGATGTAGCCTGTTATTTCAATATTCTTGTATCTATTGAGACTTGCTTTGTGTCTGAGTATGTAGTAAATTTTGGAGAAAGTTCCATGAGCTGCAGAGAAGAAGAGATAGTCTTTTGTGTTTGGGTAAAATGTTCTAAAAAGATCTATTAGGTCCATTTGGTTTATGATGTTCATTTAGTTCAGCTAAGCTTTTGTCTGAATGACCTGTCTACTGTGTACTGAAGTCACCAACTATCACCGTGTGAGTGTCAATATGTGATTTTACTTATAATAGTGTTTCTTTTACAAACTTGGGTGGCCATGTGTTTGGAGTATAAATATTTGTAATTGTAATATTCTCTTGAATTTTTCTTTGATGAATATGCAAGTTTCCTTCTTGGAACTAGTCTTGATTTGTCAGATATTAAAATGATGACATCCACTGCTTCTTGGGTCCATTTGCTTGAAAGACCTTTTACTCTCTTTTTACCCTGGGTTGGCGTCCATCCTTGTTGATGAGGTGTGTTTCTTAGATGCAACAGAAAGATGAACCCTGTTTTCTAATTTAATCTGTTAGTCTGTGTCCATTTGGGGGAGCATTGAGACCATTAATATCAAAAGTTATTAATGAACATTATTTACTGATTCCTGGTTTTGTTTGTTTGTTTTGTATGTGAGGTTTTTTTTTCCTTCTTCTTTAATTTACTGGTTTAGAATTAATCATTCCATTTGTTTATTCTGTGCATCTGTGGTCTCTCTGAGTTTGCAAAACATCTATTCAGGCTCTTCTGGCTTTCAAAGTCTCCACTGAGAAGTCAGATTTTAATCTAATGGGCCTGTCTTTATATGAGCCTGTCTTTAAAATGCCTGTCCGTATGGTACTGGCTTCTGGAGGAGGCATATTGTCTTTCTTTACTGTTCGTGATGTGGATTTGTTCTGGGATCTAGGCATTTGGAGAGTTATGGTATTTGAGGTGTTTCTTGGTATAGATGTCTGGTCTCAATTTTGTTGGTTGGATGTTTGGGCCATTGGTTGCTGTTGCTCACCCTGGATCCTAGGCAAGCGTGATGGATCTCCCGTAGAGAGTGTTGCTCTGTGTTGGTGGGTGATATAAAGGCATGGAGATGAGTAAGGAGGAGATGCTGAGAGGGGCAGCAAGGAGGAGTTAGGGGGACCCTGGGTCTATACCAAGAGATGGTGTCCCTAGGGAATGGAGATAGGAGAAGAGGAGGGAACTCTGCTACAGCAGGTCTATGAGTAAGTCTGGAGAGAAGAGAATGAAAGAGTTAGGGGAGGCTAGGTCTTCCCATTTATACATTTTAAAATACCAGTATGATTTTAGAAATGTAAAACCTTACTTTCAAATCATCCTGATTTTCCTAATTCTAGATCAGTAAACAAAGAGTTCTTATTTCCCAGCTTTTTCATTTCATAGCATAGCATATTAAATGTTATCAAAAAGTGAATAAAATCATAAATCTACCACTATTCAAATATCAGATTTATAAGCCCTCAAATACTTTTCAGATACTGTTCAAATTTTGGAAATTTGGACTCAGTTCTGACATGCACTAATCAGTTACATGCTAAGTCATGACATTCACAACTGCTAAATCTTTACATATGGATTATTTTGGGATGTTAGGAGGAATATAATCCTGATAGTTCCTGAGTTTCAAAGTTGAAAATGTTCTGTTAATATCTGACTGTCAGTATTAGGGGTGATTGGATAACCATGTGGTAGAGAACTAATTGCATACACTTGGATCTAGGCTCAAATAGTACAATTAAAAAGGGGAAAGCAATAAAAATTAATGTCAGTCAGACTTTCTGAGAGTGATTGGACAGGATGCTTGAAAATGCTGACTGGTGTTTTCCAGAGGGAGTATTGTCGATTCTGTTGCTCATCTTGCTTTTCATTCTTTGCTGAGAAGTACTGACTCTTAGAGCATACCACAACTGTTCAGTTGCTCATTGGGCAGGGCCACATGTGTTGCTATAACATGGTAACATTATTATGAGAAGACAAATTCAAACTGCACACACAAATACACAGCATCTATGTTTTCGAAGATGTCACAGATGAAGAGTTTCCTCCAGTGCTGAGAGCGTGGCTCAGGAGCTGGACTTCCTACCACAGGTATGACACTCAGTTTGATAACCAGCACCCTTATGGTGGGATGCATGAATACAGCTGACACCTTCATTACTATGCTGCAAATAATACTTATATTCTTTATGATACAATTAATTTTCTAAAAGCACCCTAGTAAGGGCTGGAGAGATGGCTCACCAGATAAGAGCACTGATTGTGGTCTTCTAGAGGCACTCCTGTGGATGGTCTCCCAGCACCCACACCAGGCAGTTCACACAATCCACTCACAACTGCTCAACTCCAGCTCCAAAGGACCCACCTCGCTCACCTCCCTGGGCAAGGGCACGCAGATGTGCACATACACACACAACAATGACAAATATTTGTAAACTCTGTATGCTAATAAAGAAAAAGCTTTGAAGGAATAAAAATTTACATATTTTTGCTAGCTAGTTAGAACCATGAGACACCAGAAAATTTCTTGATTACTATAAGTGACTATATTAAAATTAAAATTTATTTTTATGTATATAAATATTTTACCTGCATACATGCTTGGGCACCATATATATGCCTGATGCCTGTAGAAGTCAGAAAAAGGCACCTTATGCCCTGGAACTGGGGTTACAGGTGGTTGTAAGCCACCATGAGGTGGTAGGAACCAAACCTGAGCCCTCTGCAGAAGCAGAGGGTGCTCTTGACCACTGAGCAAACCCTCCAGCCTGTGACTGGATGTTTTGTAGTCATGAGTTTCATAAAAGTTGTATTGGTATCATGTAAAAAACTACACAAAGGCATATTTGTTCCACAAATCCTCCCCCAAATTTTAATTTTACTTTATCATGAGGAAAGTTTGTTGCATTTAAGTTTCACATCTCTTTGTTTTTCTCTTATCACTTCTTCATTCAAGCCTTGCTGTCCAAGAATATTTAATATCCTTTTGTGAGAGACCCAAGTAGAAACCTACTGACTGATTCTAACTATGTCGGATGTTTTCTTTGATCAGGGCTCAGTAGAAAGGGATAATAGGTAGATTATTGCTGACTTTAAGAACAGATGCTAAAACAATTCATACTAAGAAGAAGATGATCAACTTCTCAAAGAATTTTACCTTTGTATCAAGCTTATATTCATCCTTTCTTGCTGTGGGCTCTGGGTCACTAACATCAGGTTTGGCGAACCTTCAGAACAAAAATGTAAAGATGGGTGAGCTCTGCTCTTTAAAATCCCTCTCACTTTGTCTGGGATTGAGTCAAGCACACTGAAACTGTGCTATGTAGAAAAATCTACTTTTCTATATTGAGGTTCAACAAATTCATTTTACACTGTAAATACTTGATTTTTCTCAAAGAGTACCTAGCAATGTTTTTTGTACTGGTCTTATGAGGGACATCTGTAATTTGGATGTTTATAAAATATAACACTCTTTTAATCCATTTTAAGCTAAACACATATAAAAAACATTTCTCTTTAATAAATGCACAGGTTAAAAACAATCTATTTGTAGTTTTAATAGGAACCTGAGAATGCTATACTAATATTATAGTCAAATAATCATGAGTATATTATTCAATTAAAGTCAAATGTGGTTTCTTTATAAAATGTAAAAGATAGAAATGACATATTTAGAAAATGGGAAGTGTTACTGAGTGCAGATTATATCAAACTTAATAAATATGCCCCCAAACTTCTGTTATCATCATGATCATTTTGATATAGACTCCAAATATTCTAAAGTCATCAGTATTAGCAAAAGCGCATCTGAGTCTCCAGAAACTCCCCTTCCTCTGTCTCTCGTAGAAACTACCCTGGATCAGCTTCTTATTCCATCCTCATCTTTGATGATTTCAAATTCTCGCATACTTCATCTTTAAAGCACTGGTAAATAAACGGCCAGCAAAGGCCCCGGCCTTAGGCCTGAGGAACCTGAGGTTGGATTTCATTCCTGCCGCTTAGTGTGCTGAGGAAGTCCCTAAAGTCCTGGTACTGCGTGGACTCTCAATAGGGTCCACACAAGCAAAGGACAGAAGGTAGGACCCATACAGGAAGACAACAGCAACAACAAGTATGTTCATTGGTGACGAGAACACATTGAAAAATGACACTAAAGGAAGCAGCAGTGGTAGCTCATGGTGAAAATGAATAAAAGTCAGCAGCAGCAGCAGCAACAATTCAGATAGCTCCCGGACATATTTAGATATTGTTGGCTGAACACTGTCTGCATGGAGGCATGGTTTACTTCTAGAAGAATAATTCCTCTACAGAAGTTGCATGATTTTGTTCTGTACCAAACTGGAGGTCTGAGAGCCACAGGCTTGAGACCTACCCTGAAACTTTCACTGGTTAGAACAGGCCTTGGTGATGACTGCGGCTGTAAGATTTTTAAGACCATGATTATAGCACCACCACGCTTGTTGGGCCCACTCTGCACACGAGCTCCCATGGCTGGACTTTGTGAACTGAGGTTATACGAAGCAGTTTCTTGGTTTCATTGCTCATGCAGAAGAGCAGGCAGAGGCACTGAGAAAGTGCACCGTCTGATTCCCTGGCAATTGTGGGACTTGGAGCCCTTCAGTCAGAGGCACCTAGCTGAGGAAAATGCTTTATGACAGACAGCATACATGCTCTGCAAACAAGTTGTGATGACTACAAACCAGCCAGTGTCAAGCACATTATCGGCAGCGAGCCAGAGGACACTAACATATACCAGGTGTCTTTTTTTCTCTACTTAATCTTTAAAATCCTACCTTAGAATTGAATAGGACTCAGTACTTTCAGCTGCTTCTAAAGGTAAAGGAAAAATATATTGTTAATCAGCAATATAAAATAATAGAGAGGAAAGCCTGGAGGGGGTGTTGCATCCCTTTAATCCCAGCACTTGGGAGGCAGAGGCAGGCGGATCTCTGTGAATTCTGAGGCCAGCCTGGTCTACAGAGTTAGTTCCAGGACAGCTAAGGCTACACAGAGAAACCCTGTTTTGAAAAACAGGAATTTGTGTGTGTGTGTGTGTGTGTGTGTGTGTGTGTGTAAAATAAATTAGTATATTAAAATGGTATAATTGATGACTGTTTGGTGTGTGAATCCATTTGGAGCCTTGCATCAAGAGCATTCTAATGACAGACAATCCACTCTTCAAAACCTCATACTTCCACTAGTTTGTCAATTGCAAATCAAAAGAGAAAGACACTCGTCAAAATTTAATACCTAAATGTAAACTACCATGCTCAATAGCCAGACTAACTGAATAGCATCAGACTGGCAGAAAATGATTTTATTAGCACAGTCAGTATGAGAGGCTGTTGGTGTCAAAAACAGGCAGTGTGACTTCGGGGCTAATGGCAGAAGAAGCTGAGCTAAGGGCATGTGCTTATTTTTTTTTTTATTTTAAACTATTTTTCATTTTTGTTTGAAGTATGTAAGTGCTTTGCTCATGTGCAAGTCTGTACGCCATCTGTATGTCTGGTCCTTGTAGAGGCCAGAAGAGAGCACCGGATGCCCTGGAACGTAAGTTACAGGTGATGTTGAACCATCACCTGAATGGGGAGAGTTGAACCCAGGTCCTCTGGAAAAGCAGTCAGAGTCATGACTGAGTCACCTCTCCTCTCTGTGACCTTGTTTTGTCAGGACACAACACCACTGCTGGGAGTTCTCAGTGGAAACTGCTCGGCTTCAGATAAATCCTGCCCAAAGCAGCTTCAGTGAATGGCTGTGGTTCTTTGAAACTTTGCAAAAACATAATGGGTAGAGGAGTAATATGCTGGCTGGTCTTATGCCAACTTGACACACAAACTAGAGTTATCTGAAAGAAGGGGACCTCAAGTGAGGAAATGCCTCCATGAGAGCCAGCTGTAAGGCATTTTCTCAATTAGTGATTGATGGAGGATAGTCAAGCCCATTGGGGGGTGGTTCAATCCCTGGAATGGTGGTCCTGGGTTCTGTAAGAAAGTAAGCTGAGCAAGCCATGGGGAGCAAGCCAGTAAGCAGCATCCCTCTGTGGCCCCTGCATCAGCTCCTTCCCCCTGGTGCCTGCCATGTGTGAGTTCCTGTCCTGACTTCCTTCAATGATGCACACAGATGTGGAAGGGTAAGTTGAATAAACCCTTTCCTCCCCAACTTGCCTATTGGACATGGTGTTTCATTGCAGCAGTTGAGAGACTAATAACTAAAACAAGGAGCAAGGATCCAGCAGAAGGAAAGAGACATCAATTACTAGGAAAAGCTAATGACAACTCTCAGTTCTAGCTATGTTCTCTATCTTACGTGTGATGTAGTTAGCTCACTTCTCCCATGGACCTATCTCATGGGAAGACCATTTTGTGATGATTTACCCACTCCTCACCATCTTTATAGCAGAGAGAAGCTTGAAATACACCACTGAGGAAGAGAAAGTTGCTATCTGTTATCACAACTACAGAAATAAAATTATCACATCCAAGCTTCAGAATGGGCCAGAAGAGGGCTCTCTCTACATGAAGAAAACTTTCTTTAAATCATCTAAAGCACAAAAAATAAGTATTGGAACTCTCAAGTATTTCCCAGGACAATACTATACTCATAGAAAAGTAAGGTAATAGATGTAGCAGAGTGCTTTACACACACACACACAGACACACACACACAGACACACACACACACAGACAGACACACACACACACACACACACACACACACACATACCGACACACACACACACACACACACACATACAGACACAAACACACACGCAGACACCCCATAGGCTCACGTGTTTGAATACTTGTTCCCTGGTTGGTGGAACTGTATGGGAAGGATTAGGAGGTGTGGCCTTGGAGGAGGTGTGTCACTGGGGCAGGATTTGAGGTTTCAAAAGCCCATGCCATTCCTAGTTAGTTCTTTCTGCCTCACTCTTGTGAATAAAGGTGCAAGCTCTCCACTCAGGTTCAGTGCCATGCCTCCCCTCCTGCTCCCATGTTCTTCGCTATCGATGGTTAGAGACTCTAACTCTCTGAAACTGTAAACGCCAAATATTTTTTTTTCCTTCTATAAGTTGCCTTGGTCATGTTGTTTCTTCACATCAATAAAAAAGTAACTAAGACATAAGTGTTAGGTCCAAGGCCCATCAGTAGGAAATAAACAAATATGTTAAAATATAAAGATTTCTGAAAGAAACTTTGCTATCAGAACTTACACCCATAAATATTAATAAAAGAAACTATAGGAGACAGAGATGTATTTTGGTGAGAGAGCACGAATCCAGAATCTGGGGAGCTCTAGGTTCAATCCCAAGACCACAAAAGGAAAATGGTCTTTCTCAAGTCACACTGTTTCAGAAAACAAGATTTACTTAATGATGAACTCATTAAACAACTCAGATTCTAGGCAAATAAGTAATTAAAAAAAAGAATCATTTTATATGTTCACTTTGTAAACACCATTTTCATGATTTAATTTACTTAATTCTTTTCTTTTTTTGTTTTTGTTTTTTCAAGACAAGGTTTCTCTGTGTAGCCCTGGCTGTCCTGGAACTCACTCTGTAGACCAGGCTGGCCTCGAACTCAGAAATCCGCCTGCCTCTGCCTCCCAAGTGCTGGGATTAAAGGCATGTGCCACCACTGCCCGACAATTTACTTAATTCTTGCTTTTTTAAAAAAAGAAAAGAAAAGAAAGGAGTATCTACAATAACTCCTATTCCAGGTCTTACCTAGATTGCTGTCTTGGCAAATTTCAAGTCCCTTTTCTTCAAATTCTAAAACACCTTCTCTTTTTCCACAAATGAGAAAAATGAGAAGCATTAAGTACTGTTTTAGTAGAAGTATAAAAACATTTAACAAAGACTTTAAATTCTTTAAAGAATGTTTCAATAAAAACAAGAGAAGTTGCCACCTATAATCCAAATGTGCAAGTTCTCCAAGTTTTTATGGCATTTGCAATTAAACAAACACATAAAGACAAGGTTAAAACAAGATTAAAAGTGATAGGCCACTAATCGATATCTCAAGATCATACATCTAGCAAGTGTGGAATCTAAGAACTAAATGCACTCTTGTGTGAAGCTCAAATCTGCTGTGTTCTTGTTGCCATCCACTTATTACCTATGTTCACTGAAAAATGATTAATGCAAATAAAGACAGTTTACCCCAACTTCCTGTGCTCACTACACATAAAATCTAAGGCACTATAAACAATGTAAAAAGATTCTAGCAATCACAGTCAATGATCACTCAGAGATGCCATCAGGTGACTGCTCCTGCCATCTGAAGCATGGTCACCCAAATAAGAGAGTGATTTCCAATTCCCACTGTGTTTAACAATATACTTTCATAAGACGTGGGCATCAGAACGCAGTGATGAAAAGGAAAATAAGACATGAACTCAATGTTGAGTAAACATTCATGAGCCTGTGTTTTACACGAGTCCTGAGACCAGGTCGTGAGTTAGGAGAATATCAATTCTCTTCTACACAACTCTTTGTGGCTGCACTGAATAGTTCGTGTATGAATTACTCATGCTTTGTTCTGATAATTATATCTCATGAACTAGAAATGAAGCGTGCCCCTGTCTACTTAGTTCTTCAGCTCCCAGGGCTGAGTGCATCACTCCAGAGTGCCAGAGAGGCTGTTACACAGAGAAAGGAGGGAACATGGGCACCTCTCCAGCTTGACATCTGTCTGGAACTTGGCAGCTTCAGTTACTGGAAATTCTTTCATTTGTGGCTTTTTTTCCTCTAGAGGGGCTAAAAGTGACACCAATTCATCCTGTACAAACAAGACAGTAACTCAGTAACTCACAGCATATTAACATAATTAAACATCTCCTAAAATGCTCTGTGGATGTGATGGTGTAAGGCAGACAAGACATAAATGGTGTCTCTTTCCTCCATGGGGCCTTCACATGTGCTGTCCCTCCCCTGTGAAATGCTGTCAGGGCCATTACACCAGCCACCCTCAAAACTCAGTTAATGAAGGACAGTCAGAATGGGAAAAAATGGGTTGTATCTAAAACACAGAGAGTATCACAAGTCACCAAGGGAAAAACAAAGATTGATGGAGAAGCTGAACACTGTTCCCTGAGAGGGGCGGGGGAGGGGAGGAAAAAGACACGAACCAGCCCTCACTAGCTCAAGCCCAGTGGAGGACGTGGGTGAAGCAGCAACTCTGCCATGGACAGGTTGGTTAGTGATGGGGAGTAATCTTATGTGTTGTCGTGACATGAAACATGGAAAAGCAAGACAACACGGCTCCTTCAGCCCCAATCATAGCTCTTTAGACTGAAATCAAAGATTCTCAGAAGGGTAGACTATCAGAAGCAGATTGTAACAGTTTTCCAACAAGATGATCGGTGACCTGAAGAAGAGTGAACCAAGCAGGTGAGTTTTCTTCAGGACCGGGAGGCACTGGCCAGGAGCACAGAAGAAGCAGCTAGTAAGATAGTAGAGAAAATCGAGAAAATCAGAAGCATGGATGAAGGAGTCAACAACATGGAAGTACAACTCGGCAAGGAAATTGAGGCTTTGGGTTTTGGGGTTTTTTGTTTTTTTGTTTTTTTCATCAGAAAACACTTAGGCTTAATAAACACTTCCAGCAAATTATCAGGATACAAAATCAGCAGGAAAAAAATCAGGAGCAATTCCCACATGCCGACAGCAAATCAGCCAAGAAGGAAGTAAAAAACCCTTTCTCAACAGCTTAAAAGACAAAAGTACCAAAAGGTAAACCCCACAAAGGAGGTTAAGACTTCTATAAGGAAAAGAAAACACAGAAGAAAGGACTTAAAGAAGACGATAGACCATGGAAAGACCTGCCATGATCATCATTGGCAGAGTTAACATTGTGCAAACTGATATTTCACCAAAAGTGATCTGCAGATTCAATACAAAAGCGATTTACAGATTCAATACAAAAGCGATCTACAGATTCAATACAAAAGCGATCTACAGATTCAATACAATCCACGTCAAAATCCCAATGACATTCATCAGTACTGGAATAAACTGCTAAAATCCAGATGGTTCCCAACAAACAAAGCAATCCTAGGAAGAGAGGCATCACAATGACTAATCTCCATTTCTATTACGATATATCAACAAAACCAGCATTATACTGGCAGAGTGACAGACAGGCATGAGGGACTGGAGAGACACCGAGACAGTTAGGAGCACTTGCTGTCCTTGTAGGGGTCCCCACAGGCACATGGTTGCTCACGACCATCTACAATCCCAGTTTCCTGTAATCCAATGTCCTTTTCTGGACTCTGAGGGACACCACATACATGTGGTACCCCTACATGCATGTAGAATGCCATATACATAAAATAAAACATTAAAACAAAGACAGACATGTGAAACACTGGAGTAGAACACAGATGCACATATAAACCCAGGCACATAAGGCCACTTATTTTTTATGTAATTGTCAAAAACATCCACTGGAGAAAAAAATTAGCCTCTAACCAATGGTGCTTTTTGAGTACTGGGCCCCCACAGTTAGAAACAGGAACAAAGATCCACACATCTCACTCTGCACAGTCATCCATTCAAAACAGACCAAAGACCTTAATGAAAACTGTAAAATGTTGGAGGAAAACACTTCAAAGCCATGTAAGAATTAGTATGGGTTTTCTTTCCACAAAGGACTTTAGTTCAGGATGGGAACTAAAAAGGGTAGGGGAAGGAGGGAGGAGGGAGGAGGGAGGAGGGAGGAGGGAGCATAGCCCACGTCTGGCCAGAGTTCCTTCTTTGCTCTGGGCAGGCAGATGCGGGAGGGCTGCCAGACGCTTTTTTTTTTTTTCCGGCCCTGGGTGGGCATCTAAGCCACTGACCCCACTCGACAGGGGGTGGGGGTGGATAAGGGGCAGCCCCCGACTGGAGCCCCAGGGTGACACCCTGTAGTCCCCGGGTTATGGGAGAGAGGGCTGAGGGAGAGAAGTTCCCACACAGGCAAGAGGAAGCGCAGCGGGCCTTGATGAACAGAGACAGTCTAGGTTTTAGAGCTTTATTGTAGAAAGGCAGGGAGAAAGAGAGAAGGTAAGAGAGAGAAAGAGAGAGAGATTGGCCATGGCTAAGAGGAGAGAAGGGGGAGGGAGGGAGAGGAGAGAGAGAGAGAGAGAGAGAGAGAGAGAGAGAGAGAGAGAGAGAGAGAGAGAAGAAAGGCTAGAGAGTAAGAGAGAGAGGTGGGGCTAAGCAGCCCCTCTTACTGTTGCTGTGCTGTTATCTTTACTGTTGCTAGGTAACTGGGGAGGAGTTTAGACTGAAGGTCAGAAGCTTGGGACATTGTCTATGTGACTACTAGCCATGCTTCTCTGGTGGGGGCTGTGGGGGTGGTAACTTCGACAGGAGCCAGGGTTCTAGGAGACATGAGAGAACTCCTTCTGTCCGATGTAGGTGAATTATCACCACTGGGGTTCAGACCGCAACTCGACTGGAAACCAGACTATAGCCCAGTGCCCCACAGTTCGGTAGAAAACAATAGATAAATAGATGTTGGGACTGTGTTCTATTAAAATGCTGAACAGTGAAGAAGGCAATTGCCAGAGAGAAGAGACAGCCTACAGAGGGGTTAAAAAAATCTTTGCCAGCTATATATTAGACATTAACTTAATATCTAAGGTATATACTAAAGAACTGCAAAATTTAAACATTAGCAAAAAAAAAAAAAAAAAACAGTCATCCAATCTAACAATGTTCAGCTTTGGTTGATGAACTGAATAGATATTTCTCAGAAGAAGACACACAAAAGATCAACAGACATTTGAAAATGTGCTCAATTAGCTGAGATGGTTGGATTATCATTGTCAACCGGACTGCCTTTAGAAGCATCATGAAAAGTGCTGGGTATGAGGTAATCAGTAGAGTATGGCTGTCTTACCAGGAGCCACCTGCTTAAAGAAAGTTGACTCCCCTTTCCTCAGGAGCCATTAACTCCTATCAATAGGTCCTCCATTAGGAGTTGTGCTAGAATGGTTGATCTGGGTACATTGTGTGCAAGTCTTCTGCACACAGCCACTGCGGTTTGAGTTCATGAATACAACAGTCCTATCATGTCCACATGTCACCATTTTACTCTGGTCCCCTCAGACATGTGGCTCTTAACCACCTGCCTTCTGGAACATGCCCTAAGCCTTGGAGCGAGGGTGTGGTATACATGTCTCAGATCAGCACTCCTCAGACACTTATTCTCTGCACTTCATCAGCTGCACAAAGAAACTCCTCCGAGAGCTTCGCTCACTTATGGGTAGAGAGATGTAGATCTAGAGGGCAATGTAATACTATGTTCATGTATAATGATAATAGTAGGTCCACCCCTGGGGCCTGTGAGCTCCTACCCACAGAACCTTAGCCACATTTACAGTACTAGGCATGTGTTTTCTTGTGTGGAGCATGCTTCACCTCCAATTAGAAAGGAGTTGGTTACCCCCTTAACATTCATGCCATTACTGCGCCCATTGGCCTGTCTTGCCATACTGGTCATTAATTTTAATTGAACAACTTAGAAAACACACTATATTTCATTTGTAATGAAAATATTGATAAGCTGTGAATACATGCCTATGTTTCTACAATGTTCATATTAGTCTGAAAATGGCATCAAAAGAGGGAATAAACTCTTCAAACTAGAATAAAAAGTGCTAGAAGGAAATGCATCCACAGGTGCTCTGCTGCGTAGCCTTTCTTTGCAGACAAAGGCATGTTCCTTGATTATTGTGGTAACTAATTTAATACAGATTTTTTAGACATGAATATTGGATAAGTCATAATAATATAATTTTTAAAATCACAATACTTCTTACTTATCTCAATAATCTTTGCTCAATTTTCACTTTTCTTTACTGTGTGTCATGATGGTTTGAATAAGAACATCCCCCATATATTCATATGTTTGAATGATTGATCTCCAGTTGGTGGAACTGTTTGGGAAGGATTCAGTGGTGTGGCCATGTTGGAGGAGGTGTGTCACTGGGGGTGGGCTCTGAGATTTCTAAAGCCCATGCCATGTGCAGTTAGCTCTCTTTGCTTTCTGCTTGTGGACCAATATGTGAGCTCTCAGCTGCTGCCTGCCGCCTGCTGCCATGTTTCCCACCACGATGTTCATGGATTCTAACTCTCTGGAACCATGAGCTCCAAATTAAACACTTTCTTTTATAAGTTACCTTGGTCATGGTGTTTTGTCAGCAAACTACTTCCCTATCACTATGCATTTCTGGGCCATTACTTCAACTTGAGACCGCCAAGTATTTATTATCTCTTTGGCTTTCATCAAAATTAAAAATAATAATAATAATAACTGCAAGCCAGTTGTGGCGGCACATACTTTTAATTCCAGCACTCAGGAAACAGAGTCAGGAGAATCTCTGTGAGTTCGAGGCCAACCTGGTCCTTATAGTGAGTTCTAGGACAGCCAGGGCTACACAGAACAGAGTTTCTCAACCTTCCTAATGCTGTGGCCCTTTAATACAGTTCCTTGTGTTGTGGTGACCCCCCCAACCATAAAATTAGTTTTGTCCCTCCTTCATAACTGGAATTTTGCTACTGTTTGAATCATAATGTAAATGTCTAATATATGGGATATTTGATATGCGACCCATGAAAGGGTCATTCTACCCCAAAGGGGTTATAACCCATAGGTTGAGAACTGCTGACACACAGAGAGACCATGTCTCAAACAACAACAACCCCCACAACCCCCAACAAAACCCCAAAAAACAAAAAGCAAAAAACCAAAACAAATCAACTACACAAAATTGTCTAGGAAGGTTTTCTCTGACAAACTTTCCACATAAAGATGATGATAGAAAAGGCACCATATAACTTAGGACAAATTCTGAAAACGCTAGATTCAGAACAAGAAAATTAATCTAATAAAACAGCATTTTACCTTAGCATTCTCTCTTGATGGAAGGTCAGGGTCATTGGCACCAGGCTCCTTGAAAGCCCTTCAGGGTGAAACACACAATGGGACATGAGTTCTGGTCTTGAAAATATTCTGGAGTATGGATACTAAATGTGCTTTTATTTGTATATTTAAAAGTTTGTTTTAGTTAAAAAAACAAAACAAAACAAAAACCAAAGCTTTTAGTTACCTCCTCTACCTCCATTCCTCTCATCAAAGAATGACAGACAGCCAAAAATATTCTCAGAGGTTAAAATGATTAGATACTGGGTATACAAATTTCCTCTCAAGATGATTTTTTGCTACATTCAGTGCATGATAACTAACATGATAATACAAAACAAGGTAGGGGCTTTTCTTAATTGGTGATTGATGAGAAAGGGCTCTGCCCACTGTGGGTGGAGCCATTCTTAGCCTAGTGGTCCTGGTTCTATAAGAAAGCAGGCTGAGCAAGCCATGAGGAGCAAGCCAGTCAGCAGCACCCTCCGTGACTTCTGCATCGGCTCCTGCCTCCAGATTCCTGTACCCCTCCATGGCCTCTGCATCAGCTCCTGCCTCCAGATTCCTGCACCCCTCCGTGACCTCTGCATCAGCTCCTGCCTCCAGATTCCTGCCCTGTTCGAGTTCTTGCCCTGACTTCCTTTGATGATGACCAGAGATGTGGAAGTGTAAATAAACCCTTTCTTGCCCCAGTTTGTTTTGGCTGTGGTGTTTCACCAGAGCATAGGGACGCTAAGTCAGCCAAATCTGCAGCCATAACTCCAGCTTCCCTCATCCCTTCCCACAATTGCCTGAAATGATCCGACCAAGCAAGTGCATGATACACTAATGTATTCCTAAAATCAGAATGAAGTTTGCATTGCTCTGGAAATGAAATGGGCCCTTTAATTTGAGCCCACATATGGAGCGTAAACTTGGCTTCCCTTTCTGTTTTGAGCTAGCTTTCTTGGAATTCTCTTTCGAGTAACGTTCAGCTGCTATTATATATGGATCCATGTTCAGTCTTCAGAAATGTTTGATCAAATCTGCAACTGCAGATGAGCCAGCTCCGGGCTTCAGACACTTTGGAAAATATACATTTGAGGCCCAAATAGCAATTTATATGCAGCTTGATTATATGATGGGCCAGAAACAGCCACGGTCTGAGAGGCCGTGGGTGTCCTGAGAGGCCAAGGGGCAGGGTGGAGAAGCTGAGCTCAAAGACATTACTCAAAGGCACACAGAGAGTTCAGCCAGAAAGCACCAAAATATGAGAGAAAACATTGAAAGCGCTTTCCCTGTGTCCCTCCAGTTTCAACAGACCCGCTTGCTAGGGCAAGAAGGGGAAGATGGGAAAAATTGAGGTGTTTAGCATTTTTTGCCTGGTCTATGATGATCATACACTATTTTCTAAAGAAAGATGGACAAAGATGTCTGCCAGGATGTGCAGGCCCTGGGTTAGTGTGAAGTGTTTGGTTTTGGAACTGCAGTTTTCTCCTGGTTTTTGTCTCCTTCCCTCCCTTCCGTTCTTCCTTTTCTCCCTCCTTCCTTCTTTCCTGCCTTCCTGCGGTGCTGGGGGTGGACTACAGGTGCTTTCTAACACAAGGCCATTGCACTACCAATGAGCAGCACTCCAGTCCTAGGATTTTGGAGACAGAATCTGGCTAGGGCTGGCTTTAAATTCATGACTGTCTCCACCTCCAGTGCTGGGTTACAGGTACCCATCAGCATGCCTGCTGCACACCTGTAGAGTCTGGGATGGGGAAAATGAGCCAAGCAGATGTGTAGGCCTTACACGCTATTAGATGGTACAGACACTCACAAAATGAGGGTGACACCCACAGGCCAATGTGGGATTGAACATAAAACTGCAAACTATCTGATTACTGTGCTAATTTTTTCTATAAATCTAACATGCCTGGTGCACGGGGCTCTCACCCTTCTGATGGCAGTGAGCTGGTTTTACTCAGAGAAATGAGAGCCTGTACCTGGTCTGCAGCTGCTGCTGTGTCTGTATGTTTGCCTCCTTTCCCGGCAAGGCTGCACCCTGCTGTTTGCTCTCTAGAGGAACTGATCGGGATTCCATGTCTTCCTGTATTAAAAAACAAAATGTAAGTCGTTTAAAAAACACAGCATTACATACTTTTCGGCTAAGTTTAAAATCTTGTTAAAGCCAGCTTTACCCTCCATTCGGTTGGGTTGTAGACTGCTGGCTGCCTGGAGAACTTAATGGGTTCAGGCCAATCTGCCGGATAGCCAGCCCAGAGGTTGGACTCGGTGAGCACGGGAGACTGGACCACGGGAGGCTGCATGGAAAAGCAGAAGAGGGTGCCTGAGACTCTGAGCATCCACACCCTGATCCCCACCTGCCGTTCACATCACTGCTGGGAGGAGTTATACAGGCAGTGCATGCCACAACTGGCTGCAGCAACACCTGTGAGTGAGCCTTCCATGCCACTTAGAACCACAGTCTCAGCGAGCATCAGGCAGAAAGACAACAAAGAGAAATGCCTGATGTGCAGGCTGCATTAGACCTGGGACATCCAGAAGGAACACTTTGGTCTTAGAACTCTTTCTCAACTGGGAGGGCACACAGACTTGTGATCAGGCCACACCCCCACCTGTGGCATCTGGAAACAAATGCAGAGGAAGGAAGAAGAAGGCCTTCCCTAGTACAAGCGCTGCTGTAGGCATAACACCACATCTGATTGTAATTGCTTATTTTTATTTTAATCTTTTATTTTTAATGGTTTAGAATTTATACATTTGGACTTTGATGCTGTATTTTAATGATTTATTTATGTTTATAAGTGTTTTGCTTGTATATATGTCTGTATACCCGGTGCATATCTGGTATCCATGGAGGTCACAAGAGGGCATTGTACCCCCAGGGATTGGAGTTATGGATGGTTGTAGGGTACCATGCAGGTGCTGGGAATGGAACCTGTGTCCTCTGCAAAAGAAATAAAGGGCTTGTCTTAGTCGGGGTTTCTATTCCTGCACAAACATCATGACCAAGAAGCAAGTTGGGGAGGAAAGGGTTTATTCAGCTTACACTTCCACACTGCTGTTCATCACCAAAAGAAGTCAGGACTGGAACTCAAGCAGGTCAGGAAGCAGGAGCTGATGCAGAGGCCATGGAGGGATGTTCCTTACTGGCTTGCTTCCCCTGGCTTTCTCAGCCTGCTCTCTTATAGAACCCAAGATAAACAGCCAAGAGATGGTCCCACCCACAAGGGGCCTTTCCCCCTTGATCACTAATTGAGAAAATGCCCCACAGCTGGATCTCATGGAGGCATTTCCCCAACTGAAGCTCCTTTCTCTGTGATAACTCCAGCCTGTGTCAAGTTGACGCACAAAACTTGCCAGTACAGGGCTCTTTAACAGGTCTGAACATGGTGCCAGTAGGTTTTGCTCTTTTCCATTTCCTCTCCCTCACTACAGCATTAGATTACATTCATATAGCTAACCCCCAAGGTCCATTCCTTATTTGGCCATTGACTCACTGAGACTAAACACTAAGGTCCATCAGTCAAACATCATTATTTGGCTACATTGGTTCACCTGTCCAATCAGGATTTACTACCTCATCCTAGCACAGACTCCCCCTTTTCTCCCTTAAGCCCACTCTTGCAGAGACACCTGCAGTAGCCTTTGTCCAATTCCCTGGCATCACCCCTTCCTCTCAACACCTCCCAGAAAACCCTGCTGGTCCCTTTGGGATTAGCACTCTCCTTTGTACTGAGAACTTGGTGTTTGGGTGTGTTCTGTGCCAACTCCAAGGCCGCCTACATTGCTGCATGCCTTGGCTGGGTCTACACCACCCCCCACTCCAGTTCCCACACTTCCCAGAGCATCTGGTTTCTGCTCCCTTCATCCAACAGGGGCCAATGAGTGAGTTTCTCCCTATTCGTATCTTAAACATTCCCCAAGACGTCAGGAGATGACCACTGTGCATCTGGGAAATCTCCTGAAGATGCCAGCTCACAGCCAACATCACTGGTGCTAAGATCTTAGCATTCAAGAATGGTCCTCATGCTTCCTAGATACCAAACACAATGACAGCCTTTACGGTTTTGGGCGCACACAGACAGATAGGATGTCCCTACCTCCCCTCTCTACACATTTTCTGTCTCCATGTGCCCCTCTGCCAGCTTCTACCCCTGCTCCAAGCTTTCTGGCCACTCTCTGTTTCCCTTCTCTTGTGGGCAATTATTGGCCGCCAAAACCTGCACAGCCACACTGACTGACCAGTTCTTGGGCTCCATCCCCTTGGCCAGTCATGGCTGTTCCAATGTCTCCCCGTGCAATAATACCACAGCTGCTGCCGCCTTGGCCACGCAGCTCTAGGGGCCCGCTACAGCTATAGTGACTATACCGCTCAAACGCACTGCACAGACACACACACCATACACCCACACCCACACCCACACCCACCCCACACACACACAAAACCACCACCACGACCTGTCTGTCACCTCTGTCCCTGCTATCCAGTGCCAAAGCCTTAGCCTGCTCTGCCTCTCCCCTCTTCCAGTCCTGAAGCCACACTCTCTACCTTTGATAAGCCCTCCCTTCCACCCCGCTGATCTCAATCTTGGCCTTTTCAAACCCCATCTTCCACCTCCCTCCATTTCCCAATTTAACCCTTTGCCATCCCCCTGGGACCTGCAGGCCTGCCGGCCGGAGGACTATGCTGTCTCTGATCTTGCCTGCAGTCTACTCAGCCTGCTTCTGATCTCAGATTAATCCAAAAGTTCTCTCTCCCTCCATGGAGCCGCCTGCTCTGTCTTCCCTCTGGTGGAGCTCCTCCTTCGGCTTACACAAACAAATAATCCCTAAAACTTTCATGTCTTGCTCTGTTCTACACTCCCAAAGGTCTCTTAGCTCCAATTTCAACTCTTAAAAATCCTTTAGCTTCTAAACTGTTAGGGTTAAGGCTAAAATCAGACCTACTTCAGAGATGACCCTCAAACTCTTCAGAGATCTGTTGAATGTGGCATTTAAAACATTTATACTTCCCATTATAGAGACATGCCAGCTCTTAATGAACCATATGGTCTTCAAAAGAGATAGGACACAGCTCCTTCTGAACTATGGTAAGGCTAACCACTGGACAAATCTGCCCTATGCCTTGCTGCTGCCAGGATTCTGCCCAAACTAAACACTTTGGATTGATTGACCCACTCTGCCTGGTCAAAGCAAGGCTAATTTCCTCAAGTTCCTCTGCCAAGAACTCTTCCAGGCCGGGGTCTGACAGCAAAAGGCTCAGTACTCTCTAGGACCCCAAAGACCTATGACCACTGCCCAGCCTCTGAAACCATGGGCTAACCTGGTAGGCAGGTAATGGACCAGCCTCTGTTATTTTAATTGGTTGATAAACCAGTCGGATTACAACTCCTGCTGTAACTCAGCCTTCCCGGGGTCTCTGATGACACTGAGTGGCCTGTCCACACCCACACTTTTGAGGGTAGGGTCTCACTTCTTGAGTCAGGTTCCCACATCACATTCCTCCTAGATACAGGGGCAACTTTTTCAGTCCTAAGAGAATTCTGGGGTTCCACTGACCCCTTTTCTGCTATGTAGTCCCCAACCTTTACACTATTCTACCCACTGTTCCTGGTGGCACTACTCGTGTCTCAGTCCTTAGACCTTAGAGATGCTTTCTTCTCTCCCTCACAGCTAAGTCCTCCAGAGCCCTCCACACTCCATCCTTAGCGTCCCTTTTCCATGCCTTTCTCATCCCTCCTACCTTTTCACTCACTAAGAGAAGTCTTTTCCAAAATTAACGTAAAGGTTGCCTTCTACCCTGACAACCACTCCCAAGACACTGCCCTGAGTTCCCTTCCTCAGCCTGCACACTCTCCCATTCTCCAAAATTCCCCCCTGCACTTAAAGACCCTTATGCCTACCTCTCTAACCCTCCCTCCCCAGTCTTAGAGGCCTCAAACCCATCATTCAATCCCTTTTATCCAAAGGGTTTCTACGCCCTACCTGTTCACCCTACAGTACTCCCAGATCAGTGGAAAAAAATAATGGAACTCCTACTTAGTCCAAGACACTCCATAAACACTGCTGTTGTCCTTTTTCACCCGGTAACCCCCAGACACTCACGCACACACGAGCACAGAGGAGGGGGCACTCAATTATACATAAGTAAATGAGTGATCTTTTTTAAACTGCTGCAGGTGAGGCTGGGAAGTGGTTCAGTTGCTAAGGTGCTGGCCTCTCGGGCATCAGATCCTGACTTCGAGATAAGAGAGCCCTTGTAACCAAGGTGATATAGCACGCTTTTGGGTTCCAGTGCTGGGAGACAGAAACAGGAGGGTTCCCAGAGCTTGCTAGGCAGACAGTCTAGCCACGGGAAAACTCTTCGTTTAGAGTTCAACAAAATAAAACAAGGTCAAGAACAATTAAGGGAAACTCAGTGCTAACCTCAGGCTTACATAAACACCCCACCCCACCCCCAATGCACCGACTCGGTTTTAAGCCAACTAATCCATCTCTTGGGCTGAGAGATGGATCAGTTGGGAAGTGCTTACTGGCCTAACCTGAGTTCAGACCTCAGCACCCACATGAAAGCTATGTGGACATGGCAGTAGGAATGTTGTTGGTCTTCTGTTTGGATCAGTTTCCTAGGTCCTGAGACCTGAGTGACTGTAGCCATGATGTGCAAATGACCTGCTATTGTCCTAACCTAAGACCTGCTGCTGGATACAGCAGCATACATCTTTAATACCAGCACTGGGGAGGCATAGAGTTCCAGGCCAGCCAGAGCTGTATAAGACTCTGTCTCAAAGGAGGAGGAGGAGGAGGGGGGGAGGAGGAGGAGGAGGAAGAGAAGGAAGAGGAGGAGGGGGGAGGAGGAAGGAGAAGAGGAGTCGAGGAAGAGGGAGAAGAAAGAAAAAGGAATAAGGCTTAGAGAGATGCATACCTAAGAAATTTTAAGTTAACTGTGAGAATCCTAGAGACCATCATTTTAAGCAATGCATTTCAGAAACTACTTCCTAATTCTCTACATATGCAGAGCTTAATTTATATGTAATAATGCTAATTCCATTTCATAGAAATCTAAAGAAGTATGTGGGGGGGGGGGATGAGCAGAAAGGGACCATGGTGGGGGGTGGGGAAGGAGTTCTTCAAGATGGTTATGGGTAGGAAACTAGAATAAAAGCCTGCAACAGAATACCTATGAAATGAAAGCAGCTGTTAAGTGGGGTGAGGAGTGAGAGGTGCAGTCAGTGGGCAAGAGGATCACAAAGCCCAACATGGTAGTGATTGAGAGTGTCCCCCACAGTCTCGGGCCTCTGAGTACATGGTCTCCAGTTGGTGGCTGTTCCGGGGGTTTAGGTGGCACAGCCTTGCTGGAGGCAGTGCATCACTGAGCTGGGCTTTGAGACCAGTTTGCTCCCTCCCTGCTTTGTGCTCTCAGCTTCCTGCTGCCATGCCTGCCACTTCTTATGCATCAGCTCCACCATCATGAATGCTTGTCCCTCTGGAACCATAAGCCAAAATAAACTCCATCTTCCTTAAGTCACAGCCAACACAAAACTAATACGAAGGAAAATGTGACAACCCTTTAAGAAAATGCACCGGCTTATATCCTAATATTAAAAATTAATAATTCTTACTATAAAAGACCCTGTGCCTATAAACATGTGATGTACACAAGAAATAATGACAATCTGAATTCCATCTGCCTTGCTGCCTTCCCACCATGCTGTCCCTCTGGGCTGCACCTTTCTCTCTCTCTCTCTCTCTCTCTCTCTCTCTCTCTCTCTCTCTCTCTCTCTCTCTCTCTCTCTCTCTCCAGACCTCCCTGTACACACTTGCTGTTTCCCAGAACCTGCACTTCTGTCACGGTATTTTTTTCATGTGATTTTGGTGTTCTGTTTGTTTTCCCATTTACCAAAAGAGGCTTCATGAGGGCAAGGGTGCTCTCTCTCTCTCTCCATATGTATGTATATATATATATATATATATATATATATATATATATATATTACTGCAAACTTCAGCACATGACGATAAAGATTTTGAATATTTTATTAAATCAATATGCGTCATCATCTGAACAGCAAAGCAACTCAGTGTGTCATCCAGAGCCCATTTTTGTCTCGTGGAGTGATATATCCCTCAAAACATTCCATGCTCGCCTGTTTGAGAATGGACACAACACTCGGCAGTGTAGGTCACTACTAAAGAGCCTCATGGCAAGCATCAATGTTTGAGGGAACAGCATCTTGGGGACACGCTCACTTGGTTCCTTCAGTCTGGGGTGTCTGCACCCCGTACCCCAAGGCCAAGAGTTCACTCCTCATAGCTTACCAAAGAATTTAAGTTAACGACCTGCTGTGTTTACCGGAATGGTTTCTTGAGGCAAAATGTGTAAGTCTGCCTCTGAGTAGCATCTGCCTCCGATGTACTCACTGGGTTCATAGCACATACAGGATGTTGCTTCTCGGTGTATGAAAGAGTTAAGACAAATGGTTACAAGAGTTCCTCTCTTCCTCAGAGACAGAAGGCAACAATACCCCTGGGACAAAAGTCAATCAACAAAGCTACATAGAAGTTAGTGAACAAAATGTTGTAACTAAATAAGCAAAGACTTGACACAAAGATGGACCAAAAGACACTAAAACCATTTGTATAAGAAAAAGAAAATGAGACCAGTGGCAAGTCGTTTTCAAAGGGAAGGGGAAGAAACAAAAAAAAAAAAAAGTTAACCATCCCCTGACTACTTGGGCACAGGGCTCTCTGTAATGCAGCTCTAATGTGTAGCAATGACCGCTAAAAGGTGGTGATATCTATGAATGGTTCTGAGTTGAAATAACTGGGATCACTTTTGTTCCACCGCTCACTACACAGGTCTCATATTCTAGAGCCTCCTTCTCTCAGCCCTTTGGCTCACAGGAATCTACCTATTCTCCCAGTCAAGGGAGACAGGCCGGAGAGGCCAGGTCTGTTGCTAGAGGAGGGGTGGAGCCCTGGGTTTCCCTGGCTTCGGCTTTCTTTCTGTGTTGTTTACTGGATGCTATTGTTCTTACTGGGATGGGAGACCAGACAGCAAAGGAAAATGACATAAAGTTACAAAGGGCAAGGAAATGGCATGCCCAAGGGTTTCTGTTATTGTTACATGACATTTGAAGCACCCAGAAGACAAGCGTGAATGCTCCCACTAGAAAAAAGAAATAAAATGACTTGAAGAGCATATGGGTTTAAGAGCCCTGACTTGTGAAATATACACTAAACTGAGAAAATTAAATAACACAGGCCTGCATAAAACTAAACTTAAAAATGAAAATGAGAAGGTGGGAACAGACAAGGTTTTCAATCATGTGATTATATATTTTACAACATATCCTGGCACTGAGGACAGAAAATGTATACTTAGAATAACATATACAAGTAATTGCTCACATATGAATGCACATTGCTATACATAATGAAAATATCTCAGTATAAAACAAGAATTGAAAATATTACAAAACCACAGAATTTTTTAAAAGAAAATGCTACAAGAAAGCTCCTTTTGAAAATCATTCCTAAGTGTTTACACAGTGAGGCAGGAAAGCAGGACTGTCACTGTTCTTCTAGACTTCAGGTCAGCAAAAAATATCACCTGAGCCACCTGATGTGTTTTTTTTTTAATTAAAAAAGGTTATTAATGTGAATGAATGTGTTGCCTGCAGGTATCTATGCACATTGCATTGTGTCTGATGGCAGAACAGGGCACTAGATCCCTTGGAACTGGAGTTAGAGTGTAAGCTGCCACACGGTGCTGAGAAGGGACCACTGAGCCAACTCCCCAGCCCTGAGCTGTACAGTCTAAGGAAATACAAGCAACATATTGAGAACTGACCTCAAGATACCTTTAAAATATACACATGTGTCAGGACAATTAAGCTTTTTTTTTCGGGTGTCGGGGGTCGAGACAGGGTTTCTCTGTATAGCCCTGGCTGTCCTGGAACTCACTTTGTAGACCAGGCTGGCCTCGAACTCAGAAATCCACCTGCCTCTGCCTCTGCCTCCCGAGTGCTGGGATTAAAGGCATGTGCCACCATGCCTGGCCCAATTAAGCTTTTTGAGTGTCATTATGATATCGTAAGAAAAAACAAAATCCTATTTTAAAATTATCCAATCTGGTTTTCCTATGCCTAAGCAGATACTAATGGATCAGATTTCCTAATTGTGCCACAATGTGTAAATATAGGTTAAAACTGAACAAATGATCTAATAAGTACCACGAATTTGCCACCATTAAAATAGCACATTTGTTAGTTTTCACACACTTTCCAAATCCTTAGCAATTTGGACCCAGTAGCCATCCTGAGAAGGAACAGTGTGTGTGTGTGTGTGTGTGTGTGTGTGTGTGTGTGTGTGTGTGTGTGTGTGTTGGGGGTTGGGAGGGAATCACCAAGAGGCGTGAATTCTCCAGCTACAGGCCAGGAGATCAGGCACAGGGGTTGTTCAAGCCCCAAATTACATGCACTTAGCTCTGGATTCAAATGGCATTTTACAGTTTAAAAGGCAAAAGTATGCTAAGGTCAACAAATATTTCCCGGAGTCATAGGAAATGCTTCACTGGAGGGACTAATAAGGGGGGAATCGGCTGCTGAGAGTTCTGTAGATTCTGTGGCAATGTGTGTGTGTCCTTCTTATTTTTGAGTAACAGGTCCCAGCTCCTAAAACCAGCCAGAGATGAATTTGCCCACTAGCTGTTTCTCTCCGTGCTTCCTTTCCACACTCACACGGATGTAAAAACAAAATAACTCAGAACTGCTACGGAGAACATCTGCTCTACATTTTAAATAATGCACTGTCTTGTGATGGATTTTCTTGGTTTTGTAACTCGGATTAAGAATCTTCCCACTGGTAAGGGTGGAGGATGACTTCTGACAAACATGCAGTGCCGGGGTGACAGACACCAAAATAAGAGCATGTCGTCTCCAGAAAGAAACTGAACCATTTCTGACACAGAGAAAGACAAGTTGGGAAAAGAAGTCTTGCTTTGTCTTTTAATTGGGAGAAATGAAGGGCACTTAGGATGAGAGACAGTTGTGTGCAATGTGAAAGCACACATGTAGTCAAAACACAAGCACTGCAATGCATGAGAACTGCCTGTCAAAGGCCCCAGACGAGGGCCCCGAGTCCAAAGACTCTGACGATGCTCTTAGTCTTGGCTCTCACGGCCCTTTCTCCGTTCTCCCTTGTGACACAGCTCCTTTGAGCCAACCACCCCAGAGAACACACCCTAAACTCCAGGGAGGAGAATGAATTTAGGGCACATTCAAAGTGCTCAGTATTGTTAATTACTAGTGTTTTTCTGTTTCTTCTCACTGAGATATATTAAAATTCTGTTTTAGTGTGGAACTCTCATCTAGGAGTTAAAGGTACCCTGCCCACAGGTTTCTGGCCCTCTGCTAGCTCATAATGTGTAGACTTAAGGTGAGAATTTAAGTGAGTAAGTAAAGGCCTTCTAAAATCTAAACCATTAGAATATGAAACTGAATGTGAGCTCATATTAAAACTTAAGCACAAAACTTCAGAAATTAATTTTTTACACTGTGGTTATTGAATTTCTACTTGTACTAGCTTGTAACTATTTGGGAAAAAATGTATTATTTGGTTGTACTGATTTTTTTAAATTATTTTTTAAATTGAAAATAGGTTCTTCTTCATACAATACATCCTGGCCCCAGTTCCCCCCCCCTCCACTCCTCCCAGTGCCCCCGCCTCTCTTCTCTCCGAGATCCACTCCCCCTCCACTTCCCTTCAGAAAAGATCAGGCTTCCAACAGACAACAGCCAAGCACAACAAAACAAGATACAGTAAGACTGAGGAAAAAAACCTTATAGTGAGGCTGGACAAGGCCACCCAATAGCAGTAGAAGAGTTCCAAGAGCAGGCAAAAGAGCCAGAGACGCGCCTGCTTCCACTGTTAGAAGTCCTATAGAACCACCATTGGCAGACAGTTTTGAAACCAAAGGCAGCATCGACTGTGACATAAATTTTCAGTTTCCTTACCACTTTGAAACATGAATATAATGAAAGTCACACAAGTAAACTATTTTTTAAAAATCTTTTTCCATTATTTTATTTTGTGCGTATGAGTGTGTGCCTGCGTGTACGCATGTGCACCCCGTGCATGCATGATGCCTGTGGAGGTCAGAAGTCGTCCTCGGATCCGGGAGTACTGGAGTTACAGGTGGTTGGGAGTCACAGTGTGGATGCTGAAGCCTGAACCTGGGTGCGCTGCAAGAACAAGTGCTCGTAACACTGAGCCGGCTCTTCAGCCCCCAGGTAAAAGAAAAATTAAACCACAATAATGCATATTTATCCAAAAGTTCCTGGCTCAAATTTCAGATTGCTCTATTATAAAAACCACGCCTCGAGACTCTCTTTCCGGTATCCATTTTTCACACCCAATTCAAGTCTCACTGCACAGAGTAGCCACTGCCCCTGTCACGACTCCAAGTAAAACAAAGCAACAAGAAACCCAGCTGGTCATAATTATATAAACATTTCTCTCTGCTGGCTTTCAGATGCAATGATAGCAGACCATTGCTGGGTGTAAGAATATATAGTTTAAAAAATTCAGAAATAGAAAATTAATTTCATACAGGGGCATCTTACCTTGGTACTCAAGCTAGGTTCATCTTCTTCTTCTATGGGCTCAGAGTTACTAGGTCTGTGGGCAAAGCTTAGGAATAAAAATAAACAAGAGGAGGGGAGATTTGGTTATCAGTTATCTGTGCCATTTCTTTATGAGCTATTTAAAGTTGATCTCTGTTAAAACAAACAAACTAAGAAACAAGCAGTCGCTACTCCCATCTTTCTTAGCTCTCTACCCATTGCTTAGAGGTGGATCATTCATATATCCATGACAAAGAATGGTACTCCAAATGACTGACATCTCAAAAAATGTGTCTTCACAAATTTCCTCCTTTGGAGGCTGAAATGAAAACCCAGCTATTGGCTTACACATAGTTTTGCTGCCTGAACTGTTAAAAAAAAAAAAAAAAAAAACCCAAGGCTCAAATAGTTAGTGTTCACTCTTGGATGTCTCCCTCTGGTTAACAACTGCAATTCATTCAGAATTGGACATCTTGATCCTTCATAGTTCAAGCCATAGACTGAAAGATGCCGGGGCATTGTGTTGCCTTAAATCGGCACAGAGTCTCCCCAGAAGTGGAGGACAGCAGTTAAAAATCACATGTCTATATCGTTACCATATTCTCTTCAGAGAAATTAAAACATTAAAAATTATAAAAAATAATAATTCTTTTTCAAATAACCTTGATTTTCAGATCTTCACAAACAATAAAAGTCCCTCATAGGCTCCCCCACAGCCCAGGGAGAGAACGTGGGGCCCTGGTGGCAGGGCATCTAATTCCCCAGGGATATCTCCCCTCCTGCACACGCCACTCCCCAGTCCCCCTTCTTCAGGGCTCAATCATATTCTCCATTGGCAATGCGGCATGATAAAAATCTCTCTCACGTTCCCAAAGACTGATTTGCTGTAGCTCACAACAAGAGCTAATACTGTACCCTTTGGTCACTTAAGACTACAATCCTGCTATGTCCTCACTCAGCCTGTTTGTTTAACCTGATTTTAAGAGAACCGTGGGACCATCATCGTTCCTTGGCTTAGACTTCCCATGTAATCAACTTTTACAACCTATGCTGATGCATGGCTAGAGTCTCAAGTTATAGACTCTATAGGCTGGAGGGTACAAGTGCATCATTTGCTGGAAGCAGCAGATAAGCAGTTGAGTGCAATCTTCGAGAGTAAACATTGACCATAAATGTTAAACACAGCATTTGGATACTGGCTGATAAACTGTGATGTTTGTAGTACTGTTTGTTATCTGGGTCGGTTGGTGTCAATGACTCTATCTCTGTAACACTGTCAAACATTTCTATAAAATGTCCCATGTCACCCCCATGTGATGCTTTCTGTGCAGCTCAATAAAGACAGAAAAAAAAAAAAAACCTTTGTCAAGAGTATCTGCATCAAGAGATCTACACAGGATGAAACACTCAGGCCCACAAAGTAGAGAATTCGATAATGAGAATATATTTCATATTCATATTACTGGACTTGTTCTTGGTTAAATGACTCCAAAGGGAAATGCTTTCACTTCTTTCCTCAGTGAGACACCAGTGCGTGACTGGTGACTCGGAGCCCATCACTAATGCCCTTGATCCACACTTTCTCTGACTATACACCTCAATCCTGGGAAAGCATGGATTCCTGAGGGAAGATTGGATCGACTCAAACCGTTAACATTACAGTCCTATTCCTCGAGCCTGGCAAACACCCTGTGTGGAGTCAGCACCCTGGCCTCAGCTTGGCCTGGCAGGACTTCTCTAGGCCACAGATTCAACTTGCCCTGTCCTAGGTGACTGGGTATGAATTATCCCTGGAGTGGATGAGAGATCTGCTACCAGTACAGACAGATGCTTTAACTAGCTCAAGTTATTTTAGCCCTGTTTAACAGAAGTCTTGAATTTTGTCCAGAACTTATTTCTTTTTTAAAATTTTTATTTATGCTTCATTTACATGTTACATCCTTATCGAAGTTTCTCCTCCCCCCTCTCCTCCAAGTCCCTACCCCCGCCCCCCATCTCCCCTCTGAATTCTTTATTCTATATGCTCTTCTAGATTCTGCGCTAAGGATTTCAAATGACCTTTATCACATATGCTACAATCCTCAAAGTGCTCAGCCCTTTTCTAAATCTGTGAGCACCACCCACAAGTTGTCCCTGCACAGACCCTGTCTGTTGATGCTGTTGTGATAGCCTGGAGTAAGTCGCACTATTCCCATCTTTATCCTCTCCACTGGGTGGGTGTTTCTATATTCAACCACCATATTACTAGAACACTAATCTATTAATGGGGAGAGCGCTATGGCCATAGACTTAAGGGTCATTCATTGCTGCCGCTTGGGCGTGGTGGCACACGCCTTTAATCCCAGCACTCGGGAGGCAGAAGCAGGAGGATTTCTGAGTTGGAGGCCAGCCTGGTCTACACAGTGAGTTCTAGGACAGCCAGGGCTACACAGAGAAACCGTGTCTCAAAAAAACAAAAAAACAAAAAAAGGAAGGAAGGAAGGAAGGAAGGAAGGAAGGAAGCCATTTCAGAGTCTTTTAGTCCCAAGCTCTCTGACAGAGCAGCCAAGTTGGGGGGGGGGGGGGGAGCTGATTCTAAACACAGGTTCAAGTAACCACAGGTAGTTTGATTAGTATCTAGCATTCCCTAAAGTCATGAAACTGAACATGCAAAGGAACACTTAGCACTCAGATATAAAAAATAATGAAAGAGAAGCCAAAGGAATAATCATTCATAAAAGCAGTATATTCATTGGAAAGGAAAATAGACTAGAAGAAAGACTGATATGGGAGTTCATGTTGGTAAGTAGAAAGTCAATGAAATTATCTCTTAGTGAGATTTTTGAGTATTATCTATACAACATGTAAATGTTCTTCACTGCTAGTAGAATAATTATATATCAATGTTATGTGCTATGGCCAACGTTAGTGAGAGCTTCCTTAAAACCCTTAACTACTGTGATGGTTTGTGTATCCTTGGACCAGGGAGTGGCACCATCTGAAGGTGTGGCCTTGTTGGAATAGGTGTGACCTGGTTGGAATGGGTGTGTCACTGTGGGTATGGATATAAGATCCTCACCCTAGTTGCCTGGAAGTCAGTCTTCCACTAGCAGCCTTAGAATGAAGGCATAGAACTCTCAGCTCCTCCTGTGTCATGCCTGCCTGGATACTGCCATGCTCTCACCTTGATGATAATGGACTGAACCTCTGAACCTGTAAGCCAGCCCCAATTAAATGTTGTTTTTTATAAGACTTGCCTTGGTCATGGTGTCTGTTCACAGCAGTAAAACCCTAACTAAGACAATTACTAAAAACAAGCCAACAGTTACCAGTACAGTGTAACAACAAATTATTAGATTATGTTGATGCAAAGAAGAAAAAAAACTCAACACAGAATCTAAATTTGACTTTCTGCATTGGTGACCTGTATTTTGGTTCTTTTAATCTATGCAGAGGAAGAAGAGACAGTGTCCTAGAGTTATGCAGGAAGATGGTCAAATTGTAGGTCAGATACATATCAATGTCAGAATCGTGAGCAAGTTACTCCGATTTCAGAAGACAGTGACCGATTATGGGGGACAAGTATGTTGTTTCCTTGTTGGTGGTATTGATTGTTTTTTTGGTTGGTTGGTTCTTTTCAGTTTGTTTGGTTTTTGTTGTTGTTGTTGATGTGTGAGACAGCGTTTCTCTGTATAGCCCTGATTGTCCTAGAACTCACTCTGTAGGCCAGGCTGGCCTCAGATTCACAGATCCGCCTGCCTCTGCCTCCCGAGTGCCTTCACCACCTAGCAGGACCAGTAAGTTTCACCAGACCACTCTCTGCACACCTTCTGTGATGGCTCTGAGATGGCAGCTGTTATATGTACTGAATCTAGCCCAGGGAACACACAACGAAAACTCAAGACTGCCTTAAACAATTAAATTAATCAAATCTTACCTTGTTTTAGAGTAGCATTCAGGACATGCATCTACTTCTAAATATAAAGAAAGGCTACATTTTAAATCAACAAAAATGACTAGAAAATGAAGAAAACAGGAAGTATAATCTTTACATGGCATGGCCGGGGCATCCTCTGTAGCATGATTCTCCTTAGAACTGTAGCTGGTGAGTGTTCTACCAGGAAGACCAACGAGGCCAGTGACAGTGGCCAGGGCATTAGGAGCTCTTCATTTAACTTCTTAAGTATTTCAAATAGAAGGTGGGAAAAAGAAGTGTCTCGAAAAGTAATTACGACAGTAAAATGCCTCACAGTCACGATGGCAGCCTGCCAGACTGACAGCCAACTGTGCTGCCAGACTGACAGCCAACTGTGCTGCCAGCAAGGGCAGTGTTGAAACTGGCTGTGTCGAATGGCTCTGCAGTTTTCTGGACCGATGACACTAGGGACAATTCTGTTCTTACTTTGTTATTACAAAACACAACTTCTCTAGGATTTCATTCAAAACTGTGCTGTGTAAGATCAGTCTGTGAGCACTGTGCAGCAAGGTGGGGAGACTCTCTCGAGTCTCTCTCCCTGTGGCTGTCCTGGGAAGACGCTAATAGCCGCTTCCATTGCTTCCAAAAGGAAATATCCCACAAAAAGAACACTCCTTTATTTTTTTATTCACTCTTAACGAGAACCAACAAACAGGTGCCTTAAAGGATACAAGAAAGTTGGTATCTGATAGGAAAAAAAATGTAGAAATAAAATTATTGGAGTTGGAAGGATAGCTCAGCAGTCGAGAGCATTGACTGCTTCTCCAGAGGACCTCAGTTCAATCCCCAGAACCCACATCAGAGCTCACAGCCATCTGTAACCCCAGGTCCAGGGAATCTGATGCCTGCTTCTGTCCTCTAAGGGCACATGATATGCACGTGGTGCACAGGCACGGACAAGGCACCCAAACACCTTAAATTAAGTTTAAATTAAAAAATACCAGAATGTGGCAATAATTGAGTGATGGTGGCTTTTAATTGTCAACTTGACGCAGTCTAGAATCAGCTAGGCAGGGTATCTCAGTGAGGGCTTGTCTAGATTATGTTGCCCTGTGGCCAATCTGTGAGGGTTACCTTTGCTTTGTTGACTAAGGTGAGAAGACGCTACCACCGTGGGTGGCACAATTCCCTGTGCAACAGATCCTGACCTCTGTAACAGTGGAGACAGAAGCTAAACACGAGCATGCGTGCATCTTCTCCTCTCTTCTTCTGACCACAGACTTAATGTAACCAGTTACCTCAAGCTCTGGCTGCTGCCAACTCTGGACTTATAAACTAAGATAATGCCTTTCTCCTCTAAGGAGCTTTTCCCAGGGTATTTTTAATCACAGCAACAGGAAATGAAACAAAGACAAATGAGATCTCTATAATCAGAGACCTTCTCCCCGCCCCCTTCATTCTACTTAGAGAAAAAAAAATGGTTGGACTCTAGTATTTTCCAGAACAGAAAATATACTTATAAAAGGAAGGTTACAGACTCAGATCAACAATAGAGTAACATACAAACATAGACACACACACACACACACACACACACACACACACACACACACACACACTCTCCTGCACACAAATACAAACAATCTGTACACTGATGTCATAAATGTTGCTTTCCTGATCAGTCTTTTTTTTTAATTTTTTTTATTAGGTATTTTCCTCATTTACATTTCCAATGCTATCCCAAAACTGATCAGTCTTAAAGAAAGACAAAAGACTTTGTTTTTTTTTTTCAGACAGGGTTTCTCTGAATAGCCTTGGTTGTCCTGGAAATCACTCTGTAGACCAGGCTGGCCTGGCCTTGAACTCAGAAATCTGCCTGCCTCTGCCTCCCAAGTACTGGGATTAAAGGCGGGCGCCAGCAACTGCCCAGCTCTGATCAGTCTTTCTTGCTCCCACTTAATCAATGCCAGGTGGATTTGAGTTAATCAGACGGCTTACCTGAATTGCCATCTGCACAAATTTCAAGTTCCTTTTCTTTGTGTTTTGAAGCAGTTTGGCTTTTACAATGTGTAAAAAGTGATAAACAAAATTAATAATTAATATTTTAGTAGTTTTATGGAAAGTATCAAACAATGACATTAAACAATTGAAGGCTTATTTTATAAATTATGAAAATGAATATTATGAGGTGAAGCAACCCAAGTTCCTTCCTAAGTTTTCAATCAGAGAATAACATGTAAAACTGTAGAGGAAATGGTCACGAATCACACACGGGTAACAAAGCCCAGACAGACCGGACCAGTGTGACATCATAGGAAGTGCCAGGACTGTTCTCCAGACAGACACGGTTCTGTTCTTCTGTGTAAGTTCTTCTAAGAGATAAGCATTTTGTTGGCTTGCTTTACCATGGACCTTTCAAGACCTGAGGTGTTAAAAAGCATGAGCAGAGAAATAATAAAGAAACAGTGTGCTTTGCTCTAAGACTAACCTGCTTTAGAATCCCAAAGATGTGTCAGATCACAGGTTCAGACAACAAACACTGGGGCTGGACAAATGGCTCAGCAGTTAAGAGCACTGACTGCTCTTCCAGAGGTCCTGAGTTCAATTCCCAGGAACCACATGGTGGCTCACAGCCATCTGTAATGAGATCTGATGGCCTCTTCCGGTGTGTCTGAAGGCAGCTACAGTGTACTCATATACATAAAATAAGTAAATAAATCTAATACAAAGCAAAACAAAAGCCAATGTCTGCACTTACCAGAAATCTCTAAATTAGATTATTACCTGTTTTATTTTTGTGATGCATAATTCAGAAGCGTTAAGATAATTATTTGTAACTATAAATTCCCATTACCTTAACATGATTGGCAGTGATTCTAACACTAATGGATCACAACTATGCATGGAAATATAGTAAAAGCAAAGACAGGAGCTGGAGGGATGACCACTGTTCCTCCATACTGAGCCACATTGCTTGTCTATTGACTGGTCTGTTATTTTGAGAAAGAGTCTCACTTTTTAGTCTGGGTGCCCTGGAGCCCAGAGACCTGCCTACCTTTGCCTTCTGAGTGCTGGGATTACAGGCATGTACTGCCATACCAGGCCTCTGATCGAATTCTTGATACACACATATGAACGCACAGTGTATCACCCACAGAATGATATCTAAACTCATGACAACTGGGGAAGAGCGACAGGTTCCCTGGGAGAGATTCGTTACCATCTACAACCGATCATTTGAGGGACCAGAGACGTCAACTACCCTGGAGATGAACACAGTGAGGCATCCCACCACTGAGACTTCACAGAAGAAAGGAAACTTCCTCCCGAGTTACCCAAACCCTCAAGTTTACAATGGAAAAGCAAGAGACTCCCTGGCTGTCACCACGGGTGCACAGGCTACTGTGGATTCCACATAAAGTTTGCGGTTGCGGAGAACAATGAATCTGTGTGCTGTGTGTGGCTACATCTGGGAGACCTAGATAGCTGCTCAGACTGGACCAGCTCCTGGTCTTACTTTTCTGTTGCTGTGATAAACACCATGACAAATGGCAACTCATTTAAAAAAAAAGTGTCTAGTGGGATTTATGGATTCAGAGGGTTAGCGTTCATGATGGCTGGACTTCGATGATGGAGTTCATGGTAGCAGCAGCAGCTTAGAGCTCACACTTTTTCTTTCTTTCTTTCTTTTTTTTTTTTTTGAAATTATAATTGCAGCATTTCTCCCTTTACTCTCTCCAAACTTTTCCATATACTCTCCCCATCCCCCTTCAAATTTATGGCCTCTTATTTTATTATCATCACACAATGCATGCATGCACACACATATGCACACACACACACACATGCATACACACAGTCATGCACACGCACGCACGCACACACACATGCATGTTCCTACATTTAGCCTGATCCATCCTAATGCTAATGTTACTTGTACGCATGCTTTCATGGCAGGCCGTTTAGCCCTGGACTTTTGTCCTGGTATCCTCCCCTTCCTGGGGAAGGCTACCTTTCTGCTTCCCTCAGTTGCCTGCAGCTCCTTGTGTTTGAGGCCTCATGGGTTTTTCTCCATCCACTCTGGCACAGCCATTGCTTAGTTCCCTCCATCCACTCTGGCCCATTGCTTTGTTCTTAGTCAACTCGCATTTGGGTAGCCACGTTGGTGGACTTTAGGATGTGGAGTCTGACCTTACTAGGAAATACAATATTAAAGCAAACTCCCTGGTCCTCTGGCTCTTACAGCCTTTCAACTTCCCCTTCCCCAGTGTTTTCAGAGCCTTGGGTGTGGGGCTTGTTTTATAGATGCATCCTTAAGGACTGAGCTCTACAACCCTGCAATTTTGATTGGTTGTGCTTTTCTGTAGTTATCTCCATCTGTTGCAAGAGGACATTTTCTTTTTTTTTTTTTCTTTTTTTTTTTAAAGATTTTATGTATTATATGTAAGTACACTGTAGCTGTCTTCAGACACTCCAGAAGAGGGCGTCAGATCTTGTTACAGATGGTTGTGAGCCACCATGTGGTTGCTGGGATTTGAACTCTGGACCTTCGGAAGAGCAGTCGGGTGCTCTTACCCACTGAGCCATCTCACCAGCCCGTCATTTTCTTAATGAAGGATGAAGACTACATTTATCTGTTGGCATAAGGACAAATGTTTATAGATCGTTGTTAGGGATTGTGCTGGGTTAGTAAGATAGTGGTTGTAGATTCTCTTCCATGATCTATGACTTCCCTAGCACTAAGTATTCGGCTAGGTTTCCAGTACTAGGCATGTTTTCCCTCTTGTTGAGTGGCTCTTAAGTCCAGGCAGAGCGACTATTGCTTCACTAAGGTTGTTGTGCCGTGCTGGTAACTGATGATTCGCTGGCAGCAGAGTTGGGTAGGACTAGTGGCTTTCTCCCTCTTTGGGAAGCTTGCATGGTGACTTCTGGTTCTGTAAAGGCTCAGGGAAGAGCTTTCAGATCAGTTCTCACTCAGGGGTCTCTAGGTTCTGATTCTGAAGTGCATGGTATTTTCAGTGATCGAGACTTACCTTCCACCCCTGGGGAATCAACCAAGGGCAACAGCAATAGAATATGTTTTGGTAATTTCTTGGGACAGACCTGGCCAACAACTCAAAGGAGGGTTCTCATGTCTGCTATTGGGGTTTTCTGTAGATGGTCTTTGGCTCTTAGAGGGTATATCATCAGCCGAGATGAGAAAGTTCATTGAAACTACATATGCATATTTATACAATGAATTGAGTGTATGGTAGGTTTTTAGGCAAATGGTTCATAGTATGGCTCCCTGGGCCTTCTCAGACATCTTTACTGTTAATTTACCTCCCCCCTCTCTCTGTTATGTATCACCTTCCCCCTCCAAAGATCCTTTCATTCCCATTTCCCCTATCAGATCACTTGAATCCTGCTATTCCCACTCTTCCCCAAACCCTCTTCCTGGCAATGATCATCTTTTAGCTACAGGCTACACACTCATATCTGAAGATTTGGGGCTAGGAGCCTCCAATGAGAGCGAGCATGTGGCATTTATCTTTTTAAAGCTAGATTACTTCATTCAGTGTGATCTTTCCTAATGCCACCCATTAACCTGACAAGCTGGTGATTTCCTTTTTCTTTACAGCTAAATAATATTCCATACTGTGTGTGTCCACATTTCCATTGTCCATTGCTGGTTACAGAATATTTAGATTGTTTCCACTTCCCAGCTATTGTGAATATAGCAGCAATGACCATGGCTAGACAAGTATCTGAGGAGCAGGATGCTGAGTCCTCTGGGTAGTGCCCAAGGGTGGTGGGTCTGGACTTGAGGCAGATTATTCTCAGCTTCCCGAGGAATTGCCACACTGATTGTCATAGTGGTTGTCTGTGTTTGCACTCCTACCAACAATAAGTAAGTGCTCCCCTTCCCCTACGTCCTTGCCAGCGTGAACTGTCATTCATTTTATTGATCTTAGCCGTTCTGATGCCAGATGAAACCTCAAAATAGTTTTAATTTGTATTTACCTGATAACTATGGCTGTTGGATGTTTTAAAAAAATGTTTCTCAGCCACTTGGTTTGGAGAACTTTCTGCTTCGTTCTGCATCCCACTTTCTAGTTGGATTATTTGTTTTCTTTATCCCTCTATCAAAGCTGTAACTGGTAGAGATTTCTTCCCATTCTGTAGCCTGCCACTCTGCCCTGGTGTTGTTGTCCTTTGCCACCCAGCAGCTTTTCTGTCTCATAAGGTCCCGTGCATTAACTGTGTTCTTAGTGGTGGTGTTCTGCAGGAAGCCTTTTCCTGGGCCAGTGAGTTCAGGAAAGTTCTCCCACTTTCCCACCCATGAGGCCTTAGTTTGAGTTTCCTTCAGGGTGCTAAGTGTCTAGCTGCATTATTCTCTATACAGTCATCCATTTTGACCAGCATCATTTGTTGAAGATGCTGTCTTAAAACTCAGGTGAGCGGACTTATATCTGGTTCCTAGATTCCATTTCATTGATCAACATGTCTGTTTTATGCAAATGTCATGCTGTTTTTATTACTATATCTCTGTAGTACAACTTGACATCTGGGATGGTGACACCTCCAGTAGTTCTTTTATTATAGAAGACTGTTTTAGCTATCCTGGTGTGTGTCTGCCCACACATGTGTATGTTTTCATATAAAGCTGGGTTGGTTTTTTTTTTTTTTTCAGTTTCTGTGAAGAACTGTGTTGGAATTTTGATGAGTATTGCGTTGAATCTGTAAATTGCTTTTGGTAGGGTGGCCATTTTTACTATATTAATTTTACCTATCCATGAACATGGGAGGTCTTTCCATCTTCTGGTGTCTTCAATTTCTTTCTTCAATGTCTTACATCTTTATTACACAAGTCTTCCACTTGTCTGGTTAGAGTTGCCTCAAGATATTTTTAAGGCTACTATTAAAGGTAATTTTCCCTGATCTTTTTCCTCAGTCTATTTGTCATTTGTTGTGCTGCCTACTCTTGGGTTAACTTGACATAAACCAAACTTATTTCAAGGGAAGAAACCTCAATTGAGAAAATGCCTCCATAAGATGCAGCTGTAAGGCATTTTCTCAGTTGGTGATCAGTGTGGGAAGGCTCAGCCCCTGGTGGGTGGTCTCATCCCTGAGCTGGTGGTCCTGGGTTCTTTAAGAAAGTAGACTGAGCATCCATGATGAATAAAGCACCTTCCCTCCAAGGCCTCTGCATCAGGTCCTGCCTCCAGGTTCCAGCCTTGCTTGAGTTCCTGCCCTGACTTCCTTTGAGATGAACAACAATGTGGAAGTGTAAGCCAAATAAACCTCTTTTTCCTAATTTGCTCTTTTGGTCATGGTGTTTCATCACAGTGATAGAAATCCTAAAGGCTACTGATTTTTTTTTTGTCTGTGTGCTAATTTTGTATTCTATTATGTAGAAAGCGTTTGTTAGCTGTAGACATTTCTGGTGGAATGTTTAGGGTCTTTTACCTATAAAGTCATATTACCTACCAATAAGGATACTTTAGCTTCATTTCCTATTTTGTCCCTTGGTCTCCATCAGTGTCTTATTGTTCTAGCTAAGACTTCAAGCACTGTATTGAATAGGTATGAAGAAAGGATCTTGATTTGTTCCTGATTTTACTGGAAATGCTTTGAATTTCTCCACTTAGGTTGATGTTGGCTGTAGGCTTGCTGTGAATTGTCTTTATTATGTTGAGTTATGTCCCCTGTATCTTTAGTCTCTCCAGGACTTTCATGATGAAGGGGTGTTAGATTTTGCCTTTGTGGTGGTTTGAAAGTGCTTGGACTTATTAGGAGGCATGGCCTTGTTAAAGAAAGTTTGTCACTGTGAGATGGGCTTAGAGAGCTTCCTCCTAGTTGCCTGAGGATGCCAGTCTTCTCCTTCAGAGCAAGATGTAGAATTCTTAGCTCCCCCTGTGCCATGCTCCTGCATTGATGATAATGGACAAGTCTTACCCACAGTTCATGAGTGTAAAGATGTGGGCCAATGCTGCAATAGAAAGTTCTGCATGACTCTGAGTGTGAGGGAATGTGCCAGGGCTCAGGCAAAGGTCAGAGAAGTAAAAGCAATTTGCATAAACCCACTAAGTACAATGACAGAGTAGCTAAGTGCATGAATGATACCGATAAGCCGGATGTCAGCGCTGAAGGAAGCAATGGCTCCCTGTGGCCTCCTGCAAGCACGTGCCACCCTCCCTGTGTCAGGAAAGACGGTGGATGCTGTTAATGGTCCCAAGTCACACGCCCAGCAAATAGGAAAGGACACAGCTTCCTTTCTTTTATGGTACCTATGACTTTTATATCCAATCAAAGTATTTTCTTCTCACAAATACACTTCTCAGAGGAAAAAGTAAAGAAAAATCTGACATAATTGAATGATCTCAATTAATAGCCATTCATGAATAACATAGCATCAATATTCTTTAAAAAATTTTCAAGCATAACCATTGCAAATCATTTCACCTCCAACTTGTAGGTGGACATGTGTGAGAGGAGTCGCAGAAAGTGAAACACAGAGCTGGCCCAGTCAGCTCAGGGCTGGTCTCTAACAACCAGTGGACTTCTCAGAGACCCTTTTCACTGCTCTAAGCTCTTATGCAGTCAAAAGCCAGGCAGCAAATTGCAAATATCAGGCAGGTTTAAAGGGGAACACAAAACATCATACGCAGTTGTTTTTCCCACTCTGAGTAATTGCTGTTACAGTTAACTCATGCGTTGGTGGCGTGGCTTTCAGTAACTACCAATGCTTGCAGATGGGTTTCTTCTTATCGGTTTAATAGGACTCAGCTACTGTAGCCATCCCATAACACCCCACCCCAGCTTGTTTTAACTAAAGGAATGTACAAGCAGCTAGTTGTACCTCCCCAGCTCGTCAACTGCATCTGTGTTTTCCTCCATCCTTTTGTTGTCTTCCTTGAAGCGGGGTGAACATGGTACAAGGCCATCCTGTTAGAAAAGAAAAGAAAAAAATCCAAGAGCTCACTCACTTACATGTTTCTCAATGGCACAGGCATCTTATGATGGACCTGTGACTGCAAGCATGGGGCACAGGGCAAATAACAGAGTCTCTCCTCCCTCCAGATGCTGCCCCTACTATGAAGGGCCACAGAGCGACCCATAGGGGCCCATGCGCCTCAACAGGCTGTCTTTCAAAGAAGTCAGCCAATAGATGCTCCAAGGACTCCAATAGTTCCTAAGGGTCCCAAGCACCTACCATCCCTGCTCACACCTCCAGACTCCCTGTCTCTCCTGCCCAGTGTGGCAAATGTCTTGAGTTAAGGAAGTCAAGTTTCAGGGACATACATTGTGAAGAATTTTCCAATGGCTCCAACACTCTCTAGAGGTTATAGAAAATAGTCATTTACTTTTCATTGTATTTCAGGTGTCAGGGCCCCTGGTGCCAGCACCTGGCACTCATGTTCCCAGTGGGACACTGGAGGAATTTAGTGTCGCTTGTTAGATGGTTTAAGGTGTTTGCATGGTTTCAATTTACATGGGTTTCTCTTTAGGAAAATCTAGAAGTTTCTCTTTCAGTAATATCTTACCTTGGTTAGTATTCTGCTAATAATACTTTTCTTATGCCTTAATCTTTTTTTAATTAACATGGAGTAAAAACATTCATTGTTGCTATAAAGAACTAATTCTGTTAGCCAGTCAAAGCTAACTATGATTACCTCAAAACAATGACATTTCTAATAGATAGGAACACAAATTGGAAAAAAAAATAGGACCTCCATATTCCACTTAGGACAAAAGAAAACGGCAATCAAGATTCTAGAAAGTAACATGCAGTGTGTAAAGGTGCATTTGATGACAGAGTGCACAGCTTGGGAAGTTTAGGAAATGCTAATCTCAATTCCTAGCCTAAGGTCAGAGTTGAAACACACAAGGAATCCTGGTCAAGCCTTCTTTCCTATTGATTTTATTTCCTTGGTTTCTCACTTACTTATTTATAACATAGTACCTCAAAATAAATCATCTGAAACCATATGACTTTAACACTAAGAATATTTTTAAAATTTTGATGCATAATTACTAGAATAATCCACACTGTATTACTTTCAAATCTACATATGGAAATCCAATTGACAATTCACCAGCTCACATTTAAGAATATTGAAATGATTCTAACACATAAAAGTATCTTATGACCTCTTGGTAACATAAGCATGGGGACCTTAAAGCCAAGCAAGATGAAGCATAGGGAAGCTGCAGGCAGAGCGACAAAGCTATGAGGGATCTGCTAGCATCCAAATACTTGAGAATGATGCAAGGAATCATATTCCAACCACTGCAGAGCAGGCACTACAAAATCTACAATACCAAACATTTCAGAAATCCATCATTTACCATACAGTAATTGAGTCTGTACTTCTAGAAATGACAATCCTTAGGTAAACATGAATTGTTCATTTACCTGAAGAGATTCAGTCATGCTCAATGAAATGAGCTAGAAAACACAATGCAATCACTTTGTAATATGAATTTTGAGAACCTGATCATAAATGTCTAAATTTCCAGGATTTTTTCTGTCTGTCCCAACGTAGAAGTACAGAATACAGAACAAGCTCTTCTACAAACATACATGACACTAAAATAAAGTGGGTTTTATTTCCTTCATTGTTCTATTGTTTTAAGCAAGCAATCCCAGTGAGCATGCCAATCAGTAGGTCGACAGAGATTCCCATCTCCAGAACCTATGAGATTCCCATCTCCAGAACCTATGAGATTCCCATCTCCAGAACCTATGAGATTCCCATCTCCAGAATCTACGGACAGCCAATAGTTTAGAAGGAAAGGGTGGCTCCTGGCAAGCACTGCCCTACCCCACTTCCTTGAAATGCTACAGGAATTTTGCCACATTCTTTTTGGCCCTTTGATGATCTAGCAGTGTGCTTCAATCTATTTTAAGATTATTTCTGTCTCCTATGGCTCAATATTGTTATAGCTCACTCATGTGCACACACACAGGTATCTATACAATATATACACACCAAAACAAACAAACAAAACAAAAACTCTAGATTCAACTGTCAGTTTTCTCCAAGAAAAACAGCTTATTGGCCAAATACTACCCACATGCTAAAGTCATTGTGCAGATGTAATTCATCGAGTAAATGGAAGCAAAAGCGAGTGAGTTCAGCTGTACAGCAATCTGACAGAGTAGATATGAAACTCAAATACACGTTTATGTATATATGTGTATTGTGTACATGTAATACATTTCCCAAGGCAAATAAAAACCTTCCCCTTCAAATAATTCCCACAAGGAAGAAAGGATTGTCACAGCTTTAGACACAAAGGAATTAAAAACGAACTGCCCACATTAGAGTTCTGAGATTCCCAGTTTGGCCCCTCAGCAAGAGGAAGGATGTGTCATCCAGCCAGGGAAAGAGGGGCCTTCTGCTTTAACGGTGCCTGCTCCTGAGGACCGAAGCCAGGGAAGCTCTTGTTTCTCAATGACTGCAAGAGACCACCGAGGGTCCTTGAATAACTTAACATGGCAGGGGAAGTGCCAGCTTTCTTTTCAACATGGGCACTTCATTCCCTGCCTTTACCAGTGACCCATGACTCCTTTTCAGACACACTTGTGTAGATGGAAAGTTATGTTGACGGAAAATCCCAAAAGCTAACAGAATTAATGATGTCAGCCTCAGCGTTGGGAAGAAGATACAGAGAAATGAGTCTGCTATCTCTGAGAATTAGCTGTCATCATGTCTAACGCAGAAGCAGAGAGTGAATGAGCCACCCCAAATCACAGGTGATCTGAACCCAAATAGCAGAGGGACTCAAGAGAGACACAAGATGCTGCCGCCCCACGAAGGCCAACAGAAAAGTAAGGCATCCATGATTCGTGCTACCTGAGAACCGTAGCAATCCCTCTCATTCACGGCATCAGGAAAGAAAAGCTCACATGAACCTACTGCTTGTCTCTGCCAGAGCCAGCATGTGAAACAAGCGCCCACTTGCTCAGACTCGTCCATGCCAAGAGTATACATATCAGCAGACACCTTGAGGGTACACAGTGACCTACTCTCCCCAGGCTGAAAGAAGTCAGGGAGTTAGTGCAGCCTTTCGTTCTAGAGTAAAGCCTGCCTGTCCCCTGTGAGACCCCAGAGCCTCAAGAACAGCTTAAGGGCAAAGCCAGTTACCAGTGAAAACAATGAGATCACAAAGCTCTCTAAAAACAAGAGAAAACCTCAAGTACAAAGCCAGCTCCTGCTCTAACTCCATCCATAGCAATGACCTCACTATGGTTTAAATCTGTCAACGTTTCTCTTTTAGGTACTCGGACTGTGACCATATGCAGTGATTACAACTTCACTGTAGTTTCCTTTCAATCTATTCTGATGCTAGATTACTTCTCGGAATTTATATTAGTTTGCTTATATGTTAATATTTATTTTCACAATGCATAGGGTCTCTTTCTTAAAATCCTAAGATGAAAAGGATTGCACCATTACAAATCCAGGAGGTCCTTGAGATTCTAACAGAAGTACAGAAGAAAGCTGTGCCATTATTAGATTGTGCTGAGTGCAACTGTGCTGCACCAAGTTCCTGACAACTTGGGCAATGCATCCTTGGACCTCTGTGATTTACACACCCAAATTAAATCTAGATTGAACTCTATGTACATTTTAATAATTTCTATCATACCTTCATGGAAACCAGGCACTCACACTAAAAGGCCATTACCTTTTAGTGTTCATCTTGGGACCAGGCATGACATCCTCTGATGTCCTGAATAAGAACATCCTTCCTACCAGAGCCACAGCCTTCATGAGGGTCCGGAGCAGACGTTCTCAACCCTCTCGTGCTGCAACCACGGTTCCTCATGTTGTGGTGGCCCCCAAGCACAAAATTATTTCTGTTGCTACTTCATAGTTGTAATTTTGCTACTCTTATGAACCATAGTGTAAATGTCTGCTATGCAGGACGCTTGCTGTGTGAACCCTGTGAAACGGTCATTTGGGAACTGCTCTTTACTAGATGAGCAGGATCAAGATTTTTTTCAGTCCCTGAGTAGACAGGGTCACATCCCTACTCAGCGGTGAGCTAGCTTCAGAAAACAGGTTGTCAGCCATATACAGTCCTTACTATCAAGGGATAAAAGCCTAGAAGGGAAAATTAAGGCAGGATACAAGACGGGAAACTAAGAGAGCCCTGATCTGGAATTTGAGAGCAGTCAGCGGACCCAGGCCGCCCAACACAACTCAGTCAATTCAGTATGAAGACTCTTTATAGAGGGACAAGTGTTCTGCACGGGCATCTCAAATAACAATCTTACAATAGCAATGAACCAAGCTTAGACCTAAACACGTGTGAGTTTCCAGTTTACTCTTACTGTATTCCAGCTGTTCACAGGTCCGGGGACCTCATAATTTTATGAACTTCATTTATAGTCAAAGTATATTTCTCAGTTCCCTATGACCCAGCACAGCAGGGATTCCTTTGACCTTGTGACCTAAGGGTGTTTTCTTATCAGCCTCTAATTAGCCAAGTGCACACCCAGGAACTATTTGTTGTAAGATCTCATTTACAAAAGATTAAAATTTTTTCTTTACCATCTGTCTTAGGATTTGGTTTGCTATAATAAAACATCAAGACCAAAAGAAAAAAAAAAAGCAACTTGGGCAAATAAGTTCAATTTCATCTTACAGCTTCCAGGAAAACCAGGGCAGGAACCTAGAGGCAGGACCTGAGGCCAAGCCGGTGGAGGAGTGCTGCTTTCCAGCTTGCCCCAGCTGCTTTCCTATAAACCTCAGGTGCTCAGGGGCGGCACCACCCACAATGGACTGGGCCCTCCCACGTCAATTGTCAGTCAAGAAAATGTCCCACAGACTGGCCTTCAGGCCATCTTATAGAGGCATTTTCTCAGAATTCCCTCTTCCCAGATGTGAGAACCACAAAGCCCTGAACAATGTTACTCCAGAAGCCAGCAAGGGCTATTTATAAACTAACAAGCAGGTCTCCTCACCCAGAAGCTTGCATCGCGTTCTCAGAGCACTGCCCTCTTCCTTACTGAGCCCTCTTGGCCTTGGTGCTTGAGCATAACATCTATGTTAAAGCCTTTGCTTAACTCCAACTTTGTGATTAGAGTACAAGAAAATCACATTTACAGTAAATTTCCCCCACTCGGAGCTGAGGACTGAACTTAGCCCTTGTAGTAGCTAGGCAAGCACTCAGCCACTGAGCCAAATCCCTGAACCTCCACTGCAAACAATGTCAGCATCGCAAATGAGCTTGTACCTTGGTATCAAAACTGTGTCTGGCCTCTTTTGTTGTTAGCTCAGGTCTGGGACCAGGGCCTTGGGAAAGCCTGCAGAGGAAAAACTACAGTGAGAGTGGGTCCCAAGGACAGCCAGCCATCCAGGTGGCAGGCGGCACTGTTAACACTTTTACATTTTATCTTTAAGTCTGTTGCAGGGGAGCATATATATTCATGTGAGTGTTAAGTGCCCGATAGGCCAGACAAGGGCACTGGAGCCCCTGGAGCTGGAATACATGATGCTGTGAGCTACCTGGAGTATACTTCTCAACCGGAACAAACTCAGCTCCTCCTCGAGAGCAGTGCTAAGCCATCTTGGATCCTTTCCTTTCTGTCTGTCTGTCTGTCTCTCTCTCTCTCTCTGTTTGGGGTTTGTTTGTTTGTTTTTTGAGATAGAGTCTAACTATATATCACTGGCTGGCCTGGAACTCACTGTGTGGACCAGGCTCAAATTCACAGAAAGCCACCTGCCTCCTGCCCATCCCAGTGACGGGATGGTGACAGTGTGTGGGTGCGTGCCACCACACTCAATATATGGCATTTTATACTTGTCTTTATGTCAATTCTGAAACAATGAAGCTTGCAATTTCCTCTTTCTGCTTCTACTTCTCTCAACCTAAGAAAACAGTCAAGGAATGGTCTCTCCAGGTTCTACAGCAAAGGGTGACGGCAGTGCACTGTCATGGCCTGAAGGGAATTTGTGTGCACACATTCATCTCTAACAATGAACTGAGGCGCCAGTGACTGGTTCCTGTATCTTTTGCTACCTGAACGGACTCAGCTGAGAAACCTCTTGGAAATGTTCATCGCCAAGGACCAGCCCTGGAAGTGCTGAAGTGGGATATAGGGTAGGACTGATGCTTGCTGACCTTGTAACTCTCTTACTGTCTGGGGGTCAGAAGCTGATGGCCTCTGGAAATTTAACTCTCTCTTGCCATTCCATGGCTAAAAGCTGCTTACTTCTGGTAAATTGACTCAAGCCAATAGCAGCAGGGCAATTAGAAAAAAGGCTTAGTTTTTCTCTGGCTCAAGGGCCCCTCACTGGCCAGGCTAGAGGATGGGAGTTTGTTAACTCTTTGTGAGCCAGAGAGAAAAGAACAAAAATAAAATGGAGAATTCAAGCACACATATAGACACACAGAGACACATGGACACATACTTTGGCCAGACTGGACCACCTGTTTCAACATACGTTCACATGTTCATGCATACACACACACATACAGATACCTACACATGTATGTGTGTATATACATATAGACAGACAGACATATACATACATGCATTTGTTGGATGGGGCTGAGCCCTAATAGTTACACTTTATTTCTTCTCTCTGGCCTTTGTATACCTTCTTAAACAAAAGTTCTTTCTAAAAGACCTCATGATGAAGTGTTACACAGAGGGGAGTTACAGAAGGGTGTGGATAGTTACTTCAAAGCAGTGTTCACTCCGTAAGCTGTAAGTTCAAAGCAACAGTTTCACATGGTCTAACTTTATCCCAGTGCAAACCTGTGGCTTTACCCTTGGATTTAATTGTTCCACGCCTGCATTCTTTCCTAGCGCAATTGGCCCGTGATACATAAAGACTTACAGAGCTCTATTTGTACCCTCAGTCTACAGGGGTTTGGGATTACCTGTATCAACTTAAGAGTTCTATAAAATCATTATGAAGAATTGTGAAATCATTAATTCATCTAAACAGCATTATTATATGAGAGTACATCTTCATATTGATCTGTAGGAAATGCTGATGCCCAATAGGGTGGGCTGATGCCCAGCAATCATTAGTCTATGAAATAGTAACAGAAAAGGCATATCAGCAGCAAGAAGCAATCCTGAGATGAAGTCTCTGATGACCTTGCATCTCAGAGGACACCCACCACAGCCATGCAAAACAATGGGCCATTTCCAGACAACTCACTCACTAGCTCCAGCCTTTCTTAGATGGCTTCTGTCAGTTAGCCAGAAGTCTACATGTAGAAAAGCCAAAGAAATATCTGTACATTGTTATTAGACATCTCTTCCCAGAATGCAAGATTCAGACATTTAAAAACTGTAAAGACTAGGGGCTAGAGAGCTGGCTCCGTGGTGAAGAACCTCTGCTCTGGCAGAGGAAATAGATTTGCTTCCTGACACTCACATGGCACCTCCAGTTTCAGAAGATCAGAGACCCTCTTCTGGCCTCTTCAGGCTATCAGTCAACAATGCAAGGCAGAAAACGTGAAACTAATTTTTAAAAATGTCAAAGGATGGTATTGAGGGAGACAACTCACAAGAGTAGATAACCACATTTTCTGCTAAATTTTATATTAAAAGACCAACTAGATAATTAGACAATTTAAAAATGGGATACTAGGGCTGGAGAGATGGCTCAGTGGTTAAGAGCACTAACTGTTCTTCCAAAGGTCCTGAGTTCAAGTCCCAGCAACCACATGGTGGCTTACAACCATCTGTAATGGGATCTGATCTATTCTTCTGGTGTGTCTGAAGGCAGCTACAGTATACTCATATAAATAAAAAATAATAATTTTTTTTAAAGATGGGGCATTATCTATATACTCACGTGAGTCTTTAATTGTAATGAAAGAGTTCCAGTGTTAAGGACAGAGGACTTAACATTCCTGAGACAGGAGTTGAGCATACAACGCAGTAGTCCTCTGAGAGAGCTCTGTACCCTTTGCTACCCCAACCTAGTCTAGCATTGTACTTAGTTTCTAATGGATGAAATCAACTAACTCAGCCATTCCAAAAGTCCCCAGAATGAACTGTGTACTTTCATTGGATATATAAGTATGAATGGTTATAACTATGAAAAATATCTACTTGAAGTTTTCCTGTATTATAATAGAAACACTTACACTTGAAAGGTTTCAAAAACAGCGTAACTTTGTGCAGTAGCTCCATAGATGTCCACCAAAGATGCATTGGCGCCTTGCTGGAGAAGAAGGCTGATCATGTTTTTAGACTGAGTTCTCACAGCATGTATAAGGGCGGACCTAAAAGAGCAAATGGAACATCACCCTGACACACTTACCTTACTTTGTTTGTTTGTTGTTATTGCATGCGTTTTGTTGTTGTTGTTGTTGTTGTTGTTTTTCTTTTGTTTTTGAGACAGGGTCTCTCTACATAGCCCTGGCTGACTGGTAATCACTATGTGGACCAGGCAAGTTCCACCACACCAGGCTTCCTGACACACGTTAATGAAGTTATACAAACAACTATTCAGCTATGTCTCACCAAGTTCTATCTTGCCTGTGTGTTAGAGTGGCCATTAGCAATTAAGAACAGACAGAAGCATTGTGAGGAAGGCATTCATTGACCTTCGTTATCGCCAGTGCTGAAAGGGAAGACCCAAAACGCCCTGAGCCACCACTGTTTTTCTGCACCATGGCTTTGAGATAAGGTCCTCCTCTGCCTCTGCCTCCCACTTCCTGTCACCGTAGATTGGTGCCTGTGAAACTGTGAAGCAAAATAAATCTCCCCTCCATTAAATGTCTTTGTTCAGACTAGTGAATAGCTGAACACATCAATATGAACCATAGAAAGATGGGGGAAGCTGAGTAACATCTAACGACACACAGTCATTTAGAGAAAAACTAACATCAATATTCTTCAAACAAAGCAACACAGAGCAAAGAGCCATCAAAGAGGCAAAGTGATTTCCAAAAACATTTCTCATAAATATAGCATTTTTAAAAAAATGTAGAGCTGGCAAGGTGACACACACCTTTGATTCCAGCACTTGGGAGGCAGAGGCAGGCAGATTTCTCAGTTCAAGGACATCCTGGTCTACAAAGTGAGTTCCAGGACAGCCAGGGCTACACAGAGAAACCCTGTCTCAAAAACAAAAACAAAAACAAAAACCCAAAAAAGAAGAAAGGGGGGAAGGAAGGAAAAATAAAAAAGAAACAAGAAAAAAATGTATAAAAGACAGAGATGGGAAATATTGTAAAATTATTTTTAAAAAATTCACTGGAATCTTAAACAAGAAGTCACCACTTCCAACAATAAGACAAATACGAAACTATTTTTATCTAATATAAAATCTTAAGACTAAAAGGAAATAGACTCAAAATAACAATCAGTTGATATTAAAAAGAGATGTGAGCCCTGCTGTATGCTGAAGGAGACTAAGTTGAACAGTTAATTTCTATCTACCTGTTCATTTGTTTTAACATGTTTCCTATAAGCATGAGTTAAATTCTTATGACTTTCACATTGATGCTTTATGTGGTTGTAGCCACTCTAGAATGTCACAAGGATTTAAGAGTTTTCAAGGATTTAAGAGTTTTCACAGATACCTCTTGCAGTTATCCAGGGCGTTTATGTTGGCTGCAGCCTGCAGTAAGAGTTCCACCATCTCCTGTTTGTTTTCTAGCACCGCAAGTATAAGCGGCGTGTAGCCGTTCTGTGGAAATGAAAAGCAATTTCCAACTCACAGTTCAGTGTTTCTCAGTCAGCTACAAATCTACTAAGATCCTACTAAGAAAACCACCCCTTTCTAGAGATGACCAGACACCATACACATCTCTGGCCAGAGTTCTCCAAACTCAGCCCTGTACTCTCAGATTCTAAGAACTCAGCTCTTATCAGCATTTGCCATAAAAGGCTGGGCCAAGCAAGTCAGAGTGGGAAAGGATAGAAGCACTGTTCTTGACCAGGTTAAGATTATCCTGCCCGGAAGATGACATAGTGGTTGCATTTGGGAAATGATGCAAGGCTGTGTCTGTTACAGACCCTCGAGGAAGAAACCCTGCATTTTGAATAATTCCTATTGTCATCTTTTTGTGGGGACATTTGCTTTGAAGAAACCAACATACTGTTTAGAGAGTTCCAATAACACGTTTCTACTGAGTCATGAGAGACACACATTTGATCCTTCCAAAGTCATATGATACTGCTCCAACGTGGGCCACTAAAGATCTGTATTAAAATTCACAGGCTAAAAACAAACAAATAAAAGGGCTGGAGAGATGACTCAGCGGTTAAGAGCTCTGACTGCTCTTCCAGAGGTCCTGAGTTCAATTCCCAGTAACCATGAAATGGCTCACAAGCATCTTTAATGGGATCTGATGCCCTCTTCTAGTTTCTTAAGACAGCCACAGTGTACTCACATATATAAAATAAATAAGTCTTAAAAATACATTTCACAGGTTTCCAATGAAGTCTGATTGCTCAGTACAGGCAAAAGGTTGGTATATGTATATAACCTAACCTCAGCATATTCTACCTCACACAGAACTAGAACACAGTATTCCTTAAAATGCAGTATCTAAAATTCACTGTGATTCTAGTTCTGTTTAGACACTCCATAGAGTTATTTCTAAGAGATTAACATGAAGATAGATAGATAGATAGATAGATAGATAGATAGATAGATAGATAGATAGATAGAATCTTTATCCATTGTAGAAATAATTTTGGAAACCATGAGATCTTGTTAACACTATATTGCAAATAGAAGATGTGAACTCAATACATTCAGGGGAAAATTTAGTGACCTGAGAGACTGACCAGGAGTGTCCCTAGCAAGCTAGAGAGCACACGGCCTTTGTATAAGTGATGACTTGTTTTATAGGCAGTTCCAAAGGCTCACAGGAAGTGGGATTCAGTTATTAAGAAGCCTCTGCAGATACCTCCTACAGTTTAGAGGTGGTCAACTGTCTTTGGATCACCCTGACTCCAGCCATTAAGTTACTCTCTCTGCTGTGGTTGAATCTAAGTGCTTGTCTTGGGGTCTCCATTGTTAAGTAGAGACACCGTGACCACAGCAACTCTTATAAAGGAGAAACAGTTCATTGGAGCTGGCTTACAGTTCAGAGGTTCAGTCCATTACTGTCATGATGGCAAGCATGGCAGCAAGCATTCAAATACAGGAGTCTATGAGGGTCATCCCTAGTCAAACCACCACAACCATTATGGGCAAAAAGGAGTTTTTGCAAATGTTTTCCTTTCTTGAAAATCATGTTTTGCCAACTCAGAAGTCCCATGAGATATTTTAAATATTTTTTAAAGAAGATATATTTCTTTTTTGTTTTATGTGCATGGGTGTTTGGTCTATATGTGTGTGCCTCCTGCATGCAGTGCCTGTGGAAGTCAGAAGAAGGAGACCAATCCTCTGAGAAACTGCAGTTACCAATGGTTTTGAGGGATTATGTGAGTAGGGAGACCTGAACCTGGGCCCTTTGCCTAGCAAGTGCCATCTCGTATGCTAAAAACAAACAAAACAAAACAAAACAAAGCAAAACCCAAAACAAAAAATACAATGTATTGTTCATCTGCCAGCAAGACATAGAGACTTGAGAGCAGAGTTTAAAATCTTATCTAAATGGTACTTACTGACAGAAATTGGGAATATATACCCCCAAATTAACTGGTCTTCCCCTGGTTTCACCCATAACTGCCACTATCCCAGCTCCTGGCATTTGACTCTGAGTCCAAACACTGAACATGCTTGAAGCTCAACCATTCCCTTCTCAGGTAAAAATGAAGACACAGTTTTCCAAACATACAAACAGGGCAGAATTAAACCACACGACTTTCCTTATCTTTGCCAATGAGGACCGTACATTCCGACTCATCCTGCACTTTTAAGATAATTTTCTTCTCACCATTTTTTGTGACCCAGCCTCACCTCAGGGAGAAGTCATTTTAAAGTGTCACTAGCAGTATGATTTTTCATTTACCATAAAGCACTTTTGTTTGAGTTTTCGGGTCAAGTCTGATTCTAGACAGTTTCATTTGTTTGCTTGTTAAAACTGGGTCTCACTGGTTACAGACTGGCCTCAAACTCACGGAGATCTTCCTGCCTCGGCTTCCCAAGAGCCAGGATCAAAGGTGTGAGCCACCATGCCTGGCCAAATTCTAAGAGAAATTTTGTTTTCATGTCTCATTTTACTCTCATTAGAAAAACTGGTGAAAATATTTAAATTATATTTTAAAAGAAACTTTGGTGACCTATTTGAAGAATATTTAATGTAATATTAATACAGTTTTCTCAAATATTTTTATGGATACATAAAATCGTGTGCTCTGAAACTTCCTTTGTCAATTAACTTATTCTAAACCATTTTTTTAACCAAAGAATTCTCGCTTTCAGCTTCTACGTGTGGAAATGGTCCCACATATTGTTCAGGCAAATGCCTTTTAATTTGGGATATAAAACTGCGTGTTACCTTTGTCTTAACTTCGGTGTCTGCATTGAATGCCAGAAGCTTGGCGGCTATGGTGGTGTCCTTGTTGTAGACCGTGTAGTGGAGGGAGGTGTTCTGATGGATATCGACGGCGTTGGAGTCGGCGCCGTTCTCTAGAAGAATCTTCACACAGATCTCGTGCTGGCGCTGTGTGGCCTGCGGGGATTGTCCCAAGGAAACAGACTCAGTTCAAGAAAGTCTAGAATTATAATCCACACCTCAGAATCCGGGGGTTGTGCTAGTTCATCTTCTGCCCCGCTTGTTGGTTACCTTGATCAGAGCTGTGCTTTCCTCTCGGTCTCGGGCTTCGATGTTGCAGTCATACCACAGCAAGAGGCTCACCATTTCTGACTGGCCGTGAGCACAGGCGTAGTGAAGAGCAGTCCTGGGAGAGAGAGTGCGCCTGAGGGCTACTGTGCAATGTGAGGAGGCAGCTCACACTTTTCGGAAGCAGAATAGCCGGTTTTGACATTCTTTTTTCTATTTAGCAGTGCTAAGAAAGAGCAGTTAAACATGGAGGACCCCGAAGGAGAGGGCATTGCAAGAGACACGGGAAAATTTGCAAAGGAAGATTGGGAACGTGTTGTTGACTGCGGTCGTCCTGAACTAGGGACCACATTGGCAAGCTCCAAGGCTTTGATGGTCTCTTAAGATGTGAAGGCCACCAGTGGACCATCTGCTTCTGCATCAAGGAAGCAACCGAAGCTAATGGAGCACCTGTGGGAACTTTGGAGCTTCACGTACTATGTAATGAAGATGGATGCTAATCAAACTAGCCCACTTCAGGGCCAGGCGAACTAATGGATGAATCAGCATTGGTTAATAAAGATGGCTACCCTGAATAACTGGACGTGAAGCCCTGCTGACACTCCAGCCTCCGTGTAAGGTCCCTCAATAAATAACTTATAGTCCTCCGTTACCGTGAAATAAAAAGAATATGGAATTTTATTGAATGAACTTCCTTAGGACCCATCGCATTATTAACTTTTTCCATGTGCAGGAGAAATCACATTTAAATTGTCAAGAGTCTTCTAAAAACAGAATTATATGGGGTTTGGAAACCGACTAAACTAAATGAGTTTAGTTTTTTATTTGCTTCTCATGAAGAGTGTCTGGGCTCTGGACCCATCCAGGGTTTCAGATGCTGAGGCACCTGTGGTAGGAAGAAAGGCTAGCACCTCCTGTTAAAGCAGGCCTTAGCCTCCCTTCTCCACTCCCGAGGCCAAGATCAGTTTCCTCTCCTTAGGCCCTGCTGCCACTCATTTACCCCTGTTCTGGGCCACCTCCCAGCTCCCACCCCGCACCCTCTAACCTTTTCTTCCGGTCTGTAACGTTCACGTCAATATCCCCAAATTCGAGCATCTTCTGCACTTGGGGTATGTCCCCCACGCTTGCAGCTTTGTGGATCCTTTTCACAGGCATGTACCCAGTGAGGTACCTGGGAGGTTCTTGGTTCTCAGCATGCCTAAAGCTCAGAAAGCCCCAAGGCGAGTGACCCTTGAAGATCTTCTTCATGGCTCAGACTGTGGCCCTTCACCCTATCTCTACCCCTCCAAAACTCAGTGTTTATAACGCCTTCCTCCCTCCCAGTAACAACCTCGGTGCTCACAGCAAACCAGTTCTTTCAAGTCCCAGTCTTAGCCACCGCCAGCCAGTCCCAAAAGAGAGCCAACCAAGTCTCAGAATCTCGCCAGGATGCGCCCACAAAAGAGCCCCAAGGTTTAGCATCCCTCCACCTCTTAGGCAGTTGGCAGGACTGTCGTTGCCCAGCAACACCGTGTGCACGTGCTCCAGAGACCCACCCCCCACTCCCCAGGCAACCAATCAAAGCACGTAGCCAACAGTGCTCAGCACGCATGTGAGGCTCAAGAGCAACTGTGCCTTCAAGCATCAAACGTGTGCACCACTAGGCAGATGGTCCCGATGCTTAAGGCCTACTCAGTCTTGAAACATAACTCCCTTTAGATAGATCTACAGGCCTCTAAAGTCTAGTCTCCAAGAAAACCTTCCTCAGAATTCGAACTTGAGGCCAGCATCATCTTGCATGCCCAGCCAGACTGGGTGACCGTAGTAGGACCCTTTCCTAACAAGCAAGCAAGCAAACGAAGAAATCTCAGAATCTCCATATGTTTACACACACCCCTACCCCCGCTCCCAGAGACTAGCAATTGCAATAATAGAATGCTGCATTAGTGGTTTCGTAGACGGTGACAGTATTTGTGGTGGTGTGCGTGCTGGTGTGGAGGGAGCTGCACACTGTCCAGATAAAATGAGATCATGCGTCTGCTGCCTCTCGCCCACTTATTTGCTCCTCAGCATGGTCTCTGCTCGATGTTTTTTCCTCTTTAAATCTTCAGGGTTTATTTGGATCACTGTGTAATATTTCAAACTTTACCTTTTGATTGACTGTTGTCTCAGAAATCTCTTTCCATTTATGTTAGAATGACACTTTAGGCAGCTGGATCCTGTGTCATAGCCTTGCCCCATTGTCCTGGTCCTCCCTCTCCCTCTCCCCCTCCTCCTGGTTCTACATTTCTCCCATCTTTCTGGCCACCACACACCAACTCCTCATGTATACTACTGGTGAGTAGCAGTTTCCAGCCAGGATTTGACTGAATCTCTAATTCTCTGCCCTAGTTTTTGGCTAATATCTTCTCCACATTCTGTATTCTTTACTGTGTATTTGCCTTCCACTTGCAATCTCCCCTCCAGATCCCATCGTCTGCCTGGGCCCTGTCTCACACTTCCTAGGTGCCATCGACGACAGAAGCAGGATCCAAATTCACTGCTACCCCTAGCTCCAGACCATGCAGATCATCCATGCTGTTACCCAAAAATCAACGGTGCCCAGGAGGGTCGAAGTAGAGAATGTAACACCCACCCCGCTCTGCATCTGCCCTGCTTCACAAAGAAAGACCCAAGAGATGAGCAGTGGTGAAGTAGCCTGCATTAACACTGTGAAGGAGCCTCAGAGGAAGAGATCCAGACCTGACCACTAGCCCCACCATGTGAGGAGCAAGTGTACCCCTGTATGAGCAAGCATTCTCAATATGAGCGCCATGGTCAGGTTAAAGAGGACAACTGCTGCCCCCCTTCCCCCCCGCGATTCATGAGACTGGTGAGGCCTCCCCTGGTTCAAGAATGAGTGTGGACAGTGTGTACAGGAGATAAAACCCACAGCTTCCTCTTCCTGATGTCAGCAGCTGAGATGGCTCCCCAATAGAGACACCCCTACCCAGATTAACTAACCCTTGCTCAGCTACAGATAATAAATATGTCGAGGGTCTAAGACACCATTACATTGCTGTGAAGAGACACCGTGACCAAGGAAACTCTTTTTTAAAAAGCATTTAATTGGGGACTTGCTTACAGTGTTAGAGGGTGAGTCCATGAGTATCAGCGGTAGGACACAGGCAGGCATGGTGGTAGCTGAGAGCTTTGCGTCCTGATCCACAGACAGCAGGCAGAGAGGAGAGTGAGAGAAGACTGGACTTGGTGTGGACTTTTGAAACTTTAAAGCTCACCCCTAGTGACACGCCTCCTCCAACAAGGCCACGCCTCTCATTCCTTCTCAAACAGGTCCACTCCCTGCTGAGTAAGCATTTAATTTATGGGGCTATGGGAGCCATTCTCATTCAAACCACCACACTGAGTTTCCATCTTGCTAGTGCATCTCTCTCAGAGACCGCAGACCACCCAGTCCCAGCTTTTCTGTGTTGTGTCATCTCTTCAGTCTCTGTCACTCCATTCAGGTCAATCCCAAAACCACGCAGGCCAAGAAGCCTTCAGTGTCGCACCTCCAGAGCATTGTCTGCCTTCAGACTGAGGAAAGCTATGATAGTCCTCTCACCTTACATCACACAGTTTACAGTTGCTGGGACTGTGTGAAATGCTGTCAATTTCACTTCTTCCATAATGAATGAAGCTCGGCAAACACTGGGGCAAGGTTGGTAGGCAGAAAAGGGAGATCACTTAGAACAAGAGAGGGCAATGGACATGACCTGGGTCCCGAAGGATGATTTTTTGGGAAAAGGACAGGCCAATCAGGTGATATAATATTATATATACCAACGCCCATAATAAAACCTCACACTCTGAACAGTACCTATGCAAAACTGATAACACTCTCCAAACAAGGAGCACAGGCTCCTAGCCCCAGCATTCCTCTGCCCGGCACCAAGCCCAGTCCCTTGACAGCCAAGGTGGATGTCAAAGCCAGGAACAAAGGGACAGTGGACAGCATGGCAGGGGACCCCATCACTACTTCTTCCTCCTCTTTCCAACAAGATATGTCTTAGGCACAGACAAGCCTTCTCAGATGCTAACTTAAATCACCATTCTAATGACAATATATGAGTGTCCTTAGCAGTGGCAAACAGAAGGTTGCAGCTTCTGGCTTAAAGACACTGGATATGATAATCTAAAAAGACAGTGGGTGTCAAATGTACCCCCTCTTTTTTGAATAGGGTCTCACTCTGTAGCCCCACTTATCCTGGAACTCACTATGCAAACCAGACTGGCCTGAAACAGAGAGTTCTCTGGTCTCTGCCTCCTGTGTGGTGGGAGAGATTAAAGGCCTGAGCCACCACACCCAGCCCACACTCCCCAAATTAAAACCAATCGAGTTGATTAGATCTAATGTGATTGAATTAAGTCATCCAACTCCAGGAGTTTACCAAATACTGAGGATGGGGCACCAAACCTCCAGCAGAAAGGTGCCAGAGGTTGAACAACCACAAGCTGAGACCAGCCTGGGGTACAGACAGACCAATCTCAAGAGAAAGGGAGGAAGTAAGGAAGTCAGTCAGCCAGTCAGTCGGGGAAGAGAAAGACTTCCCCTCAGCTCAGCCCCACTCTTCACAGTGTTGTGGGGGCCCACTGTCCCCTGCCACTCATGCAGGGACCTCCCATCCATGTTTGCCCTTCCACAGGACTACTTTCATCCTCCCCAAGGCCTTGGTCCTTTCTCCTGAAAACCCATTTTGAATGTCAACACTTGGCCATTCATCTCCAAACACCTCATGGGCCAGTTCTCTGTCTTCTTGCAGATAATAATAATAATAAGTGAAGATCCTAAACCCCTTTTCCTACAAGGAATCTATAGGGCATACTCGATAACCACCTTCCTCTTCAACCCAGATAGAATGTGACTTTTTACCCAGATAGAATGTGACTTTCTAGGCCTTCGCAGTAATCACAGTGAGAACCAGAGGTGCCTTGTTGTTAAGTGTAGAGATGATTTTAATTACCTATGATTTTGGATCCTATGGAAGGACCATTAGACTGAAACCATGTGAGGTGGTGTACACTCCTGAGTATTGATGCAAAGCCCCTGCTGTGTACACTGTTGAGATGAATGCACGCTAAGGGTTCCTACAGCGCTACTCGCCATAACTAAAGTTATGGGGCAAATCTAGGTGTCCCAAAAGATGGAGATGGATAAAGAAAATGTGGTGTGTAGCTCAATGGAATCCTTTCCATCCACAAAAAAGAATGACCTCATAACATGTAAGGAATATGGGTGGAGATAGGAATATTCATATTGAACGAACTAGGCCAGTCTCAGAAACAAAAATCAAGCTTTCTTTCACTGTGTGAATCCCTAGAATAGATTGTGGTCACATTACGTCATGCATGTAATAGGATATGAATGACTAATGTTTCCCTGGGAGGCCATGTTGTTAAACTCCTTTCTAAGCACTTTTGGGTGTTTGTCTCCATAGATCTGTGTGGTTCTCACCCTGGATCAAAGAAGTTTCTTGCTGCAGAGGCTGGAAGTTAATGAAGAGTCAAAGCTGTTCAAATGCTGAGAAAGGAGACCATGAATGATCGATCATCTGTGGAGGGAATATCTACACCAACCCTCTCCTGACAAGGCTCAGGAAACATCAAGGAAGAGAGGGTGGAAGAGAAGAATGCTGTAGAAGGCTGGCTTCTGGACAGGACATGGCTATTCTACACAACCTCACAGCAGCTTTGGTCATGTGCTCCAGAGCTCCACAAGTCAAAAGAATTAAAATACCAGAACAAGAGCTGAGAAGTGGTGGACCAAGCCTTTAGTCCCAGAAGTGGGGAGGCAGAGACAGGCTGATTTCTGTGAGTTTGAGGCCGGCTTTGTCCACAGAGTGAGTTCCAGAACACAGGTAAATCCTGTCTCAGAAAAAAAAAAAAAATCTTGCAAGGGAACTGAGTCTGCTTACACATACATTCAACGCAGCACACTGGAGGCAGAAGCTAGAAGATCTATCTGATATCAAGGACATCCTGGTCTGCACAGCAAGTCCCAGGACAGCCTAGGCGCCATAGCAATTTCCAGTCTCTAGTTAATGAATTAATTAATCTAGCATGAGACTAGAGATGCTGGCCAGCTTAAGAGGTTTGCTGTACTATGAGGCCCTGAATCCTGTTCCCAAGAGCCTGTGACAGCTTAAAACCACCTGAAACTCTACGGCTAGATGAAGTGACACCCTCTACTGGCCTTGGAAACACGTTCAATACCAGTGGCATCCATTTACACAGACACACAAATAAAAATAAAAGTGAATCTTTTTTTAAAAGGTATGAAGTTCAGAGGTAGATGCTTGGGGAAGGGCAGATGGGGGAAGGAGAGAGGACTAGGTTTGAATACATGTATACATTGTATACATGCATCAAATTTAAAAGAGAAGAAATTTAAAGTTTACTTGGACACATCATAAATAGTGTAGCAAAATAAAATGAAATTTAAAACAGAATATGGAAAGCAGAACTGAAATTGTCTCAGGGACAGAGTGAGAAAATAGTCAGTAAGGAAGGCTCCAAAGGAGATCAGGATAAACTCCTTGAAAATGGCAGAGAACTCTGAGCTCACAGAAGGAATTACATAGCTGGGGGGTCAGTCACAACTGCAGGATAGTCAAGCCACTCTGCCATCTAAACTCTCTCTGGGTTTCTGATTAGAGCCAAGTAAAAATGAGTGGAGGCCCAGCCGACCACATAGCAATTCCAGAAAGCACACTGAAGGATCAGGAAGGTTTTGATCATTCTCTCACTCTCAGGGTTTTCCATAGGAAATGAGGGCAGCTCCTATTGGAAAAGGAGACACAAGACTTCAGCAAAGAAGGCTGAGTCAAAAGCCAATGGTCACCAAGGTGGATTAGTCCATTGCCCAGAACCTCAGGGCATAGACCCGCCACCAATTCGGAAGAGCCAGGTGAACTTTCTGCGGGGCAAGTCTGAGGAGACTTACAGAGACACAGTCCAGATGCAGGCCCAGAAGCATGGCTCCCAGCTCAGCCCTGAGCAGCTCTCTCGGCTCAGACAGCTCTCAGAGTCTCTGACTGCCATGGTGCACAACCTTCTACAGCATGGCCGACCAGGCAGGCTTTGTCTTCCCTGATGAGGGCTGGCTTGTCCCAGCCCCCATGCCTGCCCCTCAGGAGCTGTCTGGCGAGGACTCTCAGAGTCCTTTGGTGGAGGGAGGAGAGAAGATGACAGATCCTGCCAGCCAATCAGACAAGTCCTGAGCCAAGGCCATGAGACCCTCCTAAGCAGAGTCACACTCTGAGACAACAAAACTGCACCTCCCTGTCTACACAGCCTGTGGCATTCACCTCTCTGTGTGAACATGTACCAGGCACATTGATGAGAAGAGGAGTTTGAAGTGTTTACTCTGGACTATGAACTGTGTTTCACTGGGATCTAGGATTCAAGTGCTAAATGCACAGTCCATCCTTGCTTTCTTTGGATATTTTGCTCAAGTATGTATGTGTTGGGTTTGTGTACTTATATTGTAGAGTATGTCAAATAAATATTGATTTACCAAAAAATGCTGTAGTTCTTTGGTCTTTTCATTTAGTGTGAGGAGGGCGGGTACACAAATATCTTAGAGTATATTCCCTGTAGATCATAATCAGTCATCTGCCTTCCCTTCTGCCAGCCCCCTCCTGATTTTATATTAAGTCTACCTTTATTTTTGAGAAAGTGATGACATTGTGTCCTTACTCATGTTGAATGTCAATGATCATAACTACATGTTCTGGGATTGCACAGAGAATGTTTAGTATTAATTATGCAAATTAATTACCTGTAGCAAATTCAAATAAAGTGAACCGTTTCTTTCTAGTTTTGTTTTTATTATTTTATAAGAGCACATATCACAGTGAAGTCATAAGTTGAACTTGACTATTTTCAGTTTAGTGTTATCAACTTCCTTTGACTGCCTTGGGAGACTGGCCTCTGGCTGCAAGAGGGATTATCCAGATCAGACTAATTAACAAGACAAAGCCTCCCCCTGATGTGTGTGGCAGAATTTTTCCTTGGGGGCCTTGCCTCCTATGGAGGCGTAAGGGAGCCTGGCTTGAGTCTCCCTCTGCTGCCTGACTGCGATGGATGTGAGCAGCAGGCTGCTCCTCCTGTGCTCATGCCTTCGCCACCATGACGACTGCAGGAAGCCTTCCCTTGCTGAAGTCACTCTTCCCAGGCTGTCTTATCTCACTCTCGAGAAATGACCAACACCGCTCTGTTGCTGTGAGAAACCACATGACAGAAGCTTTTGTGAAATGCAAGGTTTCTTTCAGCGCACAGTTGACAAGTTGGTCCATTCTTGAACAGTCTCCTGGCAGGATGCTGGAGGCAGAAGCTGATGCAGAGGCCATGGAGTGGTGCTGCTTACTGGCTTGCTTCTCTTGGCTTGCTCCGCCTGTTTTTTTTTTTTTTTGTTTTTGTTTTTTTTTTGTTTTTGTTTTTGTTTTGTTTTTTTTTTAATAGAACCCTGTACCTGGTTTCCCAGTGGTGGCGCTACCCACAAGAATCATAAACAAAGAAAATGCACCACACACTTGCCTACAGCCTGATCTTATGAGAGGAATTTTGTCACTACTCATTTTTCCAAGTGACTCTAACTTCCATGAAGTTGACATAAAACTGAGCAGACATGCTAAGGTCATAGGCTACACAGAAATCTATTACAGTTGTCACAAAGAGACTTGATGTCTTGCAGAAATTTTAGGAACCTGGGAAAAGGCAATGCCATTCACTGAAACACTATTCCTCTACCAGATTCCAGGAAAAGGGAAAAGAAGGGGAGTGTTTAGAATAAACGTTGCTCGTCATTTAAATGTTTGCTTTGCAACCATTTTATGTTGAAGTAAATGAGGATGAGAGTTAGCATCAAAAGTCACACCTCATTGTAAGTTCTCAGAGATTTCCCTGGTGGTGAGATCTCTCTGAGGAAGCTTTATCAGACATACCTCTGAAAGGGTCTGAAGACCTCTGAAAGGGTCTTGAGATTCCTGGGTTTGATGACATCAGGTGCATGGCTGTGACTGGGAGAGACTTATGTGCCACAACCAGCATCCAGTCCTGGAGCATATCCATCTTATAGACATGCCATAGTCCTCCTGGCCTAGACCCGACAGTAAGATTGATCCCTCCTGTCTTTAATATCCATGTTTTTGCATTTGAACAGCCTTGACCCTCTGCATTAACCACTCCCTGTAATAGTGCCCGAGACCTCAGCTGGCCCCCGGATGCCAGCACAGTGGATTCCATGCTGAAAGCACCATTAATGCTGTAAAACTCAGCGAGTGGACAGCACCCTCTGCCAAAACTAAAACAAAGACCAAACCCATCAAAGTCCAAAGTTCTGGGAAAGTCTCTAAATGTACTTACCTTGCTTTTTAGCTTCTGTAGTTGCATTTCTGGCTAACTGTTCTTGCTAACTGAAGTATATAAACAGAGAACATGGGTTTTGTGCTTAAAACTCACCCCGAGAAAGACTCAGGACTATACTGGGATCCTTAACACACAGCGTAGTTTGCTAGCTAGCTAATGAATATTTTCTATTGTCTGAACAGTCTTCTCTGGTGAATACCCCGTGTCTTAGTCGGGGTTTCTATTCCTGCACAAACATCATGACCAAGAAGCAAGCTGGGGAGGAAAGGGTTTATTCGGCTTACACTTCCATACTGCTGTTCATCACCAAGGACTGGAACTCAAGCAGGTCAGGAAGCAAGAGCTGATGCAGAGGCCATGGAGGGATGTTCTTTACTGGCTTGCTCAGCCTGCTCTCTTATAGAACCAAGACTACCAGCCCAGAGATGGTCCCACCCACAAGGGGCCTTTCCCCCTTGATCACTAATTGAGAAAATGCCCCACAGCTGGATCTCATGGAGGCATTTCCTCAACTGAAGCTCCTTTCTCTGTGATAACTCCAGCTGTGTCAAGTTGACACAAAACTAACCAGTACACCCCACAATATATACATCAAGAGAAATAACACTGGGGGAGTTATTGGCTGGGAGGGCATTGTCCAAAACTCTTTCCATGGATATGAATCTAGAAAGCACACGCTGTACACTTAATTGATGCTCGCTCTTCCTCAGAAAGCTTAATCCAGTAAAGGAGTCTGTCTATCCCTGCTGTCAGGCTGCTGCCCGTGGTGCTTCCACTGCACACATCTGCATCCACAGCACAGGGCAGCTCCATTGTTCTGTAGGAGCCCTGGGACAATACCCCCTGAAGCCCTGGCAGTCTCCTAATTGTAAAATCTGCAGTCCTGATCATGGTGGCACATGCCTCTAGTCCCAGAACTCAGGAGGCAGAGGAAGGAGGATCTTTGAGTTCAAGGCCGGTCTGGTCTACAGAGTGAGCTCCAGAACAGCCAGGACTACACAGAGAACCCCTGTTTCAAATAAACAACAATAAATAAATAAAGATGTTTGCTCCCTTCCCCTAGAGGCATTGAAGATGTGGCTGCTGTGTCTCGTGTGCCTCAGTAGGTAGCAGAGAGGAAAGAGGCTCTGTTTACACTGTGTTCTGACCTGTGAACATCTGAATGATGAGTAGCCTAGCATTCCCTGAAATGGGGCTGGAGAGATGGCTCAGCCATTTAAGAGCACCAACTGCTCTTCCAGAGGTTCTGAGTTCAATTCCCAGAAACCCCAATGGTGGCTCACAGCCATTTGTAATGGAGTCTGATGCCCTCTTCTGGTGTGCCTGAAAAGAGCAATGGTGGTGTACTCATATGTATAAAATAAGTAAATCTTAAAAAAAAAAAAAATCCCTGAAATAAGCAAGCCTGAGACGACCACCACTCCAGTGTCAAGCAGGACTGGACAGACGCCCAGGACAGAACGCAAGCCAGAGACTAGAAGAACCCCACCTGGGACCACAGGCCACAGGCTGGAGTGAGTCCAAGACAGATAGCTGCTGGGTGGGCAGGCAGAGGAAGCACCCTGGAAGGACCACCAGACTCGGTGCTGTGGGGCACTGACAGGAAGCCAGCCTAAGATGAACACCAGCCTGGCACCCCCACTCCCACGCTCAAGACGACCCCTGCCTGGTACCATAGTACACAAGCACAGCATAGCTCCTGAGACCACTCCTGAATGACCCCAAAGATCCCAGGGGCCACTAAAAGGAGCAAGGAAGTGGTGGAGAAATGGGAGAGAGAGAAACAGAAGGATAAGGGCACAAGGAAGAGAGGCAGAACTACAAACTCAGGGGTAGTGAGGGACACCCTGATATAAGGAGCTGGTGATGCCGCCTGGACCATAGTAGGGTCCTGACCTGCTGACACTGAGAGACCACATCTGGATCCTTGGCCCTGCAGTATTAGGGGTCTGTTACCACTGAAGGCCAGGCAGATGTCCCTGGTCTGGGCTGCCTTAAAGTCTGAGGGCTGGCAGAACTGGCCCCACCCCTCACCTGGGAATTGTGGGAGAGCTGGCCCTAGAGGCAAGAGAGCAGGAGAGCTGGCCCCACCTATAGCCAGCTGAGTACTCAGGAGAGCAGTCCGCACATTGGGGGAGTTGCAGGTTTGCTGGCCCCAAGGATTCAAGCATGGGAGAGCTGGTCCTACCACTCCTCTCCCTGTGACAGCATGGAAAGGGAGAGATGCCTTCCTCCCCACTTAACCCCTAATGACCCAAGGCAGGTAGGAAACCTAGCCCTGGGGTTGTGAGATCCAGAGCTGACTCATCTTCACCAGTAGCAGCTTGGAAGAGCAGGTCCTGCACCTCACCCAGGAGCACAATAGAGCTGGCCCTGGATGTGCAGGCTGTGGGTGAGCCGGCCTGGAGACCACGAATGTGGGAGAACCAGCCCTGTGTCTAATCTGCTGTGCCCTGGTGTCGGCAAGGGAGAGATCCCCTCTCCTTCCTTTTGCCCTCTACACTGGAGATGGGAGAATTAGCCCCTATGGGGTCATGAAAGCAGGAGAGCTGTTCTGCCCTAAACCTGCTGCAGCATTCTGGAGAGCAGGCCCTGCACCTCACCTGGGCAGCATTATAACTAAGCCTGATGGCAGAGGTGGGGGAGTGGGAAGATGTGCAGGCGAGCCAACTCCCACGGTGTGAGTGTGGCCTTGCCTTTTGTCTGCCATGTGGTACTGTTCTCCACCGACACCTTTTGGGACCTAGGGCAGGTGGGAGAGCTGGCCCTGGGGTCATGAGTGCAGCAGAGCTAGCCCTGCTGCCTACTTTCTGCAGCTCAGAAGAGCAAGCCCTGAACCTTGCCTGGGCAGCATAGTAGAGCTGGCCCTGGATGCCAGGACTGCAGATAAGCCAGCCCCAAGAGTGTGAGTACATAAGAGCCAGCTCTGCCTCTTGTCTGCTGGGCAGTGGTGCAAACAAGGGAGAGACACCCTCCTCTCCTCCCTTGTCCCTCAACATCTGTGGCAGATGAGGGAGCCGGCCCCTGGATTATGACAGTGAGAGAGCTGGCCATGTCCCTCCCTGGCTGCAGCACTGAGGAGAGCGGGCCCTGCACCTCTCCTGAGTAGCTGGGTAAAGATGGCCCTGGTTGCAGGAATTTCAGATAAGTTGGCCTTATGATCGTGAAGGCTGGTGGCTGACCATTTTTGATACCCCTTAGGCCCAGATCCAGGGCCTGCCCCAACATCTACCTCACTGATGACCTGCTGGAGTGCATGAAGGTGCTGGTCCTACAGATGAAGATGAAGCCTTTAGATGAAGATGTCAAACTCTCAGCTTTGCCTGTGCCATGCCTGCCTGGATACTGCCATGCTCCCACCTTGGTAATAATGGACTGAACCTCTAAACCTATAAGCCAGTCCCAATTAAATGTTTTTATAAGACTTGCCTTGGTCATGGTATCTGTTCACAGCAGTAAAACCCTAAGACAATTAGTTTTATTATTTCTTTTTAAATTTATTTTAATCTCGGCATTAAACAGTTGGGAGTTTTTTGACATACCTTCAAATTAAGAAAAGTCATTTGTTTTTATTTAGACTTTTTGTTTTGCAACACTGAGGTCAAACTCATGGTCCTGCACTGCATTTGTCTTACATTAGGAATACTTGGTGATCTTTCCATTCACCTTGAAGAATAGAAAATTACTGGCCTCTTGTGAAAACATGAATTTTTTACCTCGGAGCCCACCCCCTCCCATCTAGAGATTGTTCCCAGAACACTCCTAAACTTTTCACCCCAAAACTCCTCACCCTAAAGTTCGAACCCTCCCAACTAAAAACTGTTCCAAGAACATTTTTGAGATAAAGGCCTCCTAGAACAACCTCAAAATGAACCAGGTACTCCTTAGTTACGTAGGTTCCTTGATAGGACATGACTCCTTAGTTACGTAGATTCCTTTGGCAGAACTCCCTAGTGATGTAAACTTGTACTTTTCCTGCCCAGTTCTCCCCCTTTGAGTTTTACTATATAAGCCTGTGAAAAATTTTGGCTGACGGTCGAGACTCCTCTACCCTGTGCAAAGGTGTATGAGTTTCGACCCCAGAGCTCTGTGTGCTTTCTGTTGCTGCTTTATTTCGACCCCAGAGCTCTGGTCTGTGTGCTTTCATGTTGTTGCTACTTTATTAAATCTTACCTTCTACATTTTATGTATGGTCTCAGTGTCTTCTTGGGTACGCGGCTGTCCCGGGACTTAAGTGTCTGAGGGAGGGTCTCCCTTCGGGGGTCTTTCATTTGGTGCATTGGCCGGGAAACAGCGCGACCACCCAGAGGTCCTAGACCCACTTAGAGGTAAGATTCTTTGTTCTGTTTTGGTCTGATGTCTGTGTTCTGATGTCTGTGTTCTGTTTCTAAGTCTGGTGCGATCGCAGTTTCAGTTTTGCGGACGCTCAGTGAGACCGCGCTCCGAGAGGGAGTGCGGGGTGGATAAGGATAGACGTGTCCAGGTGTCCACCGTCCGTTCACCCTGGGAGACGTCCCAGGAGGAACAGGGGAGGATCAGGGACGCCTGGTGGACCCCTTTGAAGGCCAAGAGACCATTTGGGGTTGCGAGATCGTGGGTTAGAGTCCCACCTCGTGCCCAGTTGCGAGATCGTGGGTTCGAGTCCCACCTCGTGTTTTGTTGCGAGATCGTGGGTTTGAGTCCCACCTCGCACCTTGTTGCGAGACCGTGGGTTCGAGTCCCACCTCGCGTCTGGTCACGGGATCGTGGGTTCGAGTCCCACCTCGTGCAGAGGGTCTCAATCGGCCGGCCTTGGAGAGGCCATCTGATTCTTCTGGTTTCTTTTTTGTCTTAGTCTCGTGTCCGCTCTTGTTGTGACTACTGTTTTTCTAGAAATGGGACAATCTGTGTTCACTCCTCTTTCTCTGACTCTGGAGCATTGGAAGGAGGTGCGGGTCAGAGCCCACAACCAGTCGGTGGAGGTCAGAAAGGGTCAGTGGCAGACCTTTTGCGCCTCCGAGTGGCCAACGTTTGGAGTAGGCTGGCCACCTAAGGGTGCTTTTGACTTGTCACTAATCGCCGCCGTCAGGCAAATTGTTTTTCAGGAGGAAGGGAGTCGATGTGGAATCTGCCCCCGTCAGGAAATAGCGTTTGGCTTGGCTGGTTGTACAAGTCCAGGCGTGGACGAGTGTGCTTAGAGATACTGGTGTCTTCTTTTTCTCTGTTGCTATCTTGTTTTTGTTTGTGGTTTTTGTCATGAGACACAGACACTGTACGTCAGAGGTAAAGTGAGATCCCTCCCTGTCTGTATGTCTGTGTGTCTGTGTGTCTTGTTCACTTGTGTGTCCTCCATTGGACCACCTTCTGATTCTGTTTTGTTTTTGATTTGTCTGGTTTCAGGTCTGGTCTTGGTCCCAAGGAGTTGACTGATTATCTTGGTTTGGTTTTAGGCCGGTCTCAGGTTCTGGGGCCTTCCCATGGAGACAGGTCCATTTGGGTTGGTCATAGTGACAGTAAGCTTCTCTGGAAATCGCATGTAAGATGCCCTGTATTGGTCTTGCTTGTGTTTGTCATTTCTGTGGTACTGTGATTCTATAGTGGTTGCCTGAAAAAACGGTTTCTGTGTGTGTCTTTTTTGTCTCTTTGTGTTCGGACTTGGACTGATGACTGACGACTGTTTTTAAGTTATGCCTTCTGAAATAAGCCTAAAAATCCTGTCAGATCCCTATGCTGACCACTTCCTTTCAGATCAACAGCTGCCCTGCCTCCCACTCCAACTCCAGAGAGCAGCCAGCGGGTCACAGTGGTCCCGCCCATGGACCTGGAGCCTAGGGAAAAATGAGCTCGGAAATCCGGAGCAAATGAGGAGTGGTCCCTGAGAAGTCAGTGGCCTAAATGTTGTGGCTGCTGAAGCAAAAGAAGAGGAGGCTGTTCGAGTAGCCGGCCAAGAGCGCTGCAGGTTCCCAGGCAGCTTCTCATTCCCCTGTCCCTCCCATCCCATCTCTTGTTAACAGAAAAACTGCTTTCACTTTAAGATAAGTGCCGGTTGCAGCCGGCTGTGAGAGCTGCACTCCCGTCTCTGCTCTAAAGTTCCCTCTTCTCAGAAGGTGGCACCTCCCTGAGCTACTGGCAGTGATGTCCAAACTCCAGTGAGAGAGGCATCCGCCCACTTGGGACTTCTGTCCAAGGTAAGGAGCACCTGTGAGTCTAACTGCCAGGCTCTGATGGGGGTCTCGTCTCTGTGGGACTAAAAAGTGTCCCAACAATCTGACCAAGGTAACAGGAAGTTAAGACAAAGACAGAGACCAGAGTCAGAATCAGAGCTGTGCTGTGAGACAAAAAGATAAGAAAAATAAAATGCTGGCCACAAAAGTCAGGAAAACTAGAAAACTTAGATAGTACCTGGCAACAAAAGAAAGCTTTTGGCTAAAGATCAACGTGTATACTGTAAAGAAAATGAGCACTGGGTGAGAGACTGCCCCAACAAAAAGAAGAGGAGCCCCCCTCATGATCAAACCCTTCACCTGTTCGTGGCTAAAAGTAAAGAGATAACAAAAGGGGTGCTAACACAGAAGCTGAGTCCTTAAAAGAGTCCGGTGGCCTACCTGTTAAAGCAGCTAGAAAAAGAGACTGTGTTTCATACTCCTCCACCGACCAGTGCAAAACAAGCTAAAAAGTTCCTGGGCACTGCGGGCTTTTGCAGATTGTGGATTCCAGTTTTGCTGAGTTAAAGAGATAAACAGCCCTTCGTATAAAGAAAAAAAAAAAAGGGAACAATCTTAGACGGCCTTAGATGCTCTTGAGACTGCCCTAATGTTGTCCCCAACTTTGGGACTCCTAGATGTGACTGAGAACAAAGATATTGCCAAAGAAGTTCTTACTCAGAGATTGGGACCCTGAAAAAGACCTGTGGCATACTTATAAGAAATTAGACCTGGTGGCTGTAAGATGGCCTGCTTGTCTGCACATAGTGGCTTCTGGTCAAGGACGCAGATAAATTGACTCTGAGACAAAACTTGGCACATGTCCTAGAAAGTGTGGTTCAGCCCCCATGACCGATGGCTGACTAACGCTCTTAAAAGCATTATCCAACTGTTCCCCTGACCGATGGACACATTGTCAGAGCTTTGACTGAACGAGTGACCTTCGCTCCCCCTGCTATCCTCGATCTCACTACTGCCTGAGACTTCACCTACTCATCATTGTGCTGACATTCTGGCAGAAGGAACTCATACTCGAAATGATCTGAAGGATCAGATCAGCCTTGGCCTGAGAGTTTGAGCTGGTACACGGATGGCAGTAGCCTCGAGGTTAAGGGTAAGCGGAAGGCGGGGACAGCAGTGCAGTGGTGGACAGAAAGCAAGTGATCTAGGCCAGCAGCCTCCCTAAAGGGACTTCAGCCCAGAAAGCTAAACTTGTGGCTTTAATACAAGCTCTATATATACAGACAAAGAGAGCTGTTGACATCTGCAGAGAAAGACCTAAGATGCTGTGGCTAAAAGAAATCAGATGGCAAATCTAACCGCCCAGGCATCCTAAAGAGCAATGATCCTGACAGTCTGAAGACTATCAAGTTATAGACAAATTAAGACTGGTAAAAAAAACCCTGTATAAAATAGTAAAAACTGAAGAAAGAAAACTAGTTCTCTCATGAAAAGACAGACCTGACATCTACTGAAAAATAGACTTTACTGGAAAAAATATGTGTATGAATACCTTCTAGTTTTTGTGAACGTTCTCAAGATGGATAAAAGCTTTTCCTTGTAAAACTGAGACTGCTCAGATAGTCATCAAAAAGATTATTAAAAATTTTCCAAGGTTCGGAGTGCCAAAAGCAATAGTGTCAGATAATGGTCCTGCCTTTGTTGCCCAGGTAAGTCAGGGTGTGGCCAAGTATTTAGAGGTCAAATAAAAATTGTATTATGTGTACAGACCTCAGAACTCAGGACAGATAGAAATACTGAATAAAACTCTAAACAGACCTTGACAAAATTAATCCTAGAGACTGGCACAGACTTACTTGGTGCTCCTTCCCCTTGCCCTATTTAAAACTGAGAATACTCCCTCTTGATTCAGTTTTGTTTTACTCTTTTTGAGATCCTTTATGGGGCTCCTGTGCCCATCACTGTCTTAAATGATGTGTTTATAATAATGATCTATATGTTAAGTTAAAAGGCTTGCAGGTGGTGCAGAAAGAAGTCTGGTCACAACTGGCTACAGTGAACGAGCTGGGTACCCCAAGGACAACTCACCAGTTCCAGCCAGAGATCTGATCTACGTACACCTGCGTCATGCTGAGACCCTCAAGCCTCACTAAAAGGGTCCCTGCCTAGTTCTGTTTACTAATCTGCCTTATTCTGTTTCTGTTCCCATGTTAAAGATAGAGTAAATGCAGTATTCTCCACATAGAGATATAGACTTCTGAAATTCTAAGATTAGAATTACTTACAAGAAGAAGTGGGGAATGAAGAATAGAAAATTACTGGCCTCTTGTGAAAACATGAATTTTTTACCTCGGAGCCCACCCCCTCCCATCTAGAGATTGTTCCCAGAACACTCCTAAACTTTTCACCCCAAAACTCCTCACCCTAAAGTTCGAACCCTCCCAACTAAAAACTGTTCCAAGAACATTTTTGAGATAAAGGCCTCCTAGAACAACCTCAAAATGAACCAGGTACTCCTTAGTTACGTAGGTTCCTTGATAGGACATGACTCCTTAGTTACGTAGATTCCTTTGGCAGAACTCCCTAGTGATGTAAACTTGTACTTTTCCTGCCCAGTTCTCCCCCTTTGAGTTTTACTATATAAGCCTGTGAAAAATTTTGGCTGACGGTCGAGACTCCTCTACCCTGTGCAAAGGTGTATGAGTTTCGACCCCAGAGCTCTGTGTGCTTTCTGTTGCTGCTTTATTTCGACCCCAGAGCTCTGGTCTGTGTGCTTTCATGTTGTTGCTACTTTATTAAATCTTACCTTCTACATTTTATGTATGGTCTCAGTGTCTTCTTGGGTACGCGGCTGTCCCGGGACTTAAGTGTCTGAGGGAGGGTCTCCCTTCGGGGGTCTTTCAACCTTTGTAGACATATAAGAATATAATGGATCATTTAGGTGAGTGCAATGGCATACTTCTTTACCCAGAACTACAGAGGCAATTGCAGATGGATCTTTGTGAGACTGAGGCCAGCCTGGTCTATATAGTGAGTTCAAGGTCAATCATGGCCAGATAGTGGTGGTGCACACCTTTAATCCCAGCACTTGGGAGGCAGAGGCAGGTGGATTTCTGAGTTTGAGGCCAGCCTGGTCTATAGAGTGAGTTCCAGGACAGCCAAGGCTACACAGAGAAACCCTGTATCAAAAAACCATATAAATAAATAAATAAACAAATAAATAAATAAAAATTTTTAAGAAGGACAACCATGACTATATAGAGAGACCCTGACTTTAAATAGAAAGAGAAGAGACAAAGAGAGAGAGAGAGAGAATGAGAAAGGGAGAAAGAGTAATAATTGATATTTTAAATGCTGTGTCTTGTTATTATTTTGACCCAAAATATCATTTTACATTTATATTTTACCATACTTAGTTCTAAGACATATGACTACTCTGTGGGAGTATGTGACTCATCAGGTGTTGTAGGATATTTGATCACACTGTGAACCCTGAGCTTGTGTTAAGTACTGAAAAACCTGTTTGTAGTTGTGGTGTGGCTCAGCCCCTTAGCTCACACCTTTAATCCTTCTGGTTTGAATGTAGACACGCCCTTAGTACACACCTGTAATCCCAAACAATGAAGGTAAAGTTAGTTTGTAGAAGGAAACACCAATGTTTGAAAGTGTTGTCTAATCAAATGGCAGACAAAGTGACAAATCAGAGACAGATTTAACAGACTAAGATCTTCCCAACTCTCACAAGAAGAGAGAGAGAGGAGTGCAGAGAGAAGAAAGAAGCAGCAGTTTTACTGGGACAGTTGTACAGAGACAAGTTAAAGAGATTAAAAAAAAAAAAAAAAAAAGGAGCCAGAGAATACAGGAGCCAGAAGACCAGAACAGATTGCTAGTGTTAGTCTGAGGTCAAGCAAGACAATTCAGGAGAAACTGAGAGAAGTAATACTGAATCATCAGTCAGCATGGAGAGTTGAAGCCAGAACAGCTGAGTTACATCAGCCAGCCAGAGCTCAGAACGAACTGGAAAGTCTGAGAGAGCTTAGTCAGCAGTGAGTCTCAGAGGCTGACAACATTCTAGGCCTAGATGAGATTGTATGGAGGCCAGAAGCTCCAGGACTAGGCCTAGGTTTGCAGACTGAGGCACTAAGACTCAAAAATAACAATTATTCTGAAAGACTCCGTGAGGAGCCCCTCGCTCAGGACTCGGGATAATAGCGGACACCCAAGAACTCACGAGAGACCAAGCTTGATGCAAATCACACGAGGCTTTATTTGGGGAAAGCCAGAGCTCTGGGGACGACTCATATCCCACACAGGGGTAGAGGAGTCCACCCTGAGGGAAAAGGGGTCCCAGTTTTTATAGGTCCTTAAGGGGGAAAGGAGAAGGGGGGAGTAGGGGATTTCCAGATCTAAAAAATGTCTATTCTCAAGAAATGGGTATGGGAGGGGTACAAGGAAAGAGTCTGGTGCAGGTGTAGCAACTCTGGATTGGCCTGGCTGTGGTTGCTGGGGAAATTTTCTGACTCTATCCCAGCAACCAATATCACAAATACCTGGCAGTGGGCACACACCTGGGTTCAAGGAACGGTCAGAACATTGGCAGACACAGGTTCAAGGAGCGGCCAGAGCACTGTGCACCTCTATTTTTCTAAATCAGTGAAGCAACTTCTACTAACAATGAAATCTATTTTGCCAATTTCAGGGCTTCTGTGACCTTTTACATTCTGTCAGGATCTTTCATTCCCCACTTCTTCTAGTTACTAGTTCTAATCTTAGAACTAAACTGCAATCTCTTTTTCAAGGCTTTATACAGAGACTGGTATTGTTGTCTTAGTACTAACAGCTGGACGGCACCAATCTTTTCTCTAATAAAGGTCACCAATTTATTAAGAATTAGCGGGCCAACCGTCAGCAGTAAAAGCAAAATTATTAGAAGGCCCATCAGAGCAGAAATGAGGGTGGTCAACCAAGGTGATTTATTCTTCAGGAGCTTGCTTTACGTGAGAGGCATGAATCCAAGTAGAGATGCCTTCTACTTTGACAGCAGTGGGGGTGGTCAGCAGCACGATGTAAGGGCCTTTTTAACGAGGTTCTAGATTCCCAGCTCGATGTTGTCAGATGAGAACTGCATCTCCCACCTGGAACTGGTGTGGTACCAACAAATCTCCTGGTTCGTTAGGCCTCCTTGAGCTGCTCTCAGGCGGTGTTTCTGACCACTTCTAAGGCTTTCATGCATGTAAACAATGAAGGACCAGGGTTAAATTCTAGAGGATCTAACACTCTCCCCACTTCAGTGAGCAGGGGAGGCCCCACCATACAGGATTTCATATGGAAATTTTCCCAGTGTGTTCCTGATGCAGAACAAGGCAAAGGGAAGGAGAGCTGTCCAGTCATTTCTGCCAGTCTCTAAGGTCAATTTAGTCAAGGTCTCTTTTAGAGTTCTATTTATCCTTTCTACCTATCCTGAACTCTGGGGTCTATAAACACAATGTAAAATTCAATTAATCCCCAGTTGGATGGCCAGTCCCTGACTTACCCTGGCAACAATGGTGGGTTCATTGTTAGACTTTATTACCTTAGGTATTCCGAACGGTGGAAAAATTTCTTTTAGGACCTTCTTAACCACAACATTGGCAGTTTCTTTTTTCATTGGGTAGGACTCCACCCATCTTGAAAAACTGCTATCGGTGTAGATGTTGATGGGCCGCCCCTCAGCCATCTGAAGGGCCTTCTACTAGGAAGCTGCTTCTGTGTACCAGTTTGGAACGCCTGGTCACGGCTGGTTGCGTAGATCACTATGGATCCCGGTTTCTTCTGCCAGGATGTTCTCACAGCAGTGAACAGGCGAGGAATCATCCATTTCAGGCAGGAGGGTAGCAGGATTGAGGATAGCAGGAGGAGCAAACATGACCTGTTCAGTCAGCAACAGACTCTGGTAGTGGGTCATTCAGGCGTTTGTCATCCATCGGTCTGGGGGCTGGCGGATAATGCTTTTAAGAGAGTGGGGGGTTACCACAGTTATTTGCTGTCCCAAAGTTAATTTGTTGGCATCTTTAATGAGTAAGGCTACTACAGCAACGGCCTTTAAACATGTGGGCCATCTGCTGGCCACTGGGTCCAGCTTCTTAGACAAATATGCCATGGGCCTCTTTCATGGCCCTAGAGCCTGAGTAAGAACTCCTCTGGTCAACCCCGCCCTCTCATCAACATAGAGGATGAAGGGTTTGGTTAGATCTGGCAATGCTAAGGCTGGCGCAGTCAACAAGGCACGGGTCTCCGTTTCTCATGAAACGTAGCGGCTGCAAATTTCAGCAATGAACCTCGCCAGCTCACAGAAATATTTTTAGACAAAAAAAATCTCACCTCCAAGTGGGTCTTCGGAGATGTGGGTGGTTGCACCAATCCCAAGACGAGCCCCCAAAGAGAGACTCCATGAGGAGCCCCTCGCTCAGGCCTTGGGATAATAGCAGACACCCAAGAACTCACGAGAGACCAAGCTTGATGCAAATCACATGAGGCTTTATTTGGGGAAAGCCAGAGCTCTAGGGATGACTCATATCCCATGCAGGGGTAGAGGAGTTGACCCCGAGGGGAAAGGGGTCCCAGTTTTTATAGGTCCTTAAGGGGGACAGGAGAAGGGGGGAGTAAGGGATTTCCAGATCTAAACAATGTCTATTCTCAAAAAATGGGTATGGGAGGGGTACAAGGAAAGTCTGGTGCAGGTGTAGCAACTCTGGATTGGCCCGGCTGTAGTTGTTGGGGAGATTTTCTGACTCTTCCCCAGCAACCAATATCACAACACCTGGCAGTGAGGTGCAGCAGTGGGCACACACCTGGGTTCAAGGAAAGGTTAGAACATTGACAGACACAAGGGTTCAAGGAGCGGCCAGAGCACTGTGCACCTCTATTTTTCTAAATCAGTGAAGCAACTTCTACTAACAATGAAATCTATTTTGCCAATTTCAGGGCTTCTGTGACCTTTTACATTCTGTCAGGATCTTTCAATTCCAGATAAATAAGAGTTTCTTTTATACTCAGGTGACAAGGTACATGGGATTGGCTCATGGAATGTCACCAACATGAATGAGTTTTCTGGGAAACTGAGGAAGAAAAACTCCTTTATACCCACCCCTGCCCCAGTTAGTTTTATAAGGGGCACTTGTATGAGATAGATACTAACTTCAGAATAAATTGTGGTTACATATTAATAAGTTATTAACAGTGATCATATAGTAGCGATCACTTAATCTTGAGTAATTGAAATGCAGAAAGTAACTGAAAGCACAAAGATACTACCTAGATGTTACAAACTTATGCTGTTATCTCCCATGAGATAACACATAGGCAGCAGGGACACAGACAGCAGGCACACACTTGTGTGCACAAAACATCTCCATACAAGCACGTATAGACACAGGTACACTTAGAGACTTATGTTCACTTAGGCTCATGAATTGACACATTTAAGTGAATATGTCTATTCATTGAGCATACAGACCCACAGATACATTCACAGACATACACAAACACGGAGGCGCAAGCACAGCCAGGCACATACATATGAATACGGCACATTAGACACACATTTTCAAACAAGTACACACATCTGTCCATATGCACACAGGACACACAGAACAGCCAAGAACATGTGTGTTTGAGCACAGGTGTACACATGTGAAAATCAGTGTTTTGGAGGATATTTGATCACACTGTGAACCCTGAGATTGGAATTGGAAAAATCTGTTTCTTGTTGTGAGTGACTCAGTAGACAAGTAGTTGTGGTGCGGCTCAACCCTAGCGCACACCTTTAAACCAAGAGCTCTCTGTAAACAAGAGCTAAATAAAGTCAAGGTGGGTCAAGAGGCAGAGCAACCAGTTGAGAGAGAATGAATATAAGGAAATCCAGGGAAAGGGAAGAAAGGTCTTTGAGTTGAAGGGCATTTAAAACAGTGAAGAGAAGGAGAAGGAGCCTTTTCCTCCTGGACATTGGTGGAGTAGGAAGGTCAGCCAGTGCTTCCTTTACCTGTTTGAGCTAGCAGTGTCTGGCTCCTGCGTCTTCATTTGGTAATCGAACATTTGGGATTTTGTTATAAAAACAACACAGGTAGCCGGGCATGGTGGCACACGCCTTTGATCCCAGCACTCGGGAGGCAGAGGCAGGCGGATTTCTGAGTTCCAGGCCAGCCTGGTCTACAAAGTGAGTTCCAGGACAGCCAGAGCTATACAGAGAAACCCTGTCTCGAAAAACCAAAAAAAAAAAAAAAAAAAAAAACCACAGGTGAATATGTAACTGTAAGTACATCCATCAGTATGTATCAATACATAAAAAGGCACTCAACTGCCTGTACACACATCTACTCATGAGCACATATGTATATGAGCGCATATGCAAACATATGAAGATCATTCTATATGTTCGTACACCACTTACATGAGTGCACAGTTGCACAGAGCACAGAGCATACACAGGCTCATGTGTAATTTCCTAGTTGGATAAACATCCGGGATGATAGTACAGGGCTAGCTTTCCCTAGACTGGTCTAAGCTCTTGTCAAGACTAAAGACACCTACCAGCTACCATGACCAGAAAGCTCCAGACCATGAAGGAGTAGAAAGAGGTGGTACATGTCCCTGGATGATCTCCACCTAGTCCCAGATATTCCTTTTTTATCTCATTTCTGTAAACGAGCTGGGTTGCTCCAACTGGTACAGGATATGCTTAATCTCACACAGGTAGGAAATATGCTTCTGATTGGGCAAAAATGGGAAACACTTAGCCTTATGGGTTTGTCTTGATAAGCCCTTGACTACTGTAATTTAGCACCGTGTTCTGAGCATAGGTGAAGTGGAAACTTAAGGATTCTTTGGAAAGTCAGTCGGATGATGTCTTGCTGGGGCAAACACAGGAAGGAACATTTAGCTGAAATGGACACAGGTGAGAGGATGTGTTGTGGATTGGTTCTAACTCTACTTGTATTATTTCAGCTCCCAATATTACACAGGGACCTGCAGGCCTGCCTGTAAGACACCGAGGGTCCCTGCCCCCAGTTGGCTTTGACTGGTAAATAAAGTTGCTGGCGGCCAATGGTTGGGCAGGGAGACAGAGGTGGGTTCCAGGGCAAGGAAGGAGAGGAAGGAGAGTCACCATTGCCAGGGAGGAAAGAGGTCTAGGCCTGAGAAGTGTAGGACAGAGAGACTGCCAATGTGTGAGTGTTGGGGACCGGGGCCCAGGAGGGCTACAGGCCTGGGTCTGGGGGAGCAAAGATGGAATATAGATTGTAGTGCGTAATAATTCAGGAGTATCGGAGGGGAGGCATTAGCAAATTCAGGTTTGGGAGTGGCTCAGAATGGCCGTGTGTGTGTGTGTGTGTGTGTGTGTGTGTGTGTGTGAGTGAGTGTGTGTGTGTGTGCTTTCATTGTAGAATCCAGAGCATTGGGGCAGCAGGGAGGAGTGCACACTGCCACCATGGGGTGATTTGAGTAGCATTAGCTAACTACTACTTCAAGGACTTTCTGCTAGAGCAAGCACGTGAAAGGACACATGATGAAGTATTCTTTGCTGACAACACGCTTGTATTGGTCCACCTTGCATTGCGTAGTTGAGTTGCATTTTTCAGGACTCCATAGAGAGAAATGCACCAAAAAACTTCTAGTGGTGTGCTGCAGTTTTTTGCTGCTTTTGCTGACTTGGGCTGATTGGCAGAATGATGTCAGCTGAGGCAGAGGCACATGCTGAGACAAGACCTGTGGAGGACACATGATGTTTGGAGAGGGTATAAATAGGACTCGGTGGACAGTGGCAGAGGCTGAGCTTGGCTTGCTTATAGAGCTAGCTGTGCAACGCTTGTGGGTCCCTCATCTTCACTGATCTTCACTTCCCTGAGAGAGGCACAGCCAAGAACTTCTAGCGTTCTTCCTGGTCCCTCCTGCTGATTCATGCTGAGGCCTGACTGTCTCTGCTAGGTTGTGTCACTGCTGTTGCTAACCCAACTCTGCTGAATGGGACTGCTGGTATGTTCATGAAGTGTTTACATGTGGCTCGAGCTGCTACTGCCTGCTAACCTCTGAACTGAGCTGATGATTTCTAGACAACAGAGAAGGGAGTTGCTCCAAAGAACCTTTCTACACAGGTCCACTAACTTCTTATCCTTTCTTTCCTACTGCCAGGCACTCTGGTCGAGTCAGCTTGACAGGCCGAGTGGCTTGGAAGCTACTCACGAGGCAGAAGAGTTTCATGGAAACTCACCTCCTGGAGTGTGGCGTCCTCTCTGACCCACACATTAATATTCCATTCCCGCGTTAGACTAGTGTATGGATCCACGTGCTCTCTTTTAGTATTATCCTATTATAAGTGCCTTTTAAGATTGAATTCTGACATAGCCAAGCCTTCACCAATGTTCCAACTTCCTAGAAAGTCCTTGAGCAGACCCTGGGCTTGGAACTCAGGAAGAATGTTGCCTATTCAGTAACATTCAAAATTGCCTCTAGTATTACACTATCACTTTGAATAAAAGCTAGGTCACTGCCATACACAGGAATTTACCATCATCTAGGAAGAAGGAAGTTTCAGACCTAAGGAGAAACCAGAATAGATACTTAGAACTATAGATAGCTGAGTTACACCCATACACATGTATTTACAATGGCCTAAGGGAAAGGTGGACTATACAATAGACTAAAATAAGAACTATTGCAAGGGCAGGAAGCCCTTGACCCTGACTCCTAAGATTAAGTGAATCTTAGGTGGAGCCCTTGTTGATCCCAGCTGTTAACAATGAATTCTGTCCCAGGTGGTTCCTGTTAGACCTTCTGTGTTTGCATTCCTCTGTTTTATGTAAGAATCCAGTAACCTCTTTGTACCTTGCTGGTGTGTCACCCAATTTCCCTATTTTCTTCTGTATAAAAAGTTTGATGCTCGATTTGACAAATTACATTCAGATTCTACACAACCTCTCCTGTGTGCATCTGTCTGTCATCCCATCCAACGCTTTGCCCACCTGTGACTAGAGACCCGTTCCATGCAGACAAAGGGGCCCAGAGGGTCTGCGGCATCCTACTACCTCTGATAGGTGGGTGGTGGGCAACAAAGGTTAAAGTGTTTAAAAACCATCATTAAAAATAAGGTTTGAAAAAATTAAAGTTACACATAGGTCTTGGGTATGGACCTGGCCAGTATCCAAGTTCCTGAACACTATTTAATAAAGGCTGCTTCAAATTTGGCTCAAAAATTGTGGTAGTAGTCTTAGAGCAGGGAAGTTGGTGTATGGGCAATTCTCCATTCTTTGGCTGAGGTGGAAGGTCCTGGTAGTGTCACGTGATACAGACTCACACCGTATTTTGCCGAGGCAAGACCAGTGGGAGGACACGTGATGTTTGGAGAGTATGGATAGGACTCAACGCACAGTGACTGTATGGTTGGCCACTGCATAAAGCATTTCTTCGCCCCTAAAACTTAGCTCTCAGACGTTGTTTTTTTTTTGGGCGATGGACTTCTGGACCCGAGTTAGATAATGATACTATTAGGGCAGCCCCAGAGTTGTCCTGAAGAATTCTGCAGGTGGTCCTCAAACAACATTATTCTGTTACCTCAAATTCAAGATGAAAGCAAGCCACTTGATAATTGTGTCAGGACACAGACATGTAGAAGGGATAGTCATGTCTCATTTCCTATCTTGTACCTTCCCCAAACTGGTAACTTCCTAGCATGTAGCAGCCACAACGTGTGGTAGGACAGTAGAAATAGTTTCCTAAATTAGTCCTCATATCCTATCTCATGCCTTCACTGGTCTGCTAAGAGAATCCTTTCTAAGCTCAGAGACTTCTACTAAAGTAGATAAAAAGAGGAAATTTCCTATGTGTCTCGAATTATTTGAGTCACAGAATTATCCTAAATTCCTAACAATTCATTCCAGTCAAAGGTGCTGTTTTGTTCGTTTTGGAGATAGGGTCTCACACATCCATTTCATGTCCTTCTTAGCTGAGGCTGCCCTTCCATTTTTAAAATCCTCCTGCCTCAACCTTCCAAATGCTGGGATTACAGGTTTATGCCACCCGACCTGCTCATACAAAGTTGCCTTTATGAACTTTACTTCCTCCAAATCATTTATCACTAACTCAACTCCCCCAGGCTAAGACACTAACTCACTTCCTTAAGTCCACTCTAGTTCAGTTACTGGTGTGTCCTTGATAAATCTTTGGCTAAATGGCATTGACAATGGTATAAGCCACTCAGTGATGAGTGATGGGATCATTCTTTAAGGCAGAAAAAAATGGGGGATGATCAGTGGTAGGACTGACCAATCAATCCTCCACTCCATTGGTCCAACCTAAGCAGGGGACATTATTAACCATCTTTGGATATACAAGGCTGAACTTCTGCTTTTCCCCTCCAATTGCTCTCCCAATCTCTGGGGGTTTTAGTAATTGTCCATGGGATCCAATACATCAAAAATTTCATTTATGATAAAACACAGAAACAATTGAAAGATAGCATTACAAGTACACACATGTAGAGTTTTCTAAGCCTTGACATCCTGTTTTGTTGTTAAGGCTGAACTCAACCATTCTCTTGCTTCAACCTCCCTATAGCTGGGATTGACTGGAAGTATGTGCCACACATCCACCTGCTTCATGTATAAATATTGTGGTGGAGTACATGCACCCTACCACTCAGCTGCACTTCCCTCTCGGAGTTTTATTAGCTTTTAATTTTCTATTTGTTATTGTTATATGTGTGCATGAGAGTGCATGTGTAACCAGGGAACAAAACCAAGCCAGTCCCCACCCCCACCCCACGAAAGGAAGTTCAAGAACAAGTTTCTAGAGTTGGTTTTCCTTTCACCATAGATTCTAGAATAATAACTCCAGCTGTCAGGTCCCACTCCTAGGCATTTTTTTTTTTTATATTTTGTTTCGTAACAGTGGCTGGCCTGGAAGTCACTATGTAGACCAGACTGACCTAGAATTCAGAGATTTTCCCTCCTCTGCCCAGAAAGTGCTGGTATTAAATGTGTGCACCACTATGCCCAGCCCCACCTCTAGATTTTTAATTCATTCACTACTCACTTCAACTCTGAAAACATTTTTTCTTATCCTGTTTACTACAGAAGAAACAGAAACGTGTAACTTTTTATTTTGGACTGGGTCCCACGTAGACTAGGCTAGCCTAGACCATGCTACTTAGTCAAAGTCTGGCTTTGAATGTGTCTGATTATCCTGCCTCCACCTGATAAGAGCTGGGAATCCACCACGCCCAGCTCAAACGTTCTGTATAGGGATTGGGTGTCTGTCATTCTGGCCGGGTGAGGGCGACCTGACCTCCTGCAATTCGTCCGGTACACCCCCGGCCATCTTGCCTGTAGTCCTTAAGGACCACAACTCCCGGCATGCCTCACGACAGCGGCCCTCTATACACAACAAATCCCGACGTGTCTCTGGGCGGTCCGGAGTGGAGGGTTCTAGAAGGCGTGAGGTTGGGGGGCCGAAGAGGGCTCAGAGGCAGGTAATCGTGGGTAGCGTTGGTGGCGGCCACTGCGGAGTCTGGGAAAACGAACGACTGGGGTCGCGGACGCAGCCTCGTCTGGAAAGCCATGGCAGCCCTCGGCCGGCCCTTCAGCGGCCTCCCTCTGAGCGGCAGCGCGGACTTCCTGCAGCCGCCACCGGCCTTCGCGGGCCGGGCCTTCCCGCCAGGAGCCGCCGGCCATGACCTGGCCCCGCGGCCCGGTGTCCGCGGCGCGCCGAGCAGCCCGGGCGGGAGAACAGCGCGCGGACGGTGAGCAGGCGGGGCGGGCCCGTTAACCTCTCGGGACGTTAACCGTGAGTCCCGGGGCGCAGGGCGGGCGACCCTCGAGGGTTCTTCGGCCTGGACGCTTCCCTCCACACGCGCGGCCGCCGGCTGCCGGCCGGGACAACTTTGAATGCCTCTGGGACACTTGGGTCCCTCATCGGCAATGTTGGGGGCAGAAATGGGTTTGGAGCGAGTGCTCAACTGTCACTGCCCCGACAGAAGTGACAACTTCAGATTTTCTTGTCTGAGGTTATTTTATTCGGAGCCCCTGGCAAATCGTGATCACCTGGGACCTGTGTGGGTCTATCACGGCCAAGGAAGGAATGTTCAATTTGTGGCGGGAGATCCGGATGAGTGAGGCGACAAATACATGGTGCAGAAACGTTACATTTACGTTCCAGTCGTGAGTGACTGGTTTGTTTTTGTTTGTTCCAACAGTGTTTCCATTCACTGTAGAAAGAAACACAAGCGGTTGGCGGAGGATGATGAGTAAGTATCCAGACCAATTTGTCCTCTTTGTGGTCGCGGTTAGTTTAACACGTGTATCCTATTTGAAGTGAAAACGGTGAAGCACATGTATCTCTTTAAACTGCTGACATTGTTTGCCTTTTAGGGGCAGAAACTGAGTGGCGGGCAGGTAGAGGAAAATGCGCATGCATTTTAAACTGTCATTTCAGACACAAAAGTATTAAACCAAAACAAAAAGAAAATCCTAGGCTCTGTATTGGAAGGGTTGGTGTTCTCCGCGGAGGTAGTAACCATGTAACCTGTTCTCTTTCTCCTTAGGAAGAGTCCAGAAACTTACAAATTTTGTAGCCAGATACCTGGTCACTCTGCAATGCTTTGGAGTAGCTTATTCCAAATGAGTATATACAAGGTCTACCTGTTGGTTTTTGTTAAGATCGCCTGTCTGTGGAGCCGTGTCTAACCAGGGCTGTCCTCAAACTTATTAGATCTGTTTGCCTCTGCATGTTCAGATTATAAAGGCCCACATGCTACCAGGCCTCAATACCTGCCTTTTCTTTTTTTTCTTGACCATTACTATTATACAAATTCCAGATGAGTATGTGGAAGTTAGAGGACAGCATTTGGAAATTGGCTCTCTCCCACCATGTGGGTTCCAGGATCAGATTCAAGTTGTCAGTTTAGGGGCAAGTGTCCTTACTCATTGAATCGTCTTGCTTTCCTGCTTTTCCTGTGCTAAGGGTCACCTAGGGTGATCACGCTAGGCAGTTACAACCCCATTCACTTGTCCCAGGCCCTGTCCTGGATAGTCTGTCTGATCCTACCTCCACCCGACCCTGGTAGAAGCTAAATCCTTTTCTGACAATGACGACTTAATCCAGTAATCCCAACTGAGAAGGAGAATTTGGGGCTAGCTCTCAAAGCACAAACCAAACAAGAGCTAGTGAGGAAGGTGGAGGCAGGAGGATGAGACCTTGAAGGTCTTCCCTCTGAAACAGTGACTTGTGACCAGCTTGGGACTCATGAGATCCTGTCTTAAAAAGGGGGGGGGGAAGAAGGAACTAAAAATGAATTTTTAAAAATGAATTTTGAGCCGGGTGTGGTGGCGCATGCCTTTAATCCCAGCACTCGGGAGGCAGAGGCAGGCGGATTTCTGAGTTCGAGGCCAGCCTGGTCTACAGAGTGAGTTCCAGGACAGCCAAGGCTACACAGAGAAACCCTGTCTTGAAAAAAACAAAAAAAAAAAAAAAAAAAAATGAATTTTGATACTTAGACACATTAAAAAATTTTTAAAAATTAAAAAAAAAAAAAAAACCAGAAGGTGGTGGCCTGTGCCTTTAGTCCCAGAACTTGAGGCCAAGTTAGGCAGAGCTTAAAGTTAAAGGACAGTCAAGGCTACTGAGAGAAGCCCTGCCTCAGGGGAGAAGCGAGAGTTGAAAATTTCCTTATTTTTTTGTGAATGAGGGGTAAGGGAGGCAGAAGTAGCCCCATCTTGGATGTTATTGATATCATCCACCTCACCTTCTGTTTGGTTGGCTTTTGGTTTGTTGTTTTGTGGTTTGTTTTGTTTTGTTTTTTTTTTTTTCAAGGGTGGCCTTGGACTTAGAGATCAGAGATCAGCCCGCCTCTTGCCTCCGAAGTACACCACCACTTTTTGTTTGTTTGTTTGTTTTTTGTTTTTGAGGCAAAGGCTCACTATGTTGTTCTGGAATGTACTAGGTAGAACAAGCTAGCTTTGGCCACTTATCTATGCTAACTAAGTGCTGGGATTAAAGTGCCTGCAGTCCCAGCTTTGCTGCAGTTTTTGTTTTGTTTTTGTTCTGTGTGTGTGTGAGATGCATTTATAAGTGGAAGCCAAAGGTTGGCATCAGGTATCTTCCTCAATTACTTGAAATGTTCTATTTTGAGGCAGAGTAGCTCACTCAGACCCAGAACCTGCCTTTGGCTTGCCCTGTGAATCCCATCCCTACTTCCTGAGCCCTTTGATTACAGGTGGGTTCCATGCCTACCTGTCATTTACATACATCTCTGGTCTTCATGCTGCCACAGCATGTATGGGACTTTTCCCATTGAGCCAACTCCATGGCCCCCACCTAGTTTTTGTATGGTTAGGGCTCAGACAGAGCTAGGGATTTTCCTGCCTCTGCTCTCTGGTGCTAGTGTTACAAGTCACTATGCTTTGCTTTCTTTAATGTTGGTTCTGAGGATTGAACCCGGGTCCTCATGTACATGGCAGCGCCCTTCCCACTGAGCTGTCTGCCCCAGTCCAAAAAGTTGCCTTAGATCAACTTAGCCCTTAGCCCACAAACCCCTACATCAGGGGATTTGTTGCCTTGGGATTGCTATAGATAACTCAAGAACTTTTTTTTGTCTTCTATAGTGCTATAGGTAATTGAATTACTGATACCAGTGTTTGCTTAAGGTGTAGAAACTATGCTAGGTACAGTTGCAAAGGTCTTTAATTCCAGTGCTCAGGGGGCAGAGGCAGGTGGATCGCTTCAAGGACAGCCAGGGCTATACAATGAAATCCTGTCTGGGGGTAGGGGATGTAGGAACTTGATTTAATTCATACATTTATTTCTAGCACTTTGGAGACGGAGGCAGGTGGATCTCTGAGTTCAGCCTGGTCTACAGAGCAAATTCTAGAACAGCCAGGCTTACACAGAGAAACCCTGTCTCAAAAAAATTAGCTGCCTTTGATTTGTGGATGGAGAAAGATATCAGCCTTGAAAAGTGGGTATGTTGCAGGATATTTGCACTTTGTGGGCCACAAGATTGTGTGAACTAGAACAACCTTGTGTATGGCTCAGCCCTAGCGCACAACTAAAGTCAATCCTAGGTCAAGAGGCAGAGCAAGCAAGCAGCTGACAGGGAGTGAACCTAAGTGAACAGAGTGGGGGTCTTTAAGACAGTGTGGAGAGAGAAAGCTTCCTTCAGAACAGTCAGTAAATTAGGAAGACCCACTGGGTGGGTGCTCGCTCTGCCTCTCTGAGCTAACAGAGCTAGTTAAGCCAGCTGTCTTACTTACTTGCTTCTTTTTCACCCCTGCATCTGGCTCTCATTGGTAAAATGAACAGCTGGGAATTTTGTTTTTGAAGACAATGGGTGGCCTGCACATTTAGATCTATGCCCAGATGTGTACTGCTTAGCTTGCCACCCTCACTGCTTTGCTCGGTATCTAAAAACCTTTCTTTAAAATGCTAGTTTATTTTCCTTTGTGTATGTGCATTCACACATGGATATTGATGTTCAAAGCCCAAGGGTATTAGAGTCCCTAGCAGCTAGAGTTACAGGTGGTTGTGAGCCATCTGAGAGTGAGTGCTGGGAACTGAATTTGGGTTTTTTAAGAGCGGTACATGCTCTTAACTGATGAGCCATCTCTCCAGCTCCTAGAAACCTTTTTTTTTTTGGTTTTTTGAGACAGGGTTTCTCTGTATAGTCCTGGCTGTCCTGGAACTCACTTTGTAGACCAGGCTGGCCTTGAACTCAGAAATCTGCCTGCCTCCCGAGTGCTGGGATTAAAGGCGTTCGCCACCACGCCCGGCTGTAGAAACCTTTTTAAATTCACATTTTCTTTAGGGCTTAATCACTATTGATCTTCAGCTATTAATTAGCAACATAACTCTCTAGGATAAAACAACCTAAGGTCAAAGGACAATCTCATACATTGAATTATTAGATGTTCTGGGAGACTGCCCATTCTCTCTCAGTTATTATTTTTTCTTAGCTGGTGTTTCACAGGCATGTACCACCACACCCAGCTTAAAGCTTTTTTTTTTTTTTTTTTTTTTTTTTTTAAGATTTATTTTATATGTAAGTACACTGTAGCTGTCTTCAGACACTCCAGAAGAGGGCGTCAGATCTTGTTACAGATGGTTGTGAGCCACCATGTGGTTGCTGGGATTTGAACTCCGGACCTTCGGAAGAGCAGTCGGGTGCTCTTACCCACTGAGCCATCTCACCAGCCCCCCTTTTTTTTTTAAAGATTTAAGCTTAAAGCTTTTTAAAGGACAGAATTTCATGTAAATCAAGTTGTCATGAAACAGTGTAGCAGACACCAACCCTAAACTTCTGACCCTCCAGCTTCTGTCTCTTAGACATTTCTAGTACTAGAATGAGGTAAAATTCTAAATCAAACATAAGAGTGGATTTTGATTTTTTGAAAATATAAGTTTAAGAGGCATTGTCAGATTTTATAATCCAGAGACTTTACTATTGATTTTCACAGTGCTGACACGAATGAAATTATGTTTTCTTTGACTTCCAGTTTAGTGAATCTGAAGTGTAGGAATAATGAGTGAGCTTTTTGGCTATACATCTGTGGTCTAGTCCTGTTGCTACACATGATAACTGCCATGCAGGAGAACACCTGTGCTCTGAACACTTGTCAAAAAGAAAAGGAAAAACAAGGCAGCAGCCAACTGTCTTACTGCTTTGTGCTGCTTTTAGCTTGCAATGGACATATCATAGTGCTAATAAATACGCGTTCATATAAGAGCTTAAACAGTTAACTTCCTTTCGAAAAAGCAAGGGATTTAATGAAAAGGCATAGAGATGAGAATCAGGGTCTCTGGGGTCTAATCTTCAACTTTCAAGTTTCCTCTACTTTCTAGATAGGTCCAAAAGGAAGAAGCTGGGTTTGATGAATTCTAAGGTCTCTTTAAAAAGTACTAACGTATCTAAGATGCAGGTGGAATGTATTATACTAAGAGAAAGGTAGATCCCATTATTGTTCAGGGACACATAGCCAAAGGCAAGAAATTTGTGCTAATGACCTGCTTTTGTGGTATTTGAAGCATATTTTAGTATCATGTGTATTTGGTGTGGGGAAATACAGTTATATAGCCAGCCACTGGTGGGGGGTGGGGGGGGCCACGGGGAGGCAGGGAATGTAACTGGGGAGAAATTGCTTCTTTGTCTTTTCTTTTTTAATGTGTATGGGTGTTGCTTGTGTTTATGCATGTGTATAGCCAGAACAGAGTATAGAATTCCCTGGAACTAGAATTACACGACTTTGTAAACTACCATTTGGGTGCTGGAAATCTGGAAGAGCAGCAGTGCTCCTCACTGCTGAGCAGTGCTCCTCACTGCCGAGCCCCTCTCCCACCCTCCTTTATCCTTGCTATTGCTTTGTGTCCCATTTGATTTTTCCTATGGATTTTTTTCCTTTTAATTTACAAGTTTAAAATCTTAGAGGTGCTGCATAAATTGTTTAAAAAAGGAATAGAAGAAAATTTTCTGGGGAGGGGAAAAGGCATGATTTTCTAACTAGGAAAAAATAGAAATGTTTGTATTTAATAATTTGATTAAAATAATAATAAATTGGGATTAGAGAGGTAGCTTAGTTAAGAGCACATTTTTTTTAAGATTTATTTATTTATATGAATACACTGTAGCTGTCTTCAGACACACCAGAAGAGGGCATCAGATCCCATTACAGATGGTTGGGAGCCTCTTAATAGCGTTCCCGGCCAGGAAGAACACAACAGACCAGAATCTTCTGCGGCAAAACTTTATTGCTTACATCTTCAGGAGCTAGGAGCGCAAACCCCCAGCCCCAAAAGCGAAAGCCCCTTCTATATCTTTAGGAGCCAGAGCTCCGGCGCGCCAAAGCGCAGAGCGCGCTCTATTGTTTACATCTTTAGGCAGCGAGAGAGCGCAGGGCGCGCAGAGCCAGAGAGATGCCAGCGAGAGAGAGTGGCGGAAAACCCCGTCCCCTTTTTTAGGAGCGTTATATTTCGCCTAGGACGCATCACTCCCTGATTGGCTGCAGCCCATGGCCGAGCTGACGTTCACGGGAAAGGCAGAGTACAAGTAGTCGTAAAATACCCTTGGCACATGCGCAGATTATTTGTTTACCACTTAGAACACAGGATGTCAGCGCCATCTTGTAACGGCGAATGTGGGGGCGGCTCCCAACAGGAGCCACCATGTGGTTGCCTGGAATCAAACTCAGGACCTCTGGAAGAGCAGTCAGTGCTCTCAACCGCTGAGCCATCTCTCCAGCCCCAAGAACACTTATTCTTGCAGAAAACACTCAGGTTCCATTTCAAGCACCTACATGGCAGCTCATATCTCTGTCAGTCCAGTTCCAGGGGGTCTGAGACCTCGTCTGACCTCCACAGGCACACATAAAGTACACATGATGCAGGCTGAAACTTAAACATAAAATAAATGGATGTTTTTTAACTAAATGAGTTTTAGCTGGGCCTGGTAAGCTCTCTCCTCAGTCCCAGCACTCTAGGCAGAAGCAGGCAGAACTCTGAATGAGGCCAGACATAGATACAGAGTGAGACTTTGTCCCAAAAATATATCTTTTTTAATTCGTTAGAGAAATGTCTTACATTTCGTCTATAATGGATTGCTTTTCTTCCTTCCCTCTCTTCCCGCTGCTTTCCTCCTCCTAGGTGTCCAGTAAGAAAGAAACGACTGACTGAAGCTGAACTCGGTGCAGTTACTGATGAATGGGCTCTCGGCGCACATCAGGGAAGAGAAGGTCATGGGGTAAACACGTGTCCTAGCAGCCTTTCTATGCCCAGCATGCTAGATGTGGTCTGTGAGGAAATGGATCAGACAACTGGAGAACCACAGTGTGAAGTCGCCCGAAGGCGGCTGCAAGAGATTGAGGACAGGTACTGACTGCGCGTCACATGTGCTGTGGTCCTGTGTCAGCTCTCCTCTCCTAGGCTGCTCGGGGTCACGTCCTGGTGCTGGAGATGGGGAATGAACAACAGACACTTAGTGGTAGATGGAATAGAGCTTGACTAAGCCTTTTACTGACCGTGTCAAGCTCCGTTTTCCTGGACACTTCTTCTAACTTGACTCTATTCCAAACCTTTCTCGGTGAAAAACAGCCTCATTTGGCCACTTTTCTCAGAGTTGTAGCTTACATGATCTCTCGCTGCAGCACCTGTGGGTTTTTCTTTTAGTTTCAAATTTTGTTTGTTCATTTGCTACAAGAAACACACAGTGCCTTGAGTGATTTTTTTTTTTTCTTTCTCCAATTTATTATTTAGGATAATTGACGAAGATGAAGAGGTTGAAAGTGACAGAAATGTTAGCCACCTCCCAAGTCTTGTCCTTTCTGACACCATGAAAACGGGTTTGAAGAGGGAATTTGATGAAGTCTTCACAAAGAGGATGATTGAGTCTATGTAAGTGCACAGCTGGTGCTGACACCTGGGAAGGCTCTTGCCAAGCCTGTTCTCTTAAAGCTGGGGGGGGACAGCAGCAGCCACTCAGGCTCAGCATGGAGACTAGGGAACAGAAGGTGATGTGTCAGATTAGTGACAGTTGACATTGCTATCACGAAGCCCACAAACTAGCACAGCCGTCTGTGGTCATTTTAGTGTTTTAACTCTTGGATTTGTTTTGGGGGCTGGGAATGTTTCTGTGTACTCCAGGTTCCTATGCACAGGTTTCCTCCTTGAGCTTCATTGACTGGGTTTACAACATAATTCAAGCCAGGCATGGCTCACACAGGTACCCCACGGCACTCCGGAGGCAGAGGTCTTAGTTTCCAGCCTGTTTTGGTCTACCTAGTGAATTCCAGGCCAACCAGGGCTGCAGAATGGAACGTCATCATTCACCCCATCTCCACCCCCTACCCCCCAAAAAAAGAAAGAGAAATTGATGACGGTGATGTCAGAGCACAACATATTTTCAAGATGGATGTGATGGTGCCCAGCCAGACTAAGCAAAGAATGGAAACAAGAAGCAAGGGCTAGGGAAGTGACTCGGGGTAGAGGACTTGCCTGCGCCAGTGCAGCCCTGGGGTCTGCTCTCAGCAGCACAGAAAGAAAGATGGAAAAACACCATGGTTTAATAAGCTCAGTTAACTGGTTTGCTGTATTTTCAGAGTAGAACTCAAACCCAAGAGTCTGCCAAGCAAAGTGGCAGCCTAGAAAGTGCTCTGCTTAGATCTAGTGTGGACTGGCTGGTCCTCAACTGCTGTGCTGTGCTGTGCTGTGCTGTCCACTTAAGTACTGCCTGGGAGCCGTAGCCTTAATCACTGAGGGCGAGCGTAGGATCTGAAAAGTGCTCTTGGGACGCGGACCTCAGGAGTGCTGGCCACTGTTGCCTTTAGGCAGAGAGGGGGCAGTGCAGCTACTGCTGTGGGAGGTCCAGGTTTTCACTCAGGCCCTAGCTTGAGTTTATAATTAACTATTCAGCCCTGAGGGTGTGTCAGTAGTGTAGCCACTGTGTATGCAGGTCACATTGCCCTTCTGCTCAAAATAGTGTCTACTGCTCTCAGTAGTTTTCCAGAGCTGGGCCTTTGAGAGTGTTCTTCATTATCTTCTTATTTACTTCTGTGTCCCAGAAGATTTTTCCTATACCAAGGGTAAGGACATTTTTTTTTTCTCACTTTGGAGATGGGTGCTCATGTAGCCTAGGCTAGCCTAGAACTTATCACCCTCCTGCCTGCACCTTCCAAGTGCTAGAATTAAAGGTACTGCTCACAGCTATGGTTGAGAAAAACATTTTTATTTCACATATTTCATGTAATTGTTTTGCTTTAACTGTGAAACATTCTACTTCAGAACTGTATGAAACAAAAGTTATCAAAAATTAATGTTTGCCGAGGATTTCATTTTCATGGATAATAATGTGATATATCAGCTAGCCATTGGGTAGGGAGATAATGTAGCACTAGAATAGCTGCTTAGCGTGCGTTAGACTCAGTACCACATTCTAAACAAAAGACTGTAGTCACGCAAGAATGTTCCATAAAACGTCTCTGTGTATTCTATCATTATAGCTAGTGATGTGATTCAGTGATCCTCAGCTGAGTTCCACCCCCACATACCTACTTCAGGTTACAGCATTAGATCAACAACATTGCTGTTGTTGTTGGTGGTGGTGGTTTTGTTTGTGACAGGTTCTGTCTATGCAGCTCCATCTATCCTAGAAGTCACTATGTAAACCAGGCTAGCCTTGAACTCACAGAGGCCCACCTGTCTCTGCCTGCTGAGTGCTGAGTTAAAGCAGTGCACCAACACACCCAGCTTAAAGGCCCTACTTTTCACCTTGGATAGTTATATTACTGCTAGTTATGGCATCTGTAAGGCTGGGTGTTGATTTGGTTTAAAATACATATAGAGCTAGTGATGTTGCTAGGAAGTGGAGCACTCGCTCATGTGTGAGTCCTGGGCTCAGTCTCCAGCATGTGAACTTCTACAGATTTGAGGGCCTGGAAACAATGCTCACTTCTTTTAGGGTTTTAGTTAGGGTTTCTGTTGCTGTGAAGAGACACCAGCCCCTACTGTAACACATGTTCATATTCCCATGGACACTCAGACACACATGCACATAAATGTGCTTTTTATTTTGCTAAGTCCATTTGAACTCTAAATATCTCTAGCTCTTTTTTAAAATGAAGCATTGGTTAACTAACAAATGCTAATCAGTATTATTCAAAGTTTAGTATATCTTCTGCTGAAGTGAACACATTTGGTTTTCTTTGGCTTTTCAAGACTGTTTGTATAGCCCTGGCTGTCCTGGAGCTCGCTCTGTAGACCAGGCTGGCCTTGAACTCACAGAGATCCATCTGCCTCTGCCTCCCGAAGGCATGAAACACCATGACCCAGCCACACTTTTAATTAAAAGATTTAAATTTCTATAATGAGAACTGATAAAAGACATCAAGATAAAATAATTCTGAAACTGGTAGTAGTTAATGGATAGGGATACACCAACAACAGACCAGCTCTTTCAGGACCACCAGCTCTTAACTGACTGAGGCGTTGGGAGTGAACAGGACCCTGTTACAGGCAGCCTAGACTGACTGAGAGACAGCAGCTTGTTACAGGTAGCCTTCATTTGCATTCCTAGAGTTTGATAAAAATCTGTATTTTACATCCCAGGAGCCGTCCTTCTATGGAGCTTGTGCTCTGGAAACCTCTCCCTGAACTCCTTCCTGAGAAGCCAAAGCCATCATCTAGCCCTAAGAACTACAGGAGAGAGAGCCAAGCAAAGCACGCAGCTCCGGGCACTGCGTTCCCACAGAGGACTGAAGGGTTGCTGGAACCTCAGTGCGCAGACGCGCCGCTTTACCGTAGTCTGGAGGCAGCTACTAGCACAGAGGAGGAGATGGAGCTCTAGACACCCGTTCTGCTCTAACTTGACAAGTCGGAGAAGGCTCCTGCGTTCAGAAATGAGCCTGCCTGCAGAGTATAGGGGCCTGAAAGTTTTATGAAACGGGTGTAATATCTCCTCTGCCTGTGACTTGGGTGGGACTGTCATTGTGGGTAGCCATTTATTGAATTCAACTTTTTGCCAAGGAAGCTTATCTCAAGGGAAATGCAGTTTTTTAATAGGCTTATCCAGGAAATGTTACAGTCTCTTTAACGACAGCTATAGATGCTGGATGTGTTCCGATGACTTAGGTCATGTCACATTGTTGAAGCCATTCATTCTTGAGATGATTCTGTACAGGAGTGCTCCTAATCGCCACTGCACCCTAATTGCTGAGTCATGTGCTGAGCTACTTGTAGTGGTCACTGTACACGTGGGGCTCGGGAGGGAAGAGAGCAGGACTTGTCTCTTGTGAAGGAATGGAACAAGCAAAGAAACTTGTGTTGGTGTCAGGTTGGTGTAGCTGGATCACCCAAGTAGTAGCCCTTGATCTCCTTTCATGACGGATAGGCTCAGTTAGTCAGGAATGTTTACACCTCAGTTAACTTCAGTGATTGACTTAAAGACTGGGAGGTATATTGCCTGTGAGAGAAATGTCTTTTCATGAATCCTAAGGACATGCTGTGTCAGCTAAACCTACAATTGATTGCTTCTAGAGTTTAAAAAGGGAAAGTTGTGCTTGTATTTGCAAGTTGAATTTTTTTAATGTTGGTTCCAAAAACAGTGAATTAGCTGAAAAGAAATGGAGAAGTGTCTTGGAGATTTACTGAAATAGCTAATTGTCAGGTGCTTAAGCTTTTGTGCAGTAAGCCTAAAAGTTAGCAGAAGATGGCCTCCTGCCAGCAGGAAATCTTTACCCTTTAGTACCCGAACCAGTCTCAAGGTGTTCTTTGGAAATAACCAGGGTTAAAGTTTTTAATTTCTCAGGAAGAGCTCTTCAGCATGGCAGGACGTGTAATGAGGGCTTTCGCAAGTCCTTCAGCGCTGCAGAGCAGTAAGCTATCCATCCAGTGAGTGTGGCGGCTCTTTCTACAGCTGAACTCCTCCTCAGTTGAGTTTTCAGTTTCTGGCTTGCTTCTCCCTTTGTATAGGGGAGAACAGAGAAGAGGTTTATGCTGAGGGGGGGTGACTTTTTAGAAACGTAGCTTCTTGGCGTTTTGCAACCCATGCTGGCCTCCCTCCTGCAGATGGCATAGGAGTCCGTCTGTCTTTGGACTGTCTCCTCTGCTGTTGTTCCTGCTCTCTCCGTTTCTGTCTAGATGTCAGGAAAAGGTTTAATGTTTAATATTTAAACAAAATATTTATATCTACACAATAAAGTTAATCAACCTTCAAACCAGTCTTGAAGCCAGCTACTTGTTTCTTCATCTCAGACTCCTAGGGGAATGAAAGCTGTCTTCTGTGAATGTGCAAGGGTTTGGCTCGTGTCATTTGAAAACTCCTGGCTTATCTAATGGGACCAGCTTGTGAAGTTTATAGCCTTAAAGAAATCTCTGTGCTAAGTTTTAGAACAGTTTAGAACCATGCAGGGATGCCGAGAGTCTGGAGTTAGCCCAGTGTTAGGGTAGGAAGGTAGTGGCAGCTTTCCAAAGGGCCTAAAACACCAGGACTGCCTCTGTGAAAGGCCCGAGTGGCTTTGATGCAGTTGGTAACCACTTGAGAGCAGAGATGTCTTAACTTGTCAGGAGTCCTTACCTGACATGACCCTGTTTCAACAGGAAAGTAGATGTTTTGTGCTCCTTTTTGGATTTTATCTTCTTGCACATGTTTGTACAGAAATCACCTTCATCCTTGTGGTGCTTACACACACCCAGTTGTCTCCACAGCTCTGATACCTTTGCCTTCTGTTCTCCTCTCTAGCATAAGACTTTGGCTTCTGCCTTAAGGTTTTCCTAAGGAATTAACAGGTCTTTTCATCTTGTATAGTTTTTACAGTGTGAATCCAACATTGGCTCAGTATGCTAATGTGACAGTCAACAGTTATCTAAAGCAGGTGAGCTCTGATGAACAAATGTATTTTCAGTGAGTCTGAGTCGGGTGTATGTGGGTTTTTTGGTTCTTGGCTTGGGGCTTTTTGTTGTTGTTGTTCTTAATAATATGAGAATCCAGTTCTCATGACAAGAACCAGTTTAAAAACTGCTCGTTCTTAAAAAGGTAAAACTAAGATTTAGAAACAAGGCAGGCCTTAGAGCCGAGGGAGACTATTAGGCAGCAGGCCAAACCACTCTGGCCCTGGAGCCGCCTTTGTTAACAGCAACAAGAATGCTGCAGTGCTACAACGTGCTGGAAGATGTGTCAGATTTGCTTTAAAGATGAGAATCTGGTGTTTCTGTACTTTATTATTTTCAATAAAACTCAATGTTTTGAACTTTTAAAGTATCTGTAATCCTGTATAAATGTAAATTAAGCATTTTTTCCTTAGCTTTAAATTTTAATTAAGGGGGCATCCTTATCAGTGGAAAACTTAAATTTGTCCCGAAAGCCTGATACTGTGGGGTTAAAGGTGAGCTGTTTCTAGACTAGGCAGGCTGCTTTGCCTTTGCTAACGTACCAATAACATTAGCAGGTCACTGCCATGGGACATGAGATGCTGACCCTGTGACTTGAGCCTTCAAAGGTGAGATGTAGAGTTGGAAGCTCAAGTTGGAGGAGTTTGAAGAGATAAGGCAGTCTATGATGTCTATGCATCCTCGTGAGGCAAGGAATTTTATCATTGGGTTACAGTTGCAGGAAAAAAAATTATTTTTAACCAAATTTTGAAAGCCCTGGGTAAAAGTAAAAGTTATCTAACATGATGGGTTGGAAACTGGGATTAGAATAGATAGATACAGCTCGGTATCTCACCTGCTAGTTAGTCCCAAGGTTCTTGCTTTGACCAGCTGTTGGCTTTACAGACATTTTAATGTCTGATGTTGTCATGGCAACTTCATTGAGACAATGGAGTATGACTCAGTGAGTCATACGTAGTGGTACTTGCCTGTCATTCCATCACCCAAGAGTGAGGCAGGAGCCCCAAAATTTGAAGGCTAGCCTGGTCTACAGTGAGTTCCAGGATCCATGGCTTGTGAGTGCAAAATGAGTAGATACTCAAAAATAGGTTGATGTGCATTGAGTTGGTTCTCTTGGTCCCCTCGTTCCTCAGACTAGTGGTGGCATTTTATAGATGCGCTTTGAACAGTGCTGAAATGCTAGCTCCTGTAAGACACTGATGCTGACTTTAGCATTGCCTGGGTGGGTGTACCAGTCATCCTACTGCATGAATGATAGACGTGAACAGGGTTGCTAGAGAGTCACTTTGTTCAGTTATGTAGCCACTGGTAAGTTGCCCATGTGTATACAAGCAACCTTAAATACTATAGGACACACTCATACAGGATGGAAGTGGGATTAATTGGGAAGGGAGGGTTCAGTAGGAGGGGAAATGAAGACTAGATATGGGGTAAATATGATTAAAACACATTGTCAGAAAAAAATTTAAGTCACAAGGGTATAAAAGTATTTGGAGTTTTATAGTCCTATAATCCCAGGATTTGAGAAGAGGCTTAAGGAAGATCCCAAACTCAGAGTCATTGTCCCATATTGATCTCATGAGCCCAGCATGGACTGCAAGAGACCCTGTCTCAAATGGTTTAGGGGGATGGGTCAGTCAATAAAGTGCTTGGCTTGCGAGCAATTCTGAGTTCAGATCCCTAACACTCATTTTTAAAGGGGGCTAGGGGTTGTACGTTTATTATCACAGTACTTGGGAAAGTCAGAGGTAGAAGAGCCCTGAAGCTCACTGGCCAGCTAGTCTACCTGGATTTGTGAGCTCCAGGTTCAGTTAGGGATCTTATCTCAAAAAAGATTGACCCATGGTAATCCATACCTATACATGGAACATACAAAGTAAGAAAATATAGATTTCATCTCAACAGTTAGAAAAATAACACTTGAGTTTTTGAGTTTCTAGGAGACAAGAATTGAATTGATGCTTGGAATACTCGAGTAGGCCGCGTGACTGCTGTCTAGCTCCAGCAGCTCATCTGATAGAAAAGCAATGAGGCAGATGCCTAGCTGTTGTGAGGCTCAGGGATGTTGTCTGCAGCCACTGCGTGTACCTTTAGTCTGAACTTTGGAATAACACATTATTACTAGAGTATTTGGTTTCACAGAGTAAAAAGGTTGACTTTTGGATCTAGCCAGGCAGCTTGGTGTTTCGGTATGAAAATGTTCTTGAAAACCAGGTGCTTTCTCAAAGCTGATCAGTCTATCCTTTTTGTCCATCTGTACAGGAAATGAAACCCTGAAAATCTACACAGACCTATCCTGGTAGTATAGCAGCCACTTCAATGCAATGCTATTAAATGTAAATGACTTGAGTTTTAACTTAGAAATACCTATATTCTGTGAATGGTGGCAAATAATATCTGCCTTATAGTCCCTAAATAGATTATTGGTCCTCAGGTATTCATGAGATAGCTTTCAGTCACAACACTGGAACTTGGCCTAAGTGAACTTGTGTTGTAAAACACTGGATTGAGCTGTGGACTTACCAACCAGGTCCCTGCCCTGGGGTGTGCGCATGGAAACCCTTCCTATCACAGCTGTCAACACGAGCTTGTATTCTTTGCCTGCTTGGACCTACTGACTAGACTCTCAGAATTCTATCTGTAGGTTCACTTTGATCACCCCAAAGTAATGTTGATAGGGAAGATATATGTAAATGCTAAATTGTTAATCTGCCTCTATCAGTGAAAAATGAAGTTCTTTGCCCGGGCAGAATACACAATGAAGATGTTGTCATTGTCTTTGAAGTTTTGTAGTTGATTTCTTTCTGAATAAATTTGCTTGTTTCCATTCCAGAGATGGAACCGAGGCTTCATGCATGCTAGACAAGATACCCCTAGCCTACACTTAAGATTCAATGAGGGATTAAAACCTTTCCAAAGTGGGTCAGGAGAAAAAAAAACTGAACTTTCCAGAGCACAGGTGGTGGCAGATGTTCAGCTGCGAGACACTCTAGAATCCTCCTTTCAAAGTTATAGTTACCTGTCCCCTCAGTTACACAGCTCAAAAGTGTCCAGAGGTAAAATCAGGGTGAAGTCTGATACTTCCTATCATAGCAAAACAGTAATTTAAAGAGCTGAGACTCAGTGGTACAACTTATGTAACTTGCCCATTATGCACATCTTAGGTTTAATCCCCACCCCACCCCCAAAAGGTGGTTAGGTTCTATCTCTGCCACTTAGTAACTGATATTGGCCAACTGGCCTGAAGAAAAAGCTTTCAGTGACTTTAAAAAGTGGTATGCTCACTTTAGTTGGATAAATTACTCCTTTAGCCAACAATAAAGAGAAATTACAACAGCCCTAGAAATCACAGAACAGGACGCTGTGTTGCTTTTTTTTTAATTGCAAGGGTAGTTTTAAATAAATGGAGAAAGCACCTTCTAGAAGCTACACTAGCAAGAAGATCCATCAAGCATTTACATAGTAAATTTTCATCATTTTACAAAGATTCTTGATCTTCATTTAAAATGCACATAAGGGAAAACAAGCCCCCTCAGGTTACGAAACCTGGGAAGCAGAGAGTGGAGAAAGAAATGCTAAGGGCCATTCATGAATCCCATGTCCACCTGACATGTCGGGGGGGCAGGTGTGGAGGTGCACACCTGGTGAAGCCCAGCACTTGGGAGGTGGGGTCAAGAGGGTCAGAAGTTTCTGCCTAGCCTCGGCTACATAGTTTGAAGCCAGGCTGGGAAAAAACTGTCAAATGACCCTCCCTGCGATTTAGAGTATACTACCACCTTTAAGATAAACTAGAATCTCAAAAGCTGTAGTACTGGAATACCTTTGAATACCTTAGACAGCTGAGTGTCAAACGACAATACTTGGAAGTCATCTATGAGATTTGAAATACTTTAGAGGAATTCTTCTAAGGCCAGACAGCCTCTACTTTGGCTTTTAACGAAAGAGACAGGCCTATGCTATCCTCTAGGCAATGTGATGGTCAGGGAAAGGGGCCCAGTGTTATGTGGCTCTTTAGACACTAATCAGCTGGGGGAAAAGTTCATTGGCAAAAGTATCCTCCCAGGAGTGGTCTGTACCAAGTGGAGAAGACATGTCACTGAAGGGAGAAGGGGAGCCCTCATATCCACAGTCACTGTGAGCGTCCAGCAGGCAAGAAGGTGGTCTCAGACAATGGCTGGATGAAAGCAGGTTTGAGATGCCCAGCTCTGGGATGAAGTCATCTTCCAAAGGCTCTTTCTTCACTGAGACAATGAATTCAGGGTGATCCTCTTCTGAAGAGCTTAGAGGTGCTTCCTCAATTTTCACTACCACGTTAGTTTGACTCTCTGTCTCAGAGGGGATCTCTAAAACTAGAGGCTTGGTGTATACATGGTCAAAACGAATGAGTTCATTAATGGCTTCCAGCTTGGCTGATGAGGTCCCCACTGACAGAGAAAGGGAGGCTGGTAAGGAACTAGGTCCTTCTGGGTAGACCTCTGGGAGTTCCTCCAGACTAGCAGACTCTGGGGAAGGACATTTGAAAAACATGACAGGGTCCAACTTGTCCAGAATGCCCAAAAGGATATCAGACTACAAGAGGCAAAACACAAAAGAGTTCACTATTAGAATGAATGTGACAGTCTACCAGAAATACTTTTAGTACTGGGTTCCACAATGTTACTTAGGGCTTACACTCTCAGATCACAGGACCCAGCCATCCACCAGACTTATGCTCTCAGATCATAGGACCCACCCACGGAACAGTTTCCCCCTACTCCATCCACTTAAGCAGACTAGGAAAGTGCTTAATCCTAACCCCACCAATACTAACTTCTCCGTTTGCCTGGCTAAGCGTGTCACACGCCACTTAGGCTACAGAATAAGCTCTACCTCAGAATCTGAAGAGGCAACAGTGTCAGAGTCCATGGGAAGATGTTCTGGGGAGGTGACAACTGGGCCTGCACCTGCTGCAGAGGTGCACATAGTCTGAGTGCTGCGGACTCAGCAGACCCGGCCACCAGCCTTACTCCACTCCCCTGGAAGGAAAGACCACAGTGAGTAAAAGTTGCCAAGGATATACATGCTGGGTAGCTGTGAGTCTCTGCTCCTCAAAGGGCTCGAAAGGAACTGGGGAGGTGGCTCTGAATATAATGTGCTTGCTGTACAATCCTGAAGACCCAAGTTCAAATCCTCAGCATCAAGGGAGGCAGAAACAGGAAGTTCACCAGGGCTTGCTGTCCACCTGCCTAGCCCCAGATTCAGTGAGACACTCTGCTGCAGAGGAGCAGGGTGGACAGTGCTAGGGCAAGACATCTATATGCTCCTTAGGCCTCTGTACGTAAGCAGAGATGTGTATAAACCCACACCCATGTACACATACACACCTACATAACCACACAAAGGAACATCTGCCTGTAATGGTAACATCTGGAAGGTGGAGGTAGGATTATCAGCTACAGAGCAAGTTTGAGGCCAACCTGGACTACATGACACCCTATCCCCCAAAAAAGCCAAGAAACAAACCACTTGTTCATGCATGTAATTCCAGCGCTTGGAAGGCTAAGGCAAGAAGATCATAAGTTTAGTTCAAGGAAACAGGGAAAATTCAGGATTCCTCAGCTAGGCACAGGGGCAGGTGCTTATAGTCCTACTACTTAGAAGCAAAAGAACTGACACAAGTTCAAGACCAGCCAAAATTAGACATTAAGACCTTGTCTCATAAAGGAAAAGAGAAAAGGATTTGATTGGAGGTCCAGAACACAAACCTGCAGCCAGGTAGTGCTGCAGCCAGGTCTCCCAATACTTACCTTGGCCTCCACCTCTGGAACCTCGTCAGGATCCAGCGTGTCCATTCCCAAGCGTGTTCTTAACTCCTGGTTCTCAACCACAAGGCCGTGAGTTTTCTCCCGTAAAAGCTGATTTTCTAGCTGGAGTTTGTGGTTCTGTAAGGAATCACATAAGAGGCCGTGCGGTTAGACCGTGTGGTTCCGTCACTAAAGAATCCACTGCAAGTTCTGCTCCAGCTGTTTCCCTGCTGGTGCGGGTCACAGCCATTCTGTCACCGGTGGCTAATGGGACAGAGGAGTTGGGAGAAGGCCTGCCCTCCCAGGCTTGCAGCCCTGGGCTCCATCTTCAGCTCTGCATAAACTGTAATCCCAGCACCTGGGACATAGCAGCAAGAGAAACAAATTTGGGGTCATCTTTGGCTACACAGCAAGTTAGAGCACAGCCTGGGAGACATCAAGCTGTCCCCCCAAAAATGCCATTGAACACTCAAGCAGGCTGAGGCGGGAGAAGCAAGTTTATTCAAGGCCAATCTCTGAAGAAAACAAAAGTGTTTTCAATGGTGACAGAAACAACATAATGCCTACAAGTACTACTCGCAGATTTCAGCCAAAAAAAAAGGTCACTTGCAGCTTGAATTTACAGTTGTGTTAATACACTACCTTTAAAAAAAAAAAGTATGGCAAGGTGGTTCACTGCCTGTAATGTCAGCATGGTAAAACAGGAGGCATGCCATGAGTTACAGGCCAACCTAAGACCCTATCTAAAAATAATCTTTAAATAATTCACCATCCTGTCTTGAAATGGCAAGTGTTGGTGCAAGTGGTAGTGGTCCAATGGCAAAGAAATGGTGGCAGCCTAGATGCTGAGCACAGATGCCCAGAGAACCGTGAAAGTGGGGTGCACACACAGTGAGGTACCACTCGCCTGTATAGAGAAAGGAAACTAGCAGGGAAAATGTATAAATTTGGAAAGTGTATTACAAAGTGAGGTGACCCAAACTCAAACCAGGGCGCACGTGCGCATATAAATGGACGTAAATGTGGCAATGCCTAGAAACGCTAGAAATAGCTAAAGTTAACTAAACTTAACTTAGAAACTAAAATAACTCCCCAAAGGGTAAAAGGATGCCGGGGTGGAGGGGCACAAAAGGGCACTGACAGCAGAAAGGATACAGAGGGTGGGAGGATTGGGGGCGCGCGGGGGGGGGGGGATCCCAGAAGGAAGGGCAGCGTTAGTGAGCCTTTGGCAAAGACAGGCGGCGCTACAGCTTAAGCAACCAATGATCTATCCAACCTGGCTAATCTCCGAGGGGAGGGCAGGCCAGGGTGAGTCACGTCTGCTTTCACGGCCTATCTGCTAGGCTGGTTAAACTTTAAATGGCACTTTGGGTTGTATTCTAAAGGGCTGAAGCAGTTTAGGATGGGCCCTGATATGGATGGGATGAAAGCATGGCCTGAAGTCCCTTTACCTCTTCTTCCAAATCCACCACTTGCTGCTCCAGCTCGCTCATCCGGGCTTTCTTTCTATCTCGAGCAGTCTGCGCTGCTACTCTGTTTTTCAGTTTCCTTGGGGAGGAGACAGGGAACATAACTGAGTCATCTCCAGCTTTCATGTGTCTTCATTTGTAGACGTGGCCAGCTGGTGCTTTCGTTGACTTTACAGAATAAGGCTTAGCAAGTAAACACGCTTAAAGCTCCTATCAAAACGCACACGCACACGCATACACACGCTGCTTTCTATCCACAGGCCTTGAAGACTTGCTTGATTCTCTCCCGTGCGGCTGTCCACCCGGATCTCATTTTACCACCGGGCTGATACATTCCCGTTGCGTCATATGCTTCTTCCCTCCTCCCCCGCTACTTTCTGGGTCCAATTCCGTCCCACAGGCTCCTTGCTAGAGCGATATCCGTGAAGGCGGCGGGGACGCTACCAACTGTCCCTCCCCAAGCCAAACTCTCGGGATGCCGGACGCTGTGGACTCGGTTCCCAGGGTGGGGTTCCCAAGTGGCTGCAATGACAGCTGGAGCGGTTCCTACCCTACGACCACAAAGAGCGAGCATTTACAGAGGACTGGGCGTCGGGCACCTTCTTCTGTGCCTGTGTCGGGAGCTCCTGCACACACCCCCGACGCAGACCTTCGGAGGGGCATCCCCCTCAGCTCCGCTTCCCAGGTTAGACACTAGAGGTGAATCTAACCCACCGTACGGAGCCCACCAGCTGGCACACACGAGAGAGTCCCAATCCCAGTCCTGCCGCCCCGCGCCCCAGCCTTGCCCGCCGGGCCCACCTCCGCAGCGCTTTCTCCTCCGGGCTCAGGTGCGTGAGCCGCTGCCGCTTGCGAGCCTGCGGTGTCCCGCTCGCCTCCGACCCTGCTGCCCGCGGACCGGGTACCATGAGCGGCAGCGCCCGGCCGCCGGAGGCGGGCTGGCCAGATAAGAGTAGCACTTTGGGGGCCGCCGTGGCCGCGCTCGGCGCCGCTGCCACCACCACCATAGCCAGGAAACGTCTACGCCAGCGCCGCCACCGCCCCGTGGCCTCCTGCCGCGCCCAGCCTTTCTAGGGTCGTGGCCGTCCGCGATTGGCCGGTGCTCCGTGACGCGCGGGTATATTCATCACTTATTGGTCCTGTAGTCCCGGGGGCGGGCTCAACTCGGGCGGGGTGAGTGTCCAGCGTGGCTGCACAGCTGTTCTCCGCCGTGCAAACTGGGCCTTAGGGTGGATGGACGGTGGCGACCACTGGTTGCTGGAGTCCAAGGATCTTCGGCAGACGTCCCCACCCCGGCTGAGGATTGCCAGGCTGTCCTCTCAGGCCAGATTTCCAGACCGAGTCTCACGGTTTTACCCTAGCCCGACCCCATTTTAATGTCCGGCGCTACGTCCCCCGTCCCGTCCCCCCCCCCCCCCCACTTCCCAGTACAGCAGAAAATTGAACTGGTGGCATATCCGGCTTAGGGTTAGCGGACACACACACACACCTGGGAAATTTTCACAAAATGAGTCTTTAGAAAATGAGATGATTGCAAAACTAAATGTAGCAGGGTAGTACTCACTTGTAATCTCAGCACTTTATTGCCAGTTTGAGAGCAGCCTGGGCTACATAGGGAGGTCTAGCTAGGCCAGCTGGGGCTATAGATCAAACCCTATTTCATATAAATTAATTGATATAAATTAATAACTTTAAAAGAAAACACTAGAGCCTTGGCTAGCATGTAGTAAGGGATTAGTAAATAAAGTCTGCATAGTGAGAATACATGTGGTTTCGTTTTTCTTCTTATTTCTGATCTCTTCTGGTATGAGCTTTTATCACTGTTGTCTTTGTTTTGCTGTGCTGGAGCCAGACCCCAGAACCTAATGCTCTAGCACTCCACTATTCCCCTTTACTGTGGAACTAGAGATACCACTGAGCTATATATACCTCCAGACTTTAGTATTCCTTTCATTAGGGAATGGGAGTGAGGAGGGGGTGGAAATAGGTTTCAGGGGATGGGATGGGGTGGGGGAGAGTGTACTCTTCTATTGCTTTCCGCCTTATAAGAGTCAGTGCACTTGAAGCTTGCCCCTGAGGCTATGCTGGCTGGCCATTACACCTCCATGGTCTGCTTGTCTCTGCTCTCTGCCACTGGGGTTACGATCAGGCTCAGCCTTGCCAACCTTTCACCTGGGTGCTGGGCGTTTTTCACCTACACAGCCACCCCTACATTAGTATTTTTTTTCCTTTTCCTATTTCCAATAATTTATTTTTTATTCACTTTATATCCCAATCATAGCCCCCTCTTCCTAGTCCCACCCTTACAAATCCCCCCCCCCCATTGCTCCCTCCCCTTCTCCTTAGAGAATACCTCTTTGATACCACCCTACCCTGGGACATCTAGTCTCAGCAGGACTAGGTACAACATCTCCCATTGAGGCCCAACCAGGCAGTCCAGGGAGGCGGAGGGGATCCAATGGCAGGGAACAGAGACCAAGATAGCTCCACTCCACTTGTTAGGGGACCCACATACAGACCAGGCTGCACGTTTGCTACAGATGGGGGTGGGGGGGATAAGTTCAGCTCCTGTAGGTTTCCTTGTCAGTGGCCCAGGCTCTGTGAGCCCCCATGGTCCCAGGTTAGTTGACTCTGTATGTCTCCTTGGGGCATCCTTGACCCCCTTCCACTGCTCAGTTCTATTCCCATCTCTTCCACAAGACTCCCAGCTCAACTCAATGCTTAGCTGTGGGTCTCTGCATCTGTCTCCATCTGCTACTGGATGAAGCCTCTCGGAAGACAGTTATGCTAGGCTCCTGACTGCAAGCTTAGCAGAGCATCATTAGTAGTGTCAGGGATCCGCTCTCTCACATGGGATGGATCTCAAGTTGGGCCGGGCATTGGTTGGCTATATTGGTCTGCTCCATCTTTATCCCTGCACTTCTTATAGGCAAGGCGATTGATGTCCCCTTCTCTCCTCTAGAAGTCTTGCCTGGCTACAGGAGGTGGCCACTTCAGTCTCTATATCCCCCTCTGGTAGGAATCTCAGCTAGGGATACCCCCATAGACTTACCCTCCTCCCTGCCGCCCCATCCAAGGCCTCCAGCTCATCACCAGAGAACACAGCATCCTCACCCCCAGCCCTCTCCCAACCACCCCCATGCATCAGGTTGTTTTGGTTTTGCTTTTTTTGAGGTTTTTTTTTTTTTTTTTTTTTTTAGATTTATTCATTTTATGTATGTGAATACACTCACTCTCCAGATACACCAGAAGAGGGCATCGGATCCCATTTCAGATGGTTGTGAGCCACCATGTGGGTGCTGGAACTTGAACTCAGAACCTCTAGAAGAGCAGTCAGTGTTCTTAACCACTGAGCCATCTCTCCAGACCCCACATTAGTATTGTTTTAATAAGGAGAAAATAAAATGTTCCTTGTGAAAACAGAGCCAGGCTTTACCCTGGATCCCTTGGCCTGTGGCAAAGTCACGCAGGAGGCTAGAACTGGTTGTTTTGTTGGTTGCTTGAGTTTTTTGTTTTGTTTTGTTTGTTCTAAACCAGCAAAGTTTGGTTTTACCCTAGATCTCTGATCTATCTAGGTTCTGGTTCTTGGTCCCCCAAGTCATCCAGGGAGGAGAGCCAGGCTCATTTGGAAGAGGAGGCACCCGTTGGCAGTAAGAGAGCAATTTAGACCAAGATATTAAACCCAGAGAAACCTGAGACTACTCACAGATGCACGTTTGTTTTCTGGAAGCAACTCCAGGTGTTAAGTTCCCTAGATTACAAACAGAATCTCTGCTTCCTGCTTCCTGTCTGACGATACTGCTTCCCACTCCGTGCTTGGCACATGCCCGGCGCTCGGTGTTCAAAGATGAGTAAAATTGCTAGTTGGCAATTGGAAATTATGCCAAACTTCAAAGAGTTCTAAGTGATGGTTCAGATTGGCTCTTTGAAATTATAAATATACTTTGCCAGGGAGGAAAACTCTTTTCATCCGCCCTTGAAAGCAATGCTTCTCACCCTTCCTAACGCTGCGACCCTTTAATACAGTTCCTCGTGTGGGATGGACAAAGCCCAAGATGCAGGGGAGTGGGGGGTAGGGAGAGCATTTATCGGCTTCTGTTTTGGTCTTGGTTACGGGGATAGAAGTGGAATGTTGACTTTTCATTCCTTTGTATATTTTTCCAGGCTTTTTATCTCTCCGGCAAACAATTTCAAATCATATTGAAAGCAATAACTTGACCGGCTGCAAACTGCTGCTCATGAAATCTTCAACAATAAGAGCAGACACTTGAATGGTTTCATATCCTCTGTCCAAGATTAAGTAGATAAGTCTTGCATCAGATTCCATTACTGTCTTAAAACATCCACAAGACGCAACTGATAGAAGCTAGATAAACTACAAAGTCCCTAGCTTCTGTGACATGTAAGAAGCAGTGACAAGCAAGCAAAATACAGAGTCAAAAGACAAATCAAAGAAAAGGGGCGGGGGGTCGATGGTCTGAACCCACAGAAGAGACACTGTCTCTTAGGAGATCTTAGACAAGCCACAAAGCGCCGGAGATGTGGCTGCTTAGAGGACACTCGCCTGCACACTGTAAAGTAGCTAATGCCACCAAGCTGTAGGCTTAGAGATGCTGAAAATGCTAAATTGTCTATATGTTCCTGTGATTAAAAAACCAAATCAAAGCCAGGTAGTGGTGGTGCATGCCTTTAATCGCAGCACTCAGGAGGCCAAGGCAGGTTAATTCCAGACACTATTTACATAAATAAATGTGTTGTTTGTAATTTTATCATATATATAGATACATTTCACTGCCTTAAGTAGTGCTTTTGGAACAAGATTTCAGACAGGTGGCATGGCTACTGTGGAAACTGAGGCTGGAAGATCACTTGCTCCAAGGAGTCCAGGCCTGCACCACATAGAGAGAGCCTGTTTCTAGAACTAAACCAAGGGTGTAGGAACCCTCTACACAGGGCAGGTACAGGGGCGCCTGCAGAGACTCTTCCCAAGAGCCGGATGCCTGGAACGGTACCTTGGAAGCAATGTTTCCACTCTCTCACAAAGCCAGTTCAAGCACCCTTCAAGGGAAGACCTCACCTCACCCGGGCTGAGATCTCAGGACCTGCATCCTCAGGTAGAAGATGCTCCGTTCAGAGAGCTCGTAGCTGGTGGTGATGGAGATGAGACAGGAGACGACCTCACTACTGAGCCCGTTCCTTCCGGGTCACGTGCACGTCTGCCATCTTAAAGAGGCTCATGGAAGACAACGCTGAATTGTACGCTTTGCGGATGGATCACTAGGTGACTCTAACTCATAATTCTAACGCATTGGAAGAACATTGCCATGTCACAGGTCCTGACAAAGCTTGGATCTCCCAGGTGCTGGAAGCCCCTTCTTCACATTTGGTGTTTATCATCATCGTTTATTTTCATTAAAATTTAAATTTACAAATATCTTTTTACTTATTTTTATTTTGTAAATTTTATTTATTTGATACAAGGTCTCACTGTGTACCTAAGACTGACCTGAAGTGGCTTTGTAAACCATCCTGGACTCAGAAATCCCCCTGCCTCAGGGGTCTCGGTTGGTACTTTTATGTGTATGAGTGTTCTGCCTGCTCGTGTGTTTGTGCACCGCATGCATGCAGTTTGGCATCAGATCCCCAAGAGCTAGAGTTGCAGGTGGTTGTGAGCAGTCGCTTATGTGTTGAGAACTGAATCTGAGTCCTCTAGAAGACTCAGAAGTGCGTTTAATCACTGAACCATCTTTCCAGACCTAACTCAAAGCATTCCTTTTGATCTGTCCCTATAACTCTCTCCCCCGTGCTGGGATGAAACCCGGGCTCTTGTACATACCCAGCAATTGTCCTACTACTCAGCCACAGCGCCTGCTCTCTCCCTCAGGTTTTGACCATTTTTGATATTGTTTAACATATTTGGTTTTTTTTTTTTTCAGGAAATCTCTTTTAATTTTTTCATTGTTGTTGTTATTTATGTGTATGGGTGCTTTGTCTGCATGCGTGTCTGTGTTCCTGCTGCCTTCCAAAGCCAGACGAGTGCAACAGATCTCCTGGAACAAGAGTCACAGAGAGTTGTGCGCTGCAGTGTGGGTGCAGGGAACTGGACAGAGGTTCTCTGCAAGAGCAGCCAGGCTCTTACCCACTGAGCCACCTCCCTCTGTTCTTAGTCCAGATCTAGCCTTGCAATCAGCCTTTGTGCAAGCTCTGGGGATGGAACGTGGGGCTTTGCACATTCCCGGGGAAGCTCTCTGCTACTGAGCTATGCCTGGCCCAAATGATCTCCCCATTCTTCTGTCTTCCCATTTTAATTTTTTGTTTTCCCTTATTTTGTTTTTTAATGCTTACGGGTGTTTGTCCTATATGTATGTCTGTACAGCACATGCATGTCTGGTAATCCCCGGGAACTTGAGTTACAGATGAACGTGAGCTGCTGTTGGGTGCTGGGAACTAAACTATAGCAGGAAGTTCTCCTAACCGCCGCACCATCGCTCCAGGCCCTTTTTCTGTCTTTATGAGACAAGATTTTGCTATGTAACCAGGCTGTCCTGGAGCTCAATATGTAGCCCAGGCTGGCCTCAAACCTGTAGTGAATGTCTTGCCTCAGCCTCTCATTGCTGGGATCACAGGCATGTACCACCATGCTCTATTTTGTTTTATGTCTGTCTGTCTGCCTGTCGTTTTTGGCAGTGATGAGGAATAAACCTCACATCTTTAAAGAGTGACCTCACACTCCAGCGCCTTAGGCATGTGATAAAATGTGTATGCACTTTCTCCCATTTAAGAAAAAATGGTGAATGTTATTTAGTGACCAAGATCTGGCACTAAGCTTGTTTGTTGTTGCTGGAATTTACTGCTTCTTTTTATCGTTTATTTTACACACTCACTTATTTAACAGTGCTGGTGGGGTCTCACTGTTTCTACATTTTTTTAGTATCCAGAATCAAGAACTATAGGCGCATGTACTATCTGCATACCAATAGCTATAACAAGATGTCGATAACTACATTTGCTTCCGTGTTGATCAGCATTATATATTTAAAAACACTGAGTTCTAATAACTCCAATTCTAACTTGACACCAAAAAGTATATATGTATATTGAGACAGGGTCTCACTATGTGGCTCTGGTGGTCCCACCCCGCCCCTTGAGTGCCTGTCCCACTGTGTCAGCTCAAAAGGTGTATTCTTACCCTCTCCCTTCAGATTTTTTTTTTATTATATATGTGTTTGGGTATATGCACACACATGTTGGTGCTCTAGAGACCAGAGGTTTAGAAGCCCCTGGAGCTAGAATTGCAGTTGTGAGCTGCCTACCCTGGGCACTGGGGACCAAACTCTACAGAAGCAGGGTGTGTTCTTAACTGCCAAGCCATCTCTCCAGCTCCCCCATTCTTTTCTGTCCTTAACTCTGTTCTCTAGCAGTGAGAACAGAGAGGGAGGGTGGGGAGGGGAGAGAGGGAGGGAGGGAGGGAGGGAGGGAGGGAGGGAGAGAGGAAGGAAGGAAGGAAGGAAGGAAGGAAGGAAGGAAGGAAGGAAGGAAGGACAAGCACTCCTTAACCTGAATGGCCTTATTTGCTAAATAAATACTAATGTTTGTACATGTATGTATGTAATCTATCTATTAAAAGCGAGAGTTCAGCCTCAGAATGTGTGAACCCTCGCACACAGGTATGTGTGTGGGTTGACAGTGTGAGCAGCTATTCATCTGTGTGTGGGAGTGGGGTGCGCATGCCCATTAGTGTGGGGTTGGGGTGTGCACGTGTGCCCATTAATGTGTTACAGAGGCCAGAGGCTGATGTCAGGTGTCTTCCTCTGTCACTTTCCACCCAATGTTTTGGAGACAGGGTCCATCACTGAGCCTGCAGCCCACTTTCTCCTCTAGGCTGGCTGGCCACTGGGCTACAGAGCTCTGCCTGTCTCTGCCCGCCCCCACTCCCACCCCCAGTGCTTGGATTCCAATCAGACTGGGCAAGCCCACGTCCCACTGAGCCTTGGTCCATCATCACATCATCTGATGAGGGCGTACTTAGCGTCTATGCTCCATACACTCATTCACTGAGCCGGTTTAAAAGAGTAATAAGAGTTTTATTTGTTTTTAAACTTTTATTACAAACTTTAGTCATTTAAATTGGAATGGATGCTGAACAGTGGTGGGCAAGGTTTTAGTCCCACCCATCACAAGAGAGACAGAGGCAGGCGGATCTCTGTGAGTTCAAGACCAGCCTGGGTAGAGTTTCGTGGCCTCGAGAAATGGATGGACTCTCTTTGCTTTACTAGGGTTATGGGTTTCATGTTCTTAGTACCATGTGTAGCAGGCAGACACAGCTCAACACAGCCTCTACCCGCCTGGGGACTCTCTCCTGCTTCAGGTCCAGCCCTCAGGGAAACCCTTGGTGATGCTATGGGAAAGTATTTCAGGGTGAGCTGGAGCAAGGCAAAAGTTGGTGAGTTTATTAGGAAAGACATGGGTGTGACTGCTCTAGAGGGTTTTTTACAATGGCTACATATATGACCCTGAGTGGCTTTCTCAGCCAGAGTCCTCAAAGGATGCACTTCACCGCGGAGTTGAAAGAGTAAGGAAAGTTTACAATTAAATTAGCAGTAAAGATAAGTGAAATCCCACACGGAGGTGTTATATGATAAATCTGGAGTTAAAGCTTACAGAATATTTGTGTAATACCTTTGAGGCCCTAAGTTGGAGAAACACAAAGCAGGGAGAGAGGGGGCAGAGAGGAACCAGGAGCTCAGCTGGTAAAGGGCCGCCGCCTGTGGTGGGCTCACTTCTCAGTCCCCGCCAAACTGCCCTGCTGTGCCGTGCCTGTGAACCCTGCCCGTGAACCCTGGCGTTCAGGAAGTGGGAGCGGGGAGATCAAGAGTTCAAGGTCATTCTCAGCTACAGAGTGAGTTTGAGGCTAGCCTAGGCTACATAAGACTATGTCTTATGTAACACAAAAAAAAGACTATGTCTTATGTAACACAAAAGAAAGCGAGAGGGAGAATGAAAACAAGGAGGAGGGTGGAGGCCAGGATGAGGAAGGGGAGACCTACTATGTCGGGCCTGAGACTACAACTGTCACTGTCATAAAAGTGTGCACTCAGCATGTTCAAGCTGTGGCTTGGACCCCAGCACCGACGACTTATTTTTAATTTTAAAAAATGAAACAACATCCTTGGAAATGTTCACGTTTACAACAAGCTAAGGGGTGTTGAAGAAAACATGTCTTGTGCTGTTTGTTTAAGACATCTTGTCAGACTTTATTCCCTGTAGCTGGAGGTCGAACAATAGATTCTGGGAGGCAGAGTGGGTCTAGACCCAGCATGGCCAAGCCGGGCTTTCCAGCGCAAAAGCGGGGAGAAGCCAGTGGATGGAAAATTACTAAGAGGAAGCTTCAAACGTGAAGGAGATCCTGGCTAAACCGACCAAGCAGGCTGTGTGACTGCAGGCAGGTCAGGTGGCCAGCCACAAGTTGGAGGTGAGCAGATATCCAAGTCCTGAGTTCCCGTAGCGTGACAGACAAGCATTGGTACTGCAGCTGGATTCCGTAAGAAGTGCCCACCCAGGCCTAGCGAGGCGTTGGACCCAGATTACAAGCAAAGGATTCTTGTCAGGGATATAGGATGGTGCTACATTGTTTTAGTGACAGTGAGAACTAAAACATTTGAGAGCACTGTACTAGAAAAGCAGAACTAAACACTGGGAACGAAACTTAACAAAAATGAGAGACTGGGGCACCGGAAGGCAGAGAACTAGAGAAACTATTCCATAGAACAGAGGCAAAAGGGCCCACAGCTCAGGGAAGGCTTCACTTAACACAAAGCCCTGGCTCTGCCTAGCACCAAATGCACACATGTGTGCACACACACAACATTTTTAAAAATTTAAAAGAAAAACACACAAAAAAATGAATAATTAGAAGACATGAAATAAACTAGTAAACAAATCCAAATATAAAACTATTTAAAAATGAATGCAACCATTGAAGCTATGAGTGAGTGCTTTAGAGACCAGGCTGCTCTGCTAGAGGAACTGGGTTTGATTCCCAACACCCACGCAGCAGCTCACAGCTGCCTGTAATTCCACTTCTGGGGGAGCTGATGGCATCTCCTGTCCTCCACAGGTACGAGGCACGCCAGTAGTGCACAGACAGACATGAGGGCAAAACACTCATACACATGAAATAAAATAGCAAATAAGTAAATAAGTGTGAATAATCTGGATATGGTGGCACAGGCCTTCAGCAATCGGGAGGTGGAGGCAGGAAGATCAGAGTTCAAGGCCATCCTTGGCTAGGTTATGATTTCAAAGTCATTCTGGGCTATACACTACATTTACAAAACAAAAGAACCAGCAAGATGGCTGAGTAGTAGAAAATAAGAAGTGAATTATAGTTTCTTCTTAGAAGACAGTTTCTGTTTATTACAGTACCAATGATTTCATCATCGTCATCGTCGTCACTGTGCTCGGACACCAACCTCTGACCATGTGCATGCTAAGCATGAAGGAGACCTCCGCACACTGGGGGTTCCTTTTTGGACCCCGGATTAGACACAAACCACACCCAGACATCCGTTTTCCTCTATTAAGCAGGGAAGAAAAATTAAAGTGGCTGCCTTCTGACTCAGGCAAAAAAAAAAAAAAAAACAGCAGCAAAGGACCTTGCAAATGTCATTTTGAAGACAAAAGGGAGGTCTGCGTTAGAACGGGCTAGGATGTGGTGATGTATTAGAACAGGCTAGGATGAGGTGATGTATTAGAACAGGCTAGGATGCGGTGATGTATTAGAACAGGCTAGGATGTGGTGATGTATTAGAACAGGCTAGGATGCGGTGGGATATTTTGATTGGACTAGGATGCCATGGTGTATTTTGATTAGGCATGTTAATTTGCTGAATCAAAGGGGGCTTTTGATTGCCAGACTTCAATACTTTGATAGTTGGGCCTGGGGGTAGTCAGCCTCAGGAAGAGAAAGTGGGCAAATAAGGGAATAGACCTTGTGGCTAGCTTTAGGAATGTCATCTAATGGTTTTTAGCAAGGCAGAAGGAATGGAGGGAGAAGGGTGAGGCTGCAGAGCCATGCTCACCATGTGCAGGATGGCCAGAGTCCCTGCAATGCACACTCTCAACTGCCAAGTCCACTCAGGACCTTTGGACAGCAATTGAATTGCCAGATTTCCTAAGAGTTCCTTCCTCCCTCCCTCCCTCCCTCCCTCCCTCCCTCCCTCCCTCCCTCCCTCCCTCCCTCCCTCCCTCCCTCCGTCCCTCCCTCCCTTCCTTCCTTCCTTCCTTCCTTCCTTCCTTCCTTCCTTCCTTCCGTGCTCTTTCCTTTCTGTCATTCATTCATTTCTCTGAGGAGCATGGCTTACTGGCCTCAAATTCACAATCCTTTTGGCTTTCCCCCCAGTTGGGATTTCAAGCATGCTCCACCACACCTAGCCTGCAATAGACTTTAAATGGCAGAACATTGGTCCGATGCTGAAGACTGTCTTCCACCATTCTCATGAAGGCAGAACTCAGAGGCAGGCTGTCTCATCGTGGACACAGAAGGGCTGGAAACGCTCATTTGGCAGCCTGCGGAGTGTCTATCTGCTCTGTTTTTTTCCTGTCTATTTTGTTCAAAGAGCCTACTTGAAAACACACAGCTTCCAGATTCTCGTGAAACTGAAGATGGCCGTGTGGTACAGTTTGAACCAATGTGTCAGCAGAAGTTCGGAGGCGTAGAGGATTCCAGGAAGTTTATTCAGTGGTGAGGACTTCGCTGGGAGCCTTTCACCTCTTACCTATTGACTTCACTTCCTTTCCTCTCATCCTGCCTGGAAAGTTGACCTAGTTCCAAAACTGGAGAGGGTCTCAGTGGCCATTCTGCAAGTATGAGGAAAGCAAGCTCATGTATGCTAAAGATGTGAGAAAGAGCCTGGCTACCTCATGGCTTCAGAGCATGGCCTTCTACCCAGGACTGAGCACTCCCACATGCACAGTTATGCAAGAACTGTAAATACCAGGGCAGCCGGGTTCCCATGACATATCAGAAAGCATGATCCCTGCTTTCCCCACTGCCTGGGATGGCCTCTCTGAACACTGAGACTTTTGTTGCTCTCATGGATGGGTTGCCAGCACTGGGAGGAACCACCCCTGAGCAGAGAGAGCATCTGCAAGTAGCTGGTCCTGCCACAGTAGCCTGCTTTCTGATGCCAGGAGATAAGATGAGACACTTAGCAGGAGTCACTCTTGTGAGTGATTAAAAGATAATCAGCTTAGGACCATTGATGACTCTTCTTGTTTATCCCTGTCTCAGCTGCAGCCCTGTCTCATGTGAGATGGGTTGTGTGTGTGTGTGCATGCGCTTGCGGTCACCCGTGTGTGCACTCAAGTGTTCATACAGGAGTGTATGTTCAAAGGCCAGAGACTGGCTTCTGGTCTTGCCTATCACTCTTTACCCTATTTGGGGACTCACGGTTTCACTGAGTCACTGTGGCCAGCCTGGCTCACCAGCAAACCAAGGGATCTTCCTGTCTCCTCCTCAGGGTGTGCAGGTGTGTGCCAGTGTGCCTCTTTGTCATGTGAGTGCTGTCTCCTCCTCAGGGTGTGCAGGCGTGTGCCAGTGTGCCTCTTTGTCATGTGAGTGCGGGAGACTTGAACAGGGCTCCATCCTCATGCTTCTGTGGTGGCCACCTTGGCAGCTTGAGCCATCTTTCCAGCCCCTCCTTCCCTTTTATTATGCTCACAAATCCCATTTCCTCTTTCTGTTTAAGTCAGTTTTTCTACCTCAGAATTATTGACATTTGGCGCTAGACAATTCTTTGTGGGGAGGTTATCCCATGTTTTGTGCCACACGAGGTATTTAAAGCATGTCTGGGGTCTTTACCTACAAAATCCCTTGCCTCTCGCTAAGACTCACTGCTCTGAACTCAAGGCAAGCATCCCTCCAGATTGTACCTGCTGTTCCTATAGCTCAGACCGACCTGTCATCCCCAGAGCAGACCTTGAAGGTAGCGGCTGCCTCTGGTTCCTGCCTACATCTATCCGCCTGACAATCAGCTAGTCAGGTGTAGAAATTGTTCTGAAGAATGGGCACAGAATTCAGCATGCTTCGTACCACGATTTTCATGTGCATTTTGCTTGTGGTAATGCCACAACTTCGGCAACAAGCAAACAAATAAATAAACAAAACAAGCAAACAATAAGCCCATCACACTGAGGAGGACTAACCCAAACACACCAATCAAGATGAAAAGGACTGGACTTAGTGGTACACTTCAGAAGTTGAGGGAGAAAGATTAATTCAAGGCCAGCCTGGGCTTCGAAATAAGAATCTGTCCAAAACCAGAGAAACGTAGAGAGGAAGTTGGGATGACATTTTATCGTCTCACAAACTTGGAACTTTTAAACACTTAGAGCCATTAATTCTGTGTGTCTGAGTGTGAACAGGCATACAGTGTGCACGTGGCTATACCTTTGCACTCCTGTGGAGGTCACAAGAGAACTTGTGGTCATCAGCTCTTCCATTCCATAGAGGGTCCCAAGGACCAAACTCGGATCAGGCGTGGAGCAAGTGCCTTACCCTGAGTCATCTCACTGGCCCCCAAATTCACTCTTAAATAAAAGATGGGTAGGTGGGGGGAGGGTGTGGGGGACTTTTGGGATAGCATTGGAAATGTAATTGAGGAAAATACGTAAAAAAAATAAAAAAAAAGAAAATAATAGAAGTTGAGGGAAAGTTAACTGCTGTATTTTAAAATCAAAGACGTAAAATTTTGTTCTAAATTTACAAGTTATTTTGTACAAATTATATTCTTCCACTATTCAGTTGTGAATTACTGGGCCTCATAATGTGTTTAGAAATAGACTCTAAATTCGTAGTTTTTAAATGAAACTCTTAAATTATCCTTAAATATGTCCCTAGCATACATTCCTAAGAAATGTCATGTCGAACAGATTTGAAGCTTGAGGGACCTTTCTTGTTTTACCAGACAGTTGTCTTTCATTTTAGAGAAGACTAGCAAGGTCTGTAGAATTAATAAATATTGTACAACTTTGCAAGGAAGGGAACTGCCAATAATTATCTATGCAGCTGCTAATAAAAACAAAATAACATTGTAGTTAAGAGGATAGGACGAATCCATGTGTACAAAATTTACCTGCTTAAGATTCTAGGGGATACCAAGGAACAACATTTATAGCAAAACTTTCTTCCTATTACAATCTTTTATTAAGTCCTTCATTTAGTGTAGAGGCAACCATGTTAATATTCAAAACAATAATTAAATTAAAATGACTGAGTGTTGTAATGTGCCTTGAAATGGTCAATTCTTATCTTTCACTCTTCCCTTTATACAACAAGATATAGTCGTCAAAAATTCAAATAAAATCACTTTATCTTCAAAAAAAAAAAAAAAAAAAAAAGATGGGTAGATGTAATCCTAGCACTTAGGAGTCTGAAGCAGGAGGATAGTCTCAAGTTGAGGCTAGCCTAAATTACATAGCAAGACCCTTTGGGGGAGGGAGGGAGAAAGGAGTAAAATACCCAAGCTTTCTTAAATGATCCAGCTGAGGATGAAGAACAAATTCTTATATAAAATTCATTTCTCTTGTGAAATAAAATTTGAATGTTAATCTTGCAAAAAGTGCCAGGGGAGAAACAGACTAAGCTGTGTTTACAGAGGCTACAGATACAACCGTGTATAAGCTACAGATACAACCCTGTAGTTTTCTATGCTATATTTTTTAAATGGTGTAATTTACAAGGTTGAAAAAGTAAGAAAAGCTTGAAATTAAATAAGATTTAAAAGATAAGTAAAGCCAGGGGGTGGTGGCACACACCTTTAGTCCCAGTACTGGAGAGGCAGAGGCTGGCAGATTTCTGAGTTCAAAGCTAGCCTGGTCTACAGAGTGAGTTAAGGACAGCTAGGGCCGCATAGTGAAACCCTGTCTCAGAAAAAAAAAAAATTAGTAAAATGTATTAGCCTGGGGTTTATCGTGTCTTTGAGAATGTTCTTCTAAAAATGCATCGCATTTATTTGTTTATTAGTTGTGTGTGTGCGCGCACGTGTGCGTGTGCTGGAGAGCATGTTTCTGTACATATGGCAGGTGTGAGTGTGGAGGTTAAAGGTCAACCTGAGGATGGATCAGGCTTGGTGACAGGTAATTTTAGTCACTGAGCCATCTTGATAGCCCAAGAGTTTTTTGGATTTTGGTCTGCTTTTTTTGTTTGTTTGTTTGTTTGTTTTATTTGTTTTTTAACCAAATATTTTTTTTTTAAAGATTTATTTATTTATTTATTATATGTAAGTACACTGTAGCTGTCTTCAGACACTCCGGAAGAGGGCATCAGATCTTGTTATGGATGGTTGTGAGCCACCATGTGGTTGCTGGGATTTGAACTCCGGACCTTTGGAAGAGCAGTCGGGTGCTCTTACCCACTGAGCCATCTCACCAGCCCCCTTAACCAAATATTTTTTAAAAAAAACAAAAAACCTGGTTTTATGAGGTGAAACTGTTTACATGGGGGGGGTGGGGGGGCGGGGTTAAGAGAGGAATGCTAATCGGTCAGAGGTGTTCTGGTCCTGAGTAAGCACATCTGCCCATTCTTTGTTGTACTCTTGTCTGATGGCTTTAGGAAAACATGCAAGATCTCTGCAGGCACTCTTGGTTTGACCAGTTGCATTGAAATCTTTTGACTCAGTCATGGGGGCGGGGCGGGGGTGGGGACGACGACGGAACCAGACCCCAGGGAAAGCGATTTCTTCTTCTCATGCTTTTGTTTTCTTTAAAGCCTGGTTTATTTTCGTTTCATAGTATTAATCTTTTCTTTACAGAGTTGGAGATAGGAGCCAGGGCCTCTCCCGATGTAGGAAAGCACTCTACCACTGAGCGACACTCCCCGTCTGTCAGCCGGATGTCAGTTCCTGAGCAGTTTGAACTTTGAGATGTTCCGAGTGTGGAGGCAGGAAGTCCCGGGGTCAGAGTGGTGTTTCTTACGATTCTGTGACCATTGACCTCTTCTGGGAAAGAGTTGCGTGGGTTACTTCCTGAAGTTCACTGGTAGTTTTTAAGGGTTCCAAGAAGTTCAACCCTCCTTTGGGAGGTGGGGTTTTGCAGAGTGCTAGAGTCGGCTTGCCCAGGGCCTGGAAGTGCACAATCAGGAAAAGGTTCATTTTGCTGAACAAAGGTGTCCACTCCCAGCCGCGGCAGAGAATAAATCCAGTTTGTTTGTTTGTTTGTTTGTTTTAATGTATTTTGTTTGTTTTGTTTTGTTTTTTCCATTTTTTGAGGCAGGATTTTTCTTTGTAGCCCTGGCTGTCTTGGAACTCGATCTGTAGACCAGGCTGACCTCAGACTCGGAGATAGATCCCCCTGCCTCTGCCTCTGCCTCTGGAGTGCACCCTGCCACCCAACTTCAGATATAAATAAATTTTAGCTATCCATTGTCCCTAAGTCTTCTGGACTCAGGTTCAAAGGCATCAAGGAAAGCCAGTTTGTCTTCTTTCTTTTAAAGAAGTTTAACCATCATGGCTCCTCTTCATCACTGAGGAGAAAAGAAATCACTCCATTGGCACTGAAATTTCTGAAATCTTTTATTTTGATATGATTTAAATTTTACCCAAAAAGGTCTAGAGAGGCAGTGCAGTGGTTAAGAGCACTCGTTGCTCTTGCAGAGAACACAGATTGGATTCCTACACCGAATGGTGGGTCACAGCCATCCCACCCGTAACTTCACAATCAAGGGATCTAATGCCCTCTCCTGACCTTTGAGAGGACAAAGCGTATACACACCTGTAGAAAAGATACAAAGGGGATGAATACATCTGATTTCACTTTTAATCCTTTTATTTGACCACACACACACACACACACACACACACACAAGCTGTGAGGGCTGGAATGGAAAGAAGCTGTCTAACAGCAGAGCGGGGGTGGGGGTGGGGTGGGAGGGTGTGAGCGCGAACTCTGAGGAGGCTTAGGATTTCAATTCCACAACAAAGACCCACATGGATATGGGAGGACAGAACCAACCTCAGCAAGTTAGTGATCCTATGAAGTCTGCATGGTGTGTGCATACACAGACACTCACACTCACAGACACACAAACACACACACACATACACGTACTCACAGACACACATATACAAACACATATACATATACACACATATACACAGAGACACAAATACACACAGACAGACACATATGCATATACACACACTCACACACACACACATATACACATACAAACACACAGACATATACACAAATACACATATAAACAAACACACACATATACACATACACTCACACAAATACACATATATATACACACAGAGACACATACATATATACATACATACATACATACATACATACATACATACATCTCACTTACAGAAATACAGGAGAACACTGCTAAACAGGTAGAAGCCCTTAAAGAGGAAACACAAAAATCCCTCAAGGAATTACAAGCAAACACTGCTAAACAGGTAGAAGAAACACAAAAATCCCTTAAAGAATTACAAGAAAGCACAACCAAACAGGTGATAGAATTGAACGAAACCATCCAAGATCTAAAAATGGAAGTAGAAACAATGAAGAAAACCCAAAGGGAGTCAACTCTGGAGATGAAAGAAATCAGGAACCAATCAGCAACATAATAAAAGAGATGGAAAAGGGAAACTCAGGTGCAGAAGATTCCATAGGGAACATGGACACAACAATCAAAGAAAATGCAAAATGCAAAAAGCTCCTAACCCAAAACATCCAGGAAATCCAGGACACAATGAGAAAACCAAAACTACAGATAATAGGAGTAGATGAAAATGAAGATTTTCAATGAAGGACATGTAAATATCTTCAACAAAATTATAGAAGAAAACTTCCCATACCCAAGGAAAGATATGCCCATGAACATACAAGAAGCCTACAGAACTCCAAATAGACTGGACCAGAAAAGAAATTCCTCCTGACACATAATAATCAGAAAAACAAATGCACTAAATAAAGATAGAATATTAAAAGCAGTAAGGGAAAAGGTCAAGTAACATATAAAGGCAGGCCTATCAGAATTACACCAGACTTCACTGGTGTGACTCTGAAGCAGTAGTTGAGGGCTCACATCTTGATCCACAACCATGAGGCAGGGGCGGGGCGGGGGGGGGGTGCGACTTGGAATCTCACAAGGCTGTTAAAATTTCAAAGCCTGTCCCCAGGGACACCCTTCCTCCACAAGTCTAAACCTTCTCATCCTTCCTAAACAGTTCCACCAACTGGAAACCAAACATTCAAATACATGAACCTATGGGGCCATTCTCATTCACACCATTCCAGTGGACAGAGGAGGAACTGGAAGGGAGGGAGGGAAATTGGAAGGAGACTCATTCAAACACATTAAAAAGAGGAAATAAGCCGGGCTGGTGGCGCACACCTTTAGTCCCAGCACTTGGGAGGCAGAGGCAGATGGATTTCTGAGTTCGAGGCCAGCCTGGTCTACAAAGTGAGTTCCAGGACAGCCAGGGCTACACTGAGAAACCCTGTCTCAAAAAACCAAAAAAAAAAAATAAAAAGAGGAAATAGTATTTTTGTTTGCTTGTTTGTTTGTTTTGAGACAGGATTTCTCTTATGCAGCCCTAGCTGTCCTGGAACTCACTCTGTTGACTAGGGTGGCCCCAAACTCATATCTACCTGCCTCTGCCTCCTGAGTTCTGGGATTAAAGGCATGCACCACCACTGCCTGGCAGAATAATAACTTTTTACATATTGTTATTTTATTTTATCTTATTTTATTTGAGAGAAGGTCTCACTGTGTAGCTCTGGCTGTCATAGAACTCACTATGCAGACAGATTGGCCTCAAACTCTCAGAGGTCCCCCTGCCTTTGCCTCCTAAGGGTCTAGAGTTGAAGGTATGTGCAGCCTGGCACCCTTGGCAGTTGTTTAAGTTTTTGAAACAGCGTCTCGGAGTGTTAAACATAGGCATGAGTCACCAGTGGTCTCTGGTCTCGGTGTTGGTTCTGATGGCCTTGGTAGTATATGCACCTGGCGGGGTGTTTTGAGATTGGTTCCAAAAAAATAGTATTTATGTGAACAACTAAACTTGAGTCACCAAGGTCACCTTCAAAGACAAAGAGGAGGTAGGTTTGCGTGATGTCAGGGTCTAGACTTCCTGAGAATGTTCTAGGGACACTCTAACCTTTGAAAACAACAACAACAGTAACAAACTCTGGTTTGGTGAATAAAGGAGATAGGAGGAGAGAGAAGAGCTTCAGGAGGAGGAAGAATTGCATTTACTTCACAGGGCACTGGGAGAGAAACCACTCACCTTCCAGTCCCAGGAACAGTCGTCCCCTGTGGCTGGGCGTTGGCTTGTGAAACGGCCACACAGGGCGGGTTGTCAGGTCTCCCACATATGCTGGTTGAGCAAGTGGGATGAGTTGCTTAATCTCTCAGAGCCTGTTTCCTTGTCTCTAAAATGAGATTGCATAAGAGAATGCTTTAGCCCAGAGTGTGTCCGAGAAAGCATGGAATAATGCTAATTACTGTTGTTACCAACAGCGACTCACGCACTGCCAACAGGCATCCATCCTCCTCTGTCTTCCAGCAAGTCCAGCCTTCCCTCCCTCTTTCAATATCTGGTTGCCTCTTTCTCTCTAGTCCTTGGCCAGAGGTCAAAGACAGAATCGGGGGCCTGGTACTCCCAAGGCAGGCCATCTCCTCTTCAGCCTTACCTCTGCTCCTCCAGAGATCTGTCCAAGAAAAGCAGCACCTCCCAGAAGGCTAACAGAACATTCCACAGCCAAGTCTTTCAAAAAGAAATTTATTCATTCATTTATTTTTATATACATTGACATTTTGCCTATATGTATATCTGTGTACCATGTACATGCAGTATCCCCGGGTCCAGAAATACAGACAGTTGTGAGCTGCCATGTAGGTGCTGGGAATCAAACTAGGTCCTCTGAAAGAGCAACTAGTGCCCTTAACCCCTGAGCCATCTCTCCAGGACATCCCTACCCCTGCTTTTTAAGATAAGATCTCTCACTGGGACCCAGAGCTTGGCAATTGGACCAGGCTGGGTAGTCAGAGAGCCCTGGGGTTCTGCCTGTCTCTGCCTCCCCAGCCCTGGGATCACAAGTTTGTGCCAGCACACCCAGCTTTTTTTCATAGGTGCTTGAATGGCAAACATTCTATTGACTAAGCTATCTTCTTCCCCCTGCCTTTTGAAATAGTCTCATGTAACCCCAGCTGACCTTGAAGTACTGAAGATAACCTTCAGTTTCTGATTCTCCTGCCTCCACCTCCTGTGCACTGAAATTACAAGCTTGCTCTACCACCAAAAGAACACCCCACCCTGGTCTGCATGCACTATAACAGCACCAGCAAATGAGATACCCCAACTCCTGACCCTGCCTCTTTATTTTTTTAAACATTATTTATTATATATGTGTGTGTGCCTGCATGTATGCGTGTGCACCAAGGGCCATAAAACGTGTCTGACTGCCTGAAATTGGGGTTACAGATGCTTGTGAACAAGCAAATGAAAAGGGTGACCACAACTGGAACAACCTCTGTGGGGTCGCCCGCTCACAGGTGGCCTTAGCTTCCTCAGCATGAGGTCACATGGGCAGGGGTTTAGAACAACCCAACTCGGAGCCTTAGACCTCGAGAAGGGCTCTGTACAGAAATGAGCCAGGCGAAGGAGGCAGTGAGAATCCCCCAGTGGCCCCATCTCTCATTCAGAGCCCTCCCTGCTGCCTCTGCAGTGGTCGTGCCCTCAGCAGCAAGGGTGGGCTGCCATCTCTCAGCGAGGATGGGTTGCCGTGTATCAGCGAGGGTGGGCTGCGATCTCTTTTCCTCCCAGCAGTAAGGAAACAGCTGCAACCACACCTGGCTTTTTTTTTTTCTGTACTGAGAATTTATCCCAAGGCCTTATGAGTGCTAGGCAAATGCTCTACCACTGAGATACCCACCTGCTACACACACACACAGCTCCCATCCTCACCCCCACACTACCAACACACACAACACCAACACACATATATACACATATACACACCACAGCCCGAATACTGACCCCCACACTACCAACACACACAATACCAACATACATACAACACCAATACATACACAACACCAACACACATATATACACATATACATACCACCAACACACACACACAATATACCAACATATAATTTTTCAGGAAAGTATCTCAGCTAAGCTGCTCAGACTGGCCTTGGACTCACTCTGTGATCCAGGCACCCTTTAAACTTGTGATCCTCCTGCCTCAGCCTCCAGAGTAACTGGGATCACAACTTCACCACTGTGTGAACACTGTGCCCAGTTCCCTTTCAACACAATTGTAAAAGGTGCCGAGTAAATCCTAGGAACAAGGTCCAATCCCCAGGCCTCAAGAAAGACTTCATAAAGAAGGGCATGCTCAGGTGGGCTTTGAAGGATGGGTAGGGGTTGCATAGGGCTTGGCTTAGCTTTCCTCCTGCTCTCCTCTTCCTTGCTGAGGAAGCTTGATGCCACCTGGCACCCGAGACAATTCTCGAGAAGGAAGTAGCGTTCATCCGGTGCTAAAAGTGACTTGAAACTGACAGAATGACAGGTGCAACCCGTAACACCTGCTGCTGTCCCCAAGAGAGCCCAAGAAGATTCCTTCTCCATATATTTTAATTCTTGCGTATGAACCATTTCCTAACATCGCTGACAGACTACTCAAGACTCCAATCATAGATGGACAGACCAGCGTATAGCTAGAGACTGGAGTAGGGAGGCTCTTGCTATGCAGCCCAAGACGGGCTTGAAACTACCCAGCAGCCTAGGCTCACCTGGAACTCATAAGCCTCCTGCCTCAGGGCTGCCCCTCCAGGCTTACAAGGAAGGTATGGGCACCACGGCCTGGCTTTCCTGTTTCTCAGAAACTGTTTAAAGAGGCTAAGTAGCCAAGAGTAGGGCCATGCCTACAGTGAACACAGGGAAGATGGAATCAGTTGGGTCAGTAGTTGGATGACAGCTGCCACTTGTAGTTTGAGGTTAGCCTGGACCACGGGATCTTATCTCAAAAAATAAATAGATTAGATAAATGAACAAATAGATAAAGAGAGGTAAGGATGAGAGAGCCTTCCCCACCTCTTCCTTTGGCCTCCAGTTCATCTTCCCACCTCCCCCCTGTGAGTGTCTCTCCAAAGCAATGGGCAGGGGCTCTGGCCTTTGGGGTTGGGCAAATCCCGGTACTCCCCGGACTCTGAGGGATGTCAGCCCCCACCCTCCTCTTCTGCCTCCTCTCTTTGCACGCTGAGACTGCTGGCCTTTAGTCTCCTGCTTTCTTTTCAAGCCTCGTGTGGCTTGGCAATGGTACAGGTATCTTCAAATGTTCGAGACGCTTGACTTAGAAACTCAGAAAGAAGCGGCCCGCAGACCTTGAAGTGTGCACCTTGCCTTCTGGACTTGGCTGCAGGTTTGCCAGGTGTGGCTGGTTCTCCTGGGAGAGCGAGCAGCTGATGAAATCCCAGAGGCCTGGAAGCCTAGCTTCCAGTAAGGGGCTTTGTTTACAGGTCTCAACAGGAAGCTTTGGTTGTACATTGATCAGGGGTAGAGTTACCAGTGAGTGGACTTGTGCCCAGCTGCTGGAGAAAGGGGAAATGTGTTTTTTTAATAGATTAGTATCTCCCGTGTTTGCTCACTTCGCATGGCTAGAAGTTCTTGGAAGCCTTTTCCAGGAAGAAGAGGAACAAAGACCGCTCAGGAAGCCTTGTTTCTGCTCACTTTATTCTAAAGCATCTTTATTTACATAGAGGCATGCGGGAGGCCTTGCAAAATAAGTCATTATTGGGAACAATGGCCAAGAAATACGGACACAAGCCAAGCACTGTGAACATTTCCTGTTATTCCTTCAAGCCCAAGCTACGCACAGGCTAGGCAAATGTCCTGAGGTGCTTCGTCAGCCTGGGCTATGCCTGTCAAAGGAGAAAGGTGAGGTTCTGAGAGGTTAAACACAGCCACCCCAGCTGTCTGAGAAGGAATGGGGATTCAAACCTGATTCCCGGCAACTGCAGCTTTTGTGGAGAGTCCTACAGGCTTCACAGGCATGGAAGGAAGCAGGGCCAGTCCTATGGCTGCTCGGTGGCAACACTTCTCCAGTGATCTCTGCTTTTGGTTCGAGGGATGGAGCTGACCCAGGCCAACACACACGCTCGGCAGGCAGCCAGTCTACTGCCTACTGAGCTACTTTGTTGCTTATTCAACAGGCTCCGCTCTGCTCCTTATTAAACAGACACTGAAAACGGAGTGAGGGTGTCTCCAACAAGCCAAAGATTGCTCCTTTCCATTTTTGTTCCCATCTTTTGGTGACAGATATAGACCAGCGGAGCCCAGGTGACATTTGCAGAATAAACAAAAGTCCAGAGCCAACAGAGCCCACACCCAGCTGAACAAATATCCCGTGGCGGCCACTGTAGGGCTCACGCGCTCTCAGGCATGGCCTGCCTTGGGAAGCTGACCAAAAAAGGGGCTCAAGAGCTGTGAGCTCATGAGGGTCCAGAGCTGCTAAAAATAAATAAACAGGTTTTTATGTAGCCCAGGTTGGCCTTGGAATCAAGGTGTGTAGCTGAGGATGACCTTAAACTTCTTCCAACTGTCCCTCCCCAGTACTGGGATTACAGGACCCCACCACAACCCTGGTCAAAGCAGTGTTGGGAATCAAACCCAGTGCTTCCAGTGTGCTAAGGAAGCACTCTACCAGCTGAGCTCCACCCCTACTGCCCTTATTACAAACAAACACCCATAGGTGCTGCTCATCTCCAGAGTGGAGGGGACCAGCTGGCTAATAGGTGTGTTCTTGGGCTACAGACTCCAGGACTGGGTGTGAGCATCGATCATTACATACAGGGTGGAATCTAGTTGCTAGATCATTACATACAGGGTTGGTTCCGGCACTACTGTGTGGGCCCTACACACTGTGACCCAAGGCTGTCTCAGCTCTCCACGGCTTCTGTTTTCTTGTCAGGGACTGACCAAAAGACTTCCCTGGGGCTGGCAAGTAGAGTTCAAAGTACCCATAAAATTCTAGAATATACTGTCACACAAGGTCTTTTCTTTTGATTCTCCCCTCTACCCTCTTTTTTTTTTCTCCCCTGGGAGGCTGAGGCAGGAGGATCACTGTAAGTTCAAGACCATCTGGGCTACATACTGAGTTGTAGGTCAAAGTAGCCTTATCTCAAGATTTTTTTTTAAAAGCCAAGTGATATGGCACACACCTGTAATCCTAACACGTGAGAGGTACAGGCAGGAGGATTATAAATTCAATTCAAGGTTATCCTTGGCTGCATAGTTGAGTTGAACACCAGCTATGGTTTCAACCATATGCCCTGCCCTGGTTTCCTTGAGACCTGTTTCAAAGCAATAATAAGAGGAATAGGACATAGAGGACACTCAATCGTCCATAAGAGTTATCAGTGATTTCGAAGGCTGCTGTGTAGTTTAGGAGTAGAGCATACACCCAGGAGGAATGTCCAATCCCTAGTACTGTGCCCCTGCTTCAAAGCTCTTCATGGGACTGGAGAGATGGCTTAGCGATTAAGAGCACTGACTAATCTTTCAGGGGTCTTGAGTTCAATTCCCAGGAACCACATAGTGGCTCACAAACATTTGTAAAGGGATCCAGTGCCCACTTCTGGTGTGTCTGAAGACAGCGGCAGAGTTATTCACATATATAAAATAAATAAATCTTAAAAAAAAAAATCTTCCAAATCTTTAAATGTTTGCTGAGCACCTGGCATGGGGAACTAGGCTCAGCTAGACTTGTGAACTTGTCTTAAAGAATGCACAGTTCGGGCTGGAAAGAGCTGCAGTGAAGAGCACTGGCTGACTCTCTAGAGGACCCAGGCTCAGGTTAGAGTCCCAGCACTCACTCACATGGCACTTCTCTAGTGCCAAGAAGTGTGACGCCCTCTTCTGGTCTCCTCGGGTACCACATGCACATGGCACACACACACAAACACAGTCCAGGAGGAGCTGCACAGGATGGTGACACAGAGCAAGAGTCAGGAACCTGCACTTAGACGTCAGTGCCTGCCCTAGAGATTCACTCACAGGAAGCAAAATGGAGGAGACTTTCGTTTGCGTAGAGTGCGTATTCCGAGGCAATTCACACAGCTCCTCCAAGAGTTTTTCTGACCTGGCTGGTTGACTGTCCACTGAGCGGTAATGTAGTGTTGCTACGAATGGAACGGTCTTGTGGATGTGGCCCCATCTACAATCAGTCGACTCAAGTACAGCAGCAGACCTGAGCAGGCTTCTGCAGCCCAGGAAAAGCCTTAGGATGAAAAGGATGGGGCAGAGCAGAGGGGTAGGGGCAGGAAGTTGTGGTGCTGACATCCGCCCAGGGTCCCCTCTAGCATGCTGAGCTGCCCTGCCCTCTTTAGACTCCCTGGCTCCATAAGAAATTACCTAAGCCAGTTTCTTAGAATTCATCTCAGCCTGTCTAGGTATCTGTCCCACTGGCTCTGGGCCTGGCTTTCTGGCAGCAGACAGTGAGACACTCTGGTTCCCTTTCTCTTCTCCCACCTTTCCAGGCCTCACTTGCTTCCCCACTCCACCCTCACCCCGGCTGGCAAAAGCACAGAGGGGGGCATGGAAGGACCCTTGAGACCCTTGATTAGCCCTCCCCTGCACACAAGGGTTCAGGAGAAGGCCAAGCAATTTTCCTCTAGGTCCTAAAGACTGTATTAGAGGCATGGTGGCAGCACCTTCAACCCTGCATGACTTGGGCAGGGTTGAACGAGACACCAAAGGTCAAATTTAAATGGCAAAACAAAACAACAACAACGAAGTTGTAGACTCCTTTAATCCCAGGAGGCTGAGGCATGGAGATCTCTGAGATCAAGGTCAGCCTGGGACAAAGCAAATCCCAGATCTAGGTGTGGTGCTACATACCTTTAATCTGGGCCACATCTTCTAGAGACCTACATAAGTGTTGTAAACCGGCCTGTGTCCTACTTGAACTGGGTATTTCTGGAAGGCAGGCTGGGGCTGAAAGAGATTTAGACTGCGAGAAAAGATAATGAAGCCAAGACAAAAATTTCTCTGATCAAGGCTCACGAGTTTACTAAGAGAGTGTGCTTATAAGGGGGAAGGTGTCCCCCACACCCCGCCCCCGCCCCCCAGTTCTTTCTTGGTGTCTGGAGCCAGCCTGTAGGTGACATGCAGGATAGGATGTGCCTCTGGAATATCTCAGGGACCTCTCAGCAGGTAGCAGTGTGGGCCTCTCAGCAGGTAGCAGTGTCATGGAGGAGAGCAGCAGCAGGTGACAGAACAATAGAGCCATCTAGGTCTGAAGGCTCCTCCCCAGGTGGTCTCATTCTCAGTGGCAGCAAGGTTCGCATCAGCCCATTTCTGGCTGGGGGAGGCTACACATAAGGACCTTGGAAGAAGGAAGATTAGCTCTCTTCTTTTCCTGCTTGCCTTGTGGGCTACTGCTAGACCTGCTGCTGACCATTGTTGGGGAGTTGGACAACAGACTGAGCCCACCCACGTGGCTTCCGACTCTGGCTGTGGCGGCACACAATGGCGGCAGGTGGGAGCCATCCTCGGGCTGGCAACGTAGAAGACACCTCCCGGCTCGTCTTTCCCAAAGAGTTTGAAACTGTTGAGACTCTCCTAAACTCTGAAGTTCACACGCTTTTGGAGCATCGAAAGCAGCAGAATGAGAGAGAGGGCAGAGAACGAACAGCTTTCAAGGTCTTCATGAAAACCCTGAACTACCACAGCCTGTTTCAGCTGATTCAGAAACATGCAGGAATGTTGCTTCAGAAGACACTGGGACTTCTGTCGTAGTTTTTGCTTTTCTGAGAGAGAATGTCTCTCCAGTTCTGAATTATAACAGTCCTCCTGCCTCAGCCTCCTAAGTGCCAGGATTTTGGGAGAGGAAAGGAAAGCTGGCTGTTGCTGCTCTATGTGCTCTCTATCTTCACAGTGACGGTTAGACCATAATTACCATCTGTTCTAGTCGTAGCCTTGTACGGGCTGCTATGGTCAAGCGTGCTGTGATCCTGAGATGGTGAAGTAGACTGATGTTAAAACATTCACTGACTACCTCGTGCGGTGGGTTTTGGGTTGTTTGTTTGTTTGTTTGTTTTGTTTAACCCCATGTTACTATTTTTTTCTTGACATTTCAATTTTTTAAAGATTTATTTATTTATTATATGTAAGTTCATTGTAGCTGTCTTCAGACACACCAGAAGAGGGAGTCAGATCTCATTACAGATGGTTGTGAGCCACCATGTGGTTGCTCGGATTTGAACTCAGGACCTTCGGAAGAGCAGTTGATGCTTTTACCCGCTGAGCCATCTCACCAGCCCCAACATTTCAATTTTTAATGTCAATATATTTTGTAGTTCTTGAAGCTAAAATAATATATAAAAAACTTCTATAGGGAAGGAATGTTTTTACTTGGTTGTAAAGGGGAGAGATAAATCAGAACACTGTCATTACTTGGAAAAATTAAAAAATAATAATAAAACAATCTCCCATGTGAGTGTGTGTGCATGGTGTGTGTGTACAGGCACCCATATGTGGTGATCAGAAGACCACTTTGAGTGTTGGTCCTCCCCCTCCACGTTGCTCGAAACGGGATCTTTAACTCACTGCAGTACATGTCGCACAGCTCAGGCTAGCTGACGCTTACCTCCCATCCCATCTCCACACAGCCACACTGCAGACACAGTCCCAAGCTAGTGTGTCCTGCTTTATGTAGGTTCTGAGATTCAAATTCAAGTCTTCATGATTGAATGCAAAATCATCTCCCCAGCCCAAGGGAAAAGGGTATATGTTGAAACAGCATTTCTAAAATGATGCAAAAAGACATATGATGGCATTGTGGACTGGCTCAGCAGGTCCATCTGCCAAGCCTCCCGGCCTGAAATCAGCTCCCTAACCCCACAGGGGAAAAGGAGAAACCTGAGAACTGGAACGTGACCTCTGACCTCCACACACATGCTAAACACATTCCCCCAAAGCAATAGAAATGTAATTCTAAAGACTGGCATTTTTAGGCTAAGAGATGCCTCAGTGGTTAAGAGCACTGTCCACTCTTTCAGAGGACCCAGGTTCAATTCCCAGCACCCATAGGCTGCCCTCAACTATGTGTAACTTCAGCTCCTGGAGACCTGACACTCTCTTCTGTTCTCCTCCAGTACTGCATGCACATGGTATAGATACACATGCAGGAAAACACCATTTTCATAAATTCTAATTTAAAAAACAAATATTTTTAAAAATTGTCTTTGTGGACTGTGGGTATAGAGCTTCCTTTGTAAGCAGAAAGACCTGCATTGGGGCTGGTGAGATGGCTCAGTGGGTAAGAGCACCCGACTGCTCTTCCAGAGGTTCTGAGTTCAAATCCCAGCAACCACATGGTGGCTCACAATCATCCGTAACAAGATCTGACTCCCTCTTCTGGAGTGTCTGAAGACAGCTACAGTGTACTTACATATAATAAATAAATAAATCTAAAAAAAAAAAAAAAAAAAAAAAAAAGAAGGACCTGCATTTGGACTCCTAGCAGCCAAAATAAAAAAAAGAAAAGCTGAGTGTGGCTTTACATGTGCGTAACCAAGTGCTAGCATGGAGAAAGGCAGAAGACAGCTTGCTTTGACCCTTGCCCTCTACACGTGCGCACAGGGAAGGAGGATCTGCACACACACACAGATTCACACACACATATATGCACCACACACAGAAAGACACACACACACACATGCACCACACACACACATATATGCACCACACACAGAGACACACACAACTAGACATATATACATCACACACAGACATCACACACACACATATATGCACCACACACACAGAGACACACACACCTAGACATATATACATCATACACACAGACATCACACACACACATATATGCACCACACACACAGAGACACACACACCTAGACATATATACATCATACACACAGACATCACACACAGACACACACACACACACAGACATATATACATCTCTCTCTCACACACACACATGAAGTGGCATCATGGTAGTTTCAGGAGAAGCTGGGGATTAACCAGTTACCTCTAAGGTCAGTGTGGCCTCTTGGGGAGCTCAGTGATTATTTTCTCAGCTCTCGGCACAATGCCAGGCATTGGCACACGCATTCTGTGAACTGAATTCAAGTTTCAACTGAACCATCTTTCCAGACCCAAACATTTCCCTTCTGTCTTTTATTTTTCCTTTCTTCCTTTTAGATACGATGAGGGCTAGGCTAGAGCAGTTTCAACCTGTGGGTCTTGACCCCTTTGGGCCTTGCATATCAGAAATCCTGCATATAAGATATTTACCTTATGATTCGTAAGAGTAGCAAAATTACAGTTATGAAGTAGCAAGGAAAACACTTTTACAGCCGGGGGTCACCACAACATGAGGAACTGTATTAAAGTTAGGAAAGCTGAGAAGCACTGGGGTAGAGCTGAGCTGGGCTTGGTTGTAGAGTGCTTGCTTGCTGGCCTGCACAAAGTCCTAGGTTCAGTCCCCGGCACTGAAAGAAACCTGATATGATGACAAACACCTTCTGAGGACTTGAGAAATGGAATCAAGAGAGTCAGGAGTTCAAAGTCATCTTCTGCGACACAGCAAGTCAGACCCTCTGACCCTATATGAGACACTAGCTCCTATAGCATTACCAGACCAAAAACTGGAAACTGAGATGACATCACATTCTTTGATTGCTTAAATGAATTCCAGGTAGGTGCTGTTTAACAGACAACCGTGGCCTTTCCTGCATTTGAAACTCCTTCCTGTTTGGTCTTTATGTCAATGCCAGCTGTGGGGATTTTTCTCTTTCAACCTGGCCTCTGACTTTTACTTGGTTGATAAGAAAATAAACATTGCAATCGTCATCTGTCAATAGCACCGGGAGCAGCCTTCAAGCCGGGGCCAGGAGGAGCCTTGCATCCAAGATGAGGGGCGGCTTTGACTTTACAAATGGCTTCTTCTGGGCTGGACAGCCTGGGCGAGTTTTCCTGGATTTCAGGGGTTTTGTCTCACTCTCTCACCTAAATGTTTCTTCTCCTCTTGTGTCGTCTTTATCAGATAGTAAAATCCCAGTAGGCCATGAGAAGGGAAAGGTAGGCTGAAAGCAGGGTTGGGCATTCCAGGTGCTGGGCAGGGGGCAGGGGGAGGCCTGTATATGTATATGAGTTCTCTTCAGACACACCAGAAGAGGGCATCACATCCCATTACAGATGGTCATGAGCCACCATGTGGTTGCTGGGAATTGAACTCAGGGCCTCTGGAAGAGCAGTCAGTACTCTTAACCACTGAGCCATCTCTCTAGCCCCAAATGCACACTTTCAAATGGTGAGGTTGTTGGTAATGGTTGTAGTACTATCGAATCAAACCCAGGGCCTTGTGTGCAATAGGTCTACCACTGAACTACATCCCCAGCCCTTGGTTTCTTGTGATAGGTAGGATCTCACCCTGTAGCCCAGACTACAGCCTTGAACTAGAGGTTCTCAGGCCTCGGCCTCTGTGGTGCACACAGGTGTGTGTGGACTGCCACACCCAGCTAATGTTTACCTTCATACCTCGTGGATTTCAGCTAAAATAAGACGCAAACATGACCTTACAGGGGAAGAGGCAGCTATCAATGGGCACAGTCAGGGAATCTATGGCCCGAGTCACTACACTGCTCCACACGGAGCACAGCAGAGGTCACCAGAGAGAGGAACAACGAACAAGGACTTCCTGGGGTGGTGACATTATCCCGAGGCTAGAGACAGTGATTTCAGAGCAATGACTAACTGGAGATCTGAAGGTTCTATTGCCATGCACCTCAGTGTGGTGACCTGCATAGGCACGGCCCAGCATAGCTCATGTCTTTGAAGGCCTGGTCCTCAGATGGTGAAACTGTTTGAGAAGAAATTGGCTGTGTGGCCTTGAAGGAAGTGTTTCAACAGGGGTGGACCTTGAGATTTCAAAAGCCCACGCTGGTCCTGGTGTCTCACTTTCTCGGCCTCATGTATGTGGGCCAAATTATGAGCTCTCAACTACAGCATCAGAGCCATGCCTGACTGCCGGTGGCCATGTCCCCCTCCCAACCCCCATGATGGTTATGGCTTTCTAAATCCATGAGCCACAAAGTACATGTGTCTTTCTCAAAGCTGGCTTGGTGGAGGTGTCTCTTCACAACAATAGAAAAGTACCCGAGACATAAACCAATAAATAAATAAATAAATAAATGTGAAATTCAGAGGCACTCACATGTTGTCTCAGCTACTTGGGAGACTGAGGTGGGAGGATTGCTTGGGTGTGAGTTCAAGGCCAGCCTGGGCAGGAGGAAAGGAGAGTCAGGAGTTCAAAGGCAGCCTCAGCTACATAGTAAATTCAAGGCTAGCCTGAGCTTCAGGATAGCCTATCTTTTTTTTATATATATATATATAATTTGTGTGCATGTATCTATCTGTGTGCAAGTATGCTCCCATGACTGTGGGTGCCCTCAGGGAGCAGAGGCACCCGATCTCTTGGAGCTGTTGTTATCAGCAGTGGTGAACTGCCCCATGTGGGCGCTGGGAATTCAGGTCCTCCACAGGAGCAGTGCCCTCCTAGCTGCTGACTCCTCTCTCCATGCCCAGGGTCCTCACAGGAAATAAACAAAGCCAACAACAAGTAAACATCCTAGAAAACAGCAACATTTGACTTGATGTTGTAATTTTCCTGGACTCATCATCTGTTGTTATTTATGATTATTATTATTTCATGTATAGATACGTATTTACTTACTTATTTTACTTTTTTGTTTTTGAGACCAGGTCTTTTTTGCTGTCTAGCTGTGGCTGATCTCAAATTGGCAGCACCCTTGCCTCTGCCTCTCAAGTGCTTGGAGTAAAGGCATTTGCCACCACCTCCTGGTCTCGTAGAACATTTTTAAGAGCTCAGGAGATGGTTCGCCATAGTAAAGCACTTGCCCCATAAACCTGAGTTCGAATCTCCACACCACCACATAAAGCCAGATGCAGTAGTTCAAGTCTGAAGAGTCCTGGGTCAGACAAGGTAGAAAAATGAAGAAGACGCCTTGGTTATCTTTCTTTTTTTAAAAATGCACTTGACTGATGGCCACTCTGACAGAAGTTCACATCATACATATGCTGCCAAGTCTGACAGCCTGAATTTGATTGCCAGGACCCACGTGTGTTGGGGTGCACTATGTGAAGGTGCGCCTCTGTATGTCTCATTGTTAATTCTGTACCAGCGTAGACTGTGGCCATCGCCTGGTTTCCTAGTCTGTAAACATTCACCTTCCTCACTTGCTGATTGGCTTTAGTAAAGATCTGATGGACAGTAGCCAGACAGGAAGTGGAGGGCGGAACTTCCGGCCAGAGAAAGGGTCTCTGGGAGAAGAAATCAGAAGGGAAAATTTGCCAGCCAGACATGGAGGTGTATAGTCGAGAACAGGAGCATATAGAGAACTAGTCACGTGGTGGGGCGTAGGCTAGAATAGTCGGGTTGATTTAGATTGAGCTAGCTGAGAGTCAGCTCAGTTAAAGGCCTAGCTAGCTACAATAAATATTAATAAGTCTCTGTGTCATTATTTAATCGCTGATGGATCCAGACAATCCCGCTATACACACAGTAAAGGAGAGAACAGACTCCTACAAGTTGTCGTCTGACCTTCACACACATTCTGTGGCACACAAGTACACACAAGTACACACAAGTACACACACACACACACACACACACACACTTCAATAAAGCGATAAACAAAGAATTGGTGTAATAAAACATTTCGTGGTCATGATAAGGTAATTTTATGTTATTCATACTTTAAATATTTTAAATTTTGGGCTGGGGAGGTAGGTCAGTTGGTGGACTGTGTGCCTAATAGAAATGAAACTCTAGGTTTGATCTCAGCGTCAGACAAAATGGGCGAGATGGTGCATGCCTGAAATCCCAGCAAAAGGGAAATAGTAAATAAAATAGTAAAAAGAGGACCAGGAAGTTTAGGGTCATTCTTGGCTCCATGGGGACTTTGAGGCCAGTGAAGGACAAATGAGACTCTGCCTCACGTTTTTATTGTAAAAATAAGATAGATATATTATACTGATACATGTTGTGTTATAAATGATCCTGGTTCAATTCCAGCGGGAGTGGAGAGAAAACTCCACGCAAGGGAAAGAGGTCACTGAAGAGAACTGAGTGATGGATCCACTTGTATGAGAAACCCACAAGAAGTTAACCTGTAGAGATGGGTTAGCTGACACTGAGTTGGGGGGTGGGGTGGTAACAGCTAAAAGGTATTTGAGGATGATTGAAATGTTCTGAAAGCATCGATTTCGTGGGTAGGTTCAGACTTTGTGAGCTTACAAAATAACCATAAAACAACACTGTAAATGCACTAATTGGATGGTGTATTGATTACATTTAAGTAAAGCTGTTTTTTTTTTCTTTTTAATGTATGTTCCAGGATGAAATGATGGCTCAGTGGTTCGTTAAGAGCCCTGGCTACCCTTGACAGGACCTGTGTTTGATTCCAAGCATCCACGTGGCGGCTCACAACTGTCTCACTCCAGTCCAGAGCACATGATGTGTCTTCGACCTCCCCAGCCACATGTATGCAGGAAAAACACTCACACATATGAAGTAAATCTTTTTTTAAGTAAATATTGTATGTGTTTAGGTGTTTTGCCTGCATGTGTGTCTATGTACCATGTGCATACCTGGTGACTTTGGAGGCCAGAAGAAGGTGTCAGGTGCCCCAGAACTGGAGTTACAGATGGTTGTAAGCTGCCATACGGGTGCTGTGACTCAAACCCTGGGCCTCTGCAAGAGCAGAGTGCTCTTAACCACTGAGCCACCTCTTCGGGCCCTAAATAAACATTTGTAAAATAAAAATGATGAGGGACAAAGATAGAAGACCCAGAAAAATTATTCTAGGGAGGTTGTGCAACTGGAGCAGAGAACAGGAAGTGTAGATTGGAGAAGGGGGCTATGATTATATAAACAGTCATTAATTATACAAACAGTAATTAATTATACAAACAGCCAGACTCACTGGGAGTGTGCCCGGGTGGGAGAGTATATGCTTAGCATTCATGAGAATCTGGGTTCAACCCACAGCAACAACAATCCTCAGAAATACTGAGTTAAAAACTAGTAGTAGAGTTGTGTGTGGTGTTACATGTATTTAACCCTAGCACTCAGCAGTGGCAGATGGATCTCTGTGAGTCTGAGGCAAACCTGGCCTGCATAGGAAACTCCAGGCCAGGGGGAGGGGGAGGGGAGGGGGAGGGAGGGGGAGAAGGAGGAGAAGGGAGAGGAGAAAAGAAAATATTTTAGCCATATACTACACATTACACCAACAACCAAGAACTCACAAGGCACAAGCAGAACTGACTTCCTTAGGGTAGTAGCATATAAGCCAGAGGTGTTTGCTGCCAAGCCTGGCAACTTGAATTCAATCCCCAAGACACAGGATGGAAGGAGCAAACCGATTCTCAAAAGTTGTCCTCTGGCCGCCACAAGTGTTCTGCGGCACACATTACACACACACACACACACACACACACGCACACGCACACGCACACACTCACACACACACACACACACACACACTCACACACACACACTCATTGATAAATAAATGCAGTAAACACTTGTGATACAAAATACACTGAGAGAATGAAGGGCAGTGGAATTGGCTTAAAACTGGAACTCAATCAAATCCAGACTTGAAATATCAACATAAAACAATAAAAGCTGGGTGCATAGTAGATACTTGTAATCCTAGCACTCAGGGGGTGAGACAGGAGGATCGCCACAGATTTTAGTCCAGCCAGGGTCACGGAATGAGATCTTGAATAGATAGGTAATGCATAGAGAGACTAAAAAAACAAATGTGGCCAGGCGGCAGTGGCACTTTAGTCCCAGCACTCGGGAGGCAGAGGCAGAGGCAGGCAGATTTCTGAGTTCGAGGCCAGCTTGATCTACAGAGTGAGTTCCAGGACAGCCAGGGTTATACAGAGAAACCCTGTCTCAAAAACAAAAAAAAAAGAAAGAAAAAAAAATGTGAATGGATAGCAGTGTATTATTTTATAGCATATACTTATTTAAATGCATAAAATAACAGCAAGGAGGTTCCTTTTGTGGAATAAGACTGAGGGGAGGGATGGGGCTGGAGACATGCATGGCTCAGCAGCTAAGAGCACAGGGAGCTCTTGCAGAGAACCCAGGTCCGGTTTCTATCATCCACACGGTAAATCAGCAGGCTGTTAACTCCAGATCCAGTGCCTGTCTTTCAGCCTCCATGGGCACCACACACAAATGTGATGGGCACACATACATGCCGGCAAAACACTCATACACAGGTTTTGTTGTTGTTTGTTTTGTTTTGTTTTGTTTTGTTTTGTTTTGTTTTGTTTTATGTAAAGCCCAAGGGAAGGGAGGAATAGGAGGCTGGGTTTGCTTGCTGTTCAGTGCTATAGACTGAGCCTAGGCCATGTATGTGCTATGCTATCGCCCTAGCACAGCAAGCTGGGGTTTGTTGTAAGCTTGGAAAATTACCTTAAAGAATAAAACAAATACAGGTATGCATATATATATATATATATATATATATATATACAGTTTGAAAATGGAAGGCTAGAATTAAAATAATCAGATCACATGCCTACTGAGCTGTTTTGCATGCCTGTCTCCCACTGAGAAAAACTTGGGGTAATTTTAGGACTCAGAGCACCCAGAGAGAGGAAGCAGGGAAATGAGCCTTGGGGGAGCCAATTTCCCCCACCCCATGTCTCTACCCCCAAATCCCCCCAACCCCTCACAGCCACCCCACCCCCACAGTCTTTAACTCCTGGGCCAGGCTCTTTTCCTGATACTCGTTGGAGTTTGAGATGGCAGCGGTACCTCACAAAGCGCTCTTGGTCCTTGATCCCCCATTGCTTGCCCCTCCTTGGCCTCCATCATGACGCTTGTTCAAAACCCACTGTCTCTGGATTTCCTCATTCAGACTTCAGACTCATCCCCACCCCCCACGGGGGCAGGCTGCCAGTGCCCGGCTGCCCGTGCCTGTTCCCTAGCCAGCACGGCCAGGCAGGAGAGTCTCCCTGCCTTTGAGAGAGGTGCTCATTTCCTCTTCCGGTTCACTCGGGAGAAAATACAAGTATCAGTGGAAAGCCTAACCTCGCTGATCTTGGACTTTGAGAGTACATGGTTCATAAAGTTTGAAACAAACAGAAAGTGGGGTGCAGAGAGGGTGTGCATCGAGGATCAATTGTGCCAAGCAAGATGTTTGCTGGGGAATGAGCGTCTCACCTGCCGATAGCCACTCAGGAGACAGTGTCTCTGGATGTAGGATTGCCTTCAGTTGTGTTTTTTTTGTTTGTTTGTTCGTTTTTTGTTTTTTTTGGGGGGGGGTTGTTTTTTTTTTTTTTTTTTTTTTTTTAAGTGTCCCACATTGCTCTGTATTTCCTCCCTTCTCGTGGATTGGCCCCTGGGGAATCATTGAGCCAAGGCGCTTGACAAAGGTACCACAAAGAGCTGCAGAGCCATCTAGTGGCCACTCGTGCTCACTGCAAATACAAGGGTTCCCAAAATGGTTTGCTCACACCCATCTGGAGCCATTTTGTGACATTTTTAATCTTTAATTATGTGTAACCATGTGTGTCTATGTATAGGTATGCGTACATGATTCTTCATGAAGACCAAGGTATTGAATCTCTTGGAGCTGGAGTTACAGGTAGCTGTGAGTCACCAATCATGGGTACTGGGAACTGAATTTAGGTCCTCTGTTAAAAGCAGAAGGTGCTCCTAACCACTGAGCCACATCGCCAGCCCACGAATCTTACTTATATGTTTTATTTATTTATTTATTTATTTATTTATTTATTTATTTAAATCTTAAACTGCAGATCATAAAGGACACTTAACTCTTGCAGAGGTAACTCTGAGATAAACTATGTGGCTGTTTTAAGCAAGGTAGCAAAGAGAGAAAACTGCCTTCCAGCCTGGGGACAGAGTCACCAATGTCGCCCAACTGAAACCCATCTCCCTATCAAGAATGCGCTGTATGGAGGATTTCAGACTTACAAGACTGGCAGATCGTGGACCGGATGGTGACCTACATGAAGCTGGGACTCTCTGGGTTCTTCCAGCCAGAGGCAGCGGTGAAGGATGGGGCTGAGGGCAGTGTTAGGTGTCGAGTGCTATCAGACACATGTGAAAATGGACGCGCATCCTTCACTACCTCAAAGCCACACACCAACAAAATTGGCCCTTTCACTTGCCCATCAGCCCCTGCAGCCCTGCAAACACCGTGGCACTCGGCACTGTGGCACTTGGCACTGTGGCACTCGACACTGTGGCACTCGGCACTGTGGCACTCGGCACTGTGGCACTCGGCACTGTGGCACTCGGCACTGTGGCACTTGGCACTGTGGCACTCGACACTGTGGCACTCGGCACTGTGGCACTGGGCACTGTGGCACTCTCTGCCATATTTGAGGCAGCTATGTAGGTTATTCCATATGGCCAGTGAGATGCCTTAGTAGGTAAGGATGCTGCCCACCAAGTCAGATGGCCTGAGTTTGATCTCAGGAACCCACATAGTTAAAAGCTACATGTAGCAGCATGCCTGCAGTGTGAGAGAGAAGGTAGAGATCAGAGTCTCACCCAGAAGCTGACAGGCTAGCAAGCACATGTGTGCACGCATGCACATGCACACACGCAAATACACACACTAAGCAATTTTTAAAAAGACAACCATCTTTCTGGGTGTTGTAGTAAACGCCCTTAAATTCCAGCATTCTGGAGGCAGAGACAGGAGCATCTCTGCAAGTTCAAGTCCAGGCAGGCATATACAATGAGACCCTGTCTCCACAAGACTAGTAAATAAATAAAAACCATTTTACTTTATGATGTTCAGAAATCTTCTAGTAGCATCTTACATTTAAAAGTTTCTAGGAATAAAACCAAACTGTTTGCTAATATATATATATATCACATATATTTAGATCATGGTAGAATACCTATAATGTAAAATGTAGCATGTTACTTTTTTTTGAAACAGGATCTCATGTAGTTCAGACTGCTCTCAAATTTCAGATATAGTTGAGGATGGCTTTGAACTTCTGACCCTCCTGCCTCTACTCTCCAGGTTCTAGAATCACCATAATGGTTTTGGTTGTTTTTTGTTTTGTTTTGTTTTGTCTTGTCTTGTCTTGAAGGACTGCTGTGTGATTTCGTTGGTTGGTTTGTTGTTTCTGTGGTGGTAGTGGTTGTTTTTCTGTCTTAGTCTGACTCCACAGTCCTGGCTGATCTTGAACTCTCTCCATCTTCCATCCTCAGCCCCTGGAGTTCCAGGACAAGCTCTATCAGGCCAGCTCTGTGCTGTTCTTCCATTCTTCCAACAATTGGTAGTTTTTGGCTTTTCTAACTTTCAACACTTTTTAGGTCCCTAAGGAATACATAACTTATTTTGGTTGTAAACAATCTGAGGACTGAACCATTGGAACAGAAAGACAGCTACAGTCCGCTCTCCTCCCTGGGCTTCTTTGCATTGATGTGACTACAGTTTTCTCAAGACATGAGCAAGGGAGAAGAAACACCGCTTGTCATCTTTGTACAGCTGAACTTAATTGTTTCTGAAACTACTTTCCACTCAGCAACTAGGAAAAAAGTATTTATTTGTTTGTGTCTTACTATGTAGACCGAGCTGTCCTAAAACTCACAATGTAGAGCAAGGTGTCCTTGAACTTGGAGAAAGAGAGATCTGCCTTTCTCTACCTACTGAGCACTGGGTTAAAAAAACATGTCGTCTTACCAAAAACAACCTTGCTCCCTCTGATAAATTCAGTCATTAACCAAGTTTCTCAGGCATTGAAAGCTTAAGCCTGTTCAAGATTCTCTCTGCTGTTTCTCTAGGCTTAGCTGAGGCTGTAACCTTGGGTATAAAAAGAGTCTGGTTTTCTCATTGTCCCGTGAATCTCCCAAAGTCATTGGTCAGCGTTAAAGTCAACAGGCCAAAAGTCAGAAATCACTTGTAGGGAGCGGCACCTGGAGACTTGTCCTGGTCGCCTTTAATGGAAGTGGGAAGACAGGCCCAAGTGTGGGAGGCCCCTTCTGGAAGCAGCCCCGGTGTAAAAGGGCGTCGGGACAGGCTCCTCATTCGCCTGTGCCCTCAGTCTTCCTGCTGAGTCTATGCTCTTGTTGCCGCTTCTGTTGTGCCAGAAAACATTTGTGAACCCCAAAAAAGACCAACCAGGATTCCAGTAATTGGGTCTTTATTCACGAGCTCGGGCTTGGGCTTGGCTTACTCACCGCCGACCCACAGGATGGTTTGGTGGAGCAGCCCGGAACCCTCATCGGAACAAGGTTTTATAGGAAATGGCAAGCAGGGAGTGAGTGTTTCTAGCCTGGTGGGCATCTAATTTGGGGGTGGGGAGAGTATTGTGGCCTTTATCATAATTGGCTGGTGCTGGCAGCCAAACTGTAAACTTAACTTCTGTTTCCCTCCTGATTGGTGGTTCTTAGCAAGGGCAGGCTTGTAACCTGGAGGTACAATTTTGTTGGGGAATAACCTGGAAACTGGTGCTGGGTACTGGCCTGTTAGTCAACTTGAGTTCAACCTTAGGTCGGGTTCTCTAAGATGGAATCTAAACCCAAAAGATCGGGTTTCTCCTCCTCTGATACCAGAACCAGCCTTTGCAGGCTTTCCTGGTTGACGAGGAATGAGCTGCATTCCGTGAACTCTCTAGGTTTTTGGTGCTGGGTTGGTTTGCTGTGGTCCCCATACTCATGAACTGAGCGACTAGAGAGTCCTCAGCACCTCAGGAGCAACATGGCTATTGTTGATGTTTTAACATAAGTGGACTTTAAAAATTCTTTAATAGATGCATATTCATCCTACAGTTTTGTACCGCTGGTTCTGAAGGTTCTCAACCTGTGGGTCTTGACCCCCCCAGTCAAATATCAGTTGTCTATTAGATATTTACATTAAAATTCGCAACAGTCCCAAAATTACAGTTATACAGTAGTGACAAAGCAAATTTTATTATGGTCAGGGGTCACCATAACACAAGGAACTGTATTAAGGGGTCATAGTATTTGGAAGGGTGAGAACCACTGGTCTAGAGACCCTTCACTAGTCATTGACACTTGTAATTAGAAAGGGTTTTCAGCTATTTCCAAAAGACATTGTTTTAACCTCAAGCAGCCACCTGGCTCTTAGCCCCTCCAGATCGTGCTTAAGAGATTACATGGCATGGAATTCTAATATAAATAAAGCCCAATGCGTTAATATGTTTGTGTGTGTGTGTGCATTGCCCATGTGTATGTTATAAAGTTAGAGCCCTCATGATCCAACCACCTTCCAGAAGCCACACCTCTGAACATCACTGCACTGAAGTCCAGGAACAAGATCCGAGTAAGGCTAACTGTGGTGGTGTATGCTTGTAATCTCAGCATTTAGGGAGTGGAGGCAGGAGGAGGGGAACTTCAGTTTATTGTTGGCTACAGAGCAAGTTCAAGGCCAACCTGCTCTATGTAAGACTTAGGGACTTTATTCATGAGCACTGGTTTTAAACCCAGAACAAATCTAACAACAACATCTCCCATTAACAAGACCTAAGTCTCCCAGAACCTGATTAAGCACATTTTGATACTAAGCGCCTTTTAAAAATTAAGTTGTAAGAATGGCCTGCTCTTCCAAGTGCTCTCTTGGGAAGGTTACCATGTGAGTAGTAGTCCCCCCTTATAAGAGGCTTAGAAAGTCCAAGGATGGACCTTGAACTGGGGAGAATGAGGAATAAAGAGATGAGCAGCCAGATGCCCCACCCCTAGCCCTGCCCCACCCCCAGCCCCGCCCCACCCAGCCCCGCCCCAGAGCCCTTCTCAGATTTATTCATTTATTTGTTTGATCTTTTGAGTTAGGATTTCTCTGTGTAGTCATGGCTGTTCTGGAATTCACGCTGTAGACCAGGCTGCTAGCCTCAAAATCAAAGATCCTCCTGTCTCTGCCTCCCGAGTGCTGGGATTAAAGGCTTGTGTCTTCTCAGATTCTCAAGTCGAAGACCTGTGAGACTACAAAACAGTTATTTTAAAACACGGAGTTTGAGAAAGGGTATTTTTGTTGTTGCTGTTGTTATTGTTGTTCTTTTGCCTTTTATTTTATGAGTATGGGTGTTTTGCCTTATGTCTGCCTGTCTGTCCACCATGTTCATGTAATACCCGTGGAAATGAGAAGAGGGCATCAGATCCCCTAGGACTGGAGTCACAGGTGCTTGTGAGCTGCCAACTGGGTGCTAGGAATTAAATCCATGTCCTCTGCAAGAGCAGCATAAGGTTGTTACCCACTGAGCCATCTCTCCAGCTGTGCGCCTGGTTTTGGTGCTGGCATGGTACCCAGGGCTTTGCACATGCTCAGTAAGAGCTTCTGAGCTCTTCCATATTGCATTCCAATCCTGGGCTGGCCTTGGGCCCTGAGAGCTGGGATCCCAGCTGTGCACCCCCACCCCCACCTGCTTATTTTATTTTGTTACAGTTTCAGCAAGATAACCAGAATAGAGTGGTTCTGCTAACTTTCCCAATACTCTTTCTCTCCAGTAACTTAACAATAGGAAGAGAAATCCTTTACTAAGTATTTCTAGTAAACCAATGAAACTTCAATTCAGGCCATGTTTCATGTTTGCTTAGGAAACTACATGTCTATCACAGTGGTATCTGAAAACAGTTCTGGAGGCTGGAGATGGCTCAGAGGTTGAGAGCACTGACTGCGCTTCCAGAGGTTCTGAGTTCAAATCCCAGCAACCTCATGATGGCTCACAGCCATCTGTAATGGGATCTGATGCCCTCTTCTGGTGTGTCTGAAGACAGCCACAGTGTCCTCATATGCATAAAATAAATAAGTCTTTAAAAAAGAAAGCAGTTCTGTAAGGCAAGGACCACGTTTATCATAATCATCACAACAGCCTCCACACCCAACACAATATATGATGTAAATATTTACTGTAGATATGATTAAACCATGAATATACCACTGTAAAAGTACAATATATGTGTGTCCATGCCTTTAAATATTTATCATTTTTATTAATCTTATCATTTTTATTAAACTTATCATTTTTATTAATCTTATTCTGTTTATTAAAATAGCACGTTCATTGGAGATGTCAGAAAATTAATAAACCAAAACCACTAATATTTCTACCATCAACAGAAAAATTAATATTTTATTTGTGGAGTGGAAAAATGGCTCATGGGTAAAAGCATTTGCTATGCAAGCATGAGGAACTGAGTTCGAATCCCCAGAACCCATGTAAAAGTCAAACCAGTAACATGAGTGTCTGCAGTCCCAGAGCCTCTATGGAGAGATGGGAAATGGAGACAAGAGAACTCCCAGGAGCTCTCAGGCCAGTGTGCCTGTCATACACAGCAAGTAATGAGCCTCTCAAACAGGTAGGAGGTGAGGACTGACTCCCTCCAACTATGGCCTGTACACACCCACATTCACTGCACAAATGCGTGTGTGCACGCACGCTCGCACACACACTTTGTTTGATCCAGAAACTTGCTAGACTCTATCCCCCACCTGACAAGAACATATGTAGAGGAGGAAGACACAGTATATAGTCCTTGTCCCCAAGGCCAGGACAGATGAACCACAGAGCCAAGGAGGCTTCGGTGAGAAAGATGGAAGATTCTGATCGGCATTAAACGGAGCTCCCAAGGGCTGAGAATGGAGTTCTGAGCATGCTCAAAGGCCCGAGCTTGATCCTCAGAATGGGGAAAAGAAAATAAGTAAAAAGCAAGCAAGGAAAAAAACTGTAAAGAATATTTAGGAGGTGGGGATATATCTCAATTGGTAGAGTGCTTATCTAGCATGCAGGAGAACTGGCTTCAAGTCAAGTGCTCATAAGTCAGGCACAGGAGCACAAAGCTGGGAGCAGGAGGGTCAAGAGTTCAAGGTCATCCTCAGCTACACGCAGCAGAATATCTGTAGAAGCCAGAGGACAACCTGACAACTTGTAAGTAGTCCCCGGAGATTTGAACTCAGGCACTCAGGCTTGGCATCGAGTGCTTTTCCTCTTTGAGTCATCTCTTCAATCCTAAAATGGACTTTGGAATGAATTTTATTTCTTTCCTTTTTTAAATATTTATTTTATGTATGAGTTCTCTACACATGTACACCTGTGTACCAGAAGAGGGCATGAGATCCCATTACAGATGGTTGTGAGCCACCATGTGGTTGCTGGGAATTGAACTCAGGACCGATGGAAGAGCAGCCAGTGCTCTTAAACGTTGAGCCGTCTCTCCAACTTCCACTTGTAAATCTTTTTAAGATAATTGTGAGGCTTACCTTATGGAACTTTTTCTTTATTTTCCAAAATTACTAAATTAGTTATTGTTTTACACAGTTTTGCTAATCTAAAATATTTTTACATTTATTTTGAGTTTATTGTGTGTGTAAGGGGAGGTTCTGTTGCTAACGTCCTGTTCCCCAAATGGTTCTTGATTTATCAGTAAAGAAGGCCGGGTGTGGGGGAGGAAGCAGGAGACAATTGCTGGATGGAAGCACAGGTGGGACTTCCGGCCCCGGGAGGAAAAGGCAGACACAGAGGAGGAGAGGGGCGTTTCTGCTCTGCTTTGGAGGAAGAAGAATGTAGCAACCATGCAAGGTCTCTGGACAAGCTGGGGCTGTGGCCTCCACTCCAGGCAGGTGGCCAAGGATGTTTGGCGGGGCAGGTGGGACTAGGCACTAAGTTTAGGGCAGGTGGAGAGATGGAGATAATAAATTGGTAAGAGCGCACTTTTCCAGGTGGGGGATATCGCCCCCAGCAACTGTGCCTAGAAGGTAAGTTGTAAAGTAACAACCTGTGTGTGCCTTTTATCCAAGGATTCGGGGAAGCCGGGTGGGAGCTGGGATCATGGTCAAAGGCAGGTAGTACAAAGGGCCAGAGTGCAGCCCGTCCCAGGCAGAGGCGGTGGCATTTAAAACTACGTGCAACGTGTGTGTAGATCAGAAGAAAACTTAAAGAAGCCAGTTGATTCCAGAGATCAAGCTCAACTCCTGAGGCTCAGCAGCAACCCGCCCTGAGCCATCTACTCTAGTGAGTCATTTGATCTTTCACTTGCCCCTTGTCTGGAATGCAGATGAGATGGGAAAGATGGAGCAGCCGTCTTGTGACCACGAAGGGATGGGTCCAGCATGACAGTGGTGAGGGTCAGGGCTAGGTGGTCAGAAAGGACAGACAGATGTGAAGTGAGTTTCTGCTGGCAGCACACAGCCACAGCTCACAAGCCCAGAATGCCCATTTCTGGGTTTTTATCATACGGGAAGAGCCAACCCATTCTTTGGCTGGGTTTTCGGCTACAAAGCCAAACCAATCAATAGCTGGTAGAAAGGCTGAGCTACAGATATATTTTAAGCTGGGGCACTACACGTGGCTCTAGGGCCTGGAGAGATGGGAATTAGAAGCAAATGCTGAACTTGTATCAGGCCAGATCACAGAGCCTTCTGGGGAACCCAGGCCCTGGGCCTTAGACCGAGAGTGCCATCCTTCAAGATAAACAATGTGTAAATGAATCATTTTAAAGGAAAATTCTCCTGCCTTTCTCCCCACATCCCATAGTAGTCACTAAAAGCACTTTAAATTGTTGTTTGTTTCTACTGACCAGCTTTAGATTCACTATGTAGTTCCGGAAGGGATTGAACGTGGAGCCTCCTGTCTCCATCTTTGGAGGCCTGGAATTACGGGTGTGTGTTACCACTGCCAGGACAAATAGTGCTGGAGATTCAGTGTTGAGAGACCACATCTTCTTATGTGTAGGACTGTGGGTCTAGTATGTAGCAATGCAAGCATGCACACACACACACACACACACAGAGTCAATTTAAGATTGTCTGGTGGCACACCCCTGTGATCCACTCATAGTGAGACTCTGTCTCAAAAACAAGAGAAAACAATCCAGTCTCTACCATGCCAGCCACTCTTCAGACACTCGATAATCAATATTGGTATATTTGCATGATTTAGGTTGCTTTTTTTTTTTTTCAGACGGGGTTTTGTTTTGTAGCCCAGGCTGCCTTCAGATTCAAGGTCCACGTGCTCTGTCTCCCCCACGCTGGGATTGCAGGTGTGTAGTTACACTCAGCTTTCTGGTGCCTCTTTATAGACAACATTCTCCTTACAGAACACCCTGCTCAGGAATGGTGAAAAGACACTGGACTTAAACATGGGTTTACTCTGTGCCCTGAAAGTCCACTCCTTGGCACAGGGCAACCAGTCAATGTTAGACCACAGCCATGTTCAAGAACCTTCTAAGCTGCACCTGGTGGCACTTTAGTCCCAGCAGAGACAGGAGAGGTAGGCAGCCTGATCATCATAAATTCTGGGCCAGGCATGACTACATAGAGACACACCCACCCACCACCTACCCCCCCCCCCAAAGAAAGAAGAAACAATTTCTAATTTTATGTAGAAAGCCCTCGAACTGAACCTAACTCCCCATCAACATGATACAAGACTGCTATTAAAAAGTTCAGAGGAAAAAAAAAAAAAAGTAGCCAGGTGGTGGTGGCACACGCCTTTAATCCCAGCACTTGGGAGGCAGAGGCAGGCAGATTTCTGAGTTCGAGGCCAGCCTGGTCTACAGAGTGAGTTCCAGGACAGCCAGGGCTATATAGAGAAACCCTGTCTCAAAAAACCAAAGAGAGAGAGAGAGAGAGAGAGAGAGAGAGAGAGAGAGAATGCTGCTCTGAAAAAAAAAGTTCAGAAACAGCTTAGGTCACAGTAATGAAAGGATAGAAAGGATAATGTTCACTTCAAGGTAGCTGCTGAGAGGCAGGGGCATGGTCTGCCTTTTCTTTCTTTCTTTTTTTAAAAAAATATTTATTTATTTATTATATGTAAGTACACTGTAGCTGTCTTCAGACACTCCAGAAGAGGGAGTCAGATCTCGTTACGGATGGTTGTGAGCCACCATGTGGTTGCTGGGATTTGAACTCTGGACCTTTGGAAGAGCAGTTAGGTGCTCTAACCCACTGAGCCATCTCACCAGCCCATGGTCTGCCTTTTCACAGTAATCATGATTACCTGTGTTAGCTGACTCTGGTGGCCACAATACAAAAGTCCAGATGTAGGGTTGAGGAGCCAGTGGGAAGAGCTGGCCACTGAGGTGTCATGGCCTAAGGTTGCATTCCCAGAGTCCACATAAAGCCAGACAGGACAGTGCAATTCAATCATTCCTCTGGTGAGATGGGAGGTGGAGATAGATGCTCCCTGGGGACTCATGCCTGGGGCAACTCTGTAAGCTCAGTGGTAAACAGGACACCCTGCCCCAAGCAAGGTGGAGGGAGGGAGGGAGAGAGAGAGAGAGAGAGAGAGAGAGAGAGACCCTTTCACAGGGGTCATCTAGGAAAACAGATATTTACATTAGGATTTGTAACAATAGCAAAATTGCAACAAAAATAATTTAACGGATAGGGGTCACTACAGCATTAGGGATAGTATTAAAAAGGGCCACAGCATCAGGCACTGCTCTGAATGATGTCTGGAAGTTCAAGGTCGAGGCTCTGCCCTGACTTGGTGTCTGGTGAAGGCTCTGTCTATGCCTTCAGAAGGCCACCATCTTTCGGTTTGATCACATGGCCTCCTTGCTCTCACAGTGAGGATGGACAATGAGGAGCAACCCCGAGTTTCCAGGGGTCTCCGCTTCTGCTTGCTTTGGCATAGGCTAAGTTCAACAGTAAATGCAACCCATGTCTTATGGGCCAGATTCTCCCTCTGGAAATCAGGTTAGCCTTGGTCCTCCTGGTCCTGGGTGCTAGGATTATTAGTGTGTGCCAACTCCTTGGCTTGGCATCTGTTTTTTTTTTAAGATTTATTAATTATTATACATAAGTACACTGTAGCTGACTTCAGATTCGCCAGAAGAAGGCGTCAGATCTCATTATGGGTGGTTGTGAGCCACCATGTGGTTGCTGGAATTTGAACTCAGGACTTTCCAAAGAGCAGTCAGTGCTCTCACCCACTGAGCCATCTTGCCAGCCCCTTGGCGTCTGTTTTTTAAATGAATGGAATCCTATTAGAGCAGGTCATCCTCTTACGACTTAATTATCTAAATTACTTCTTTATAGCCCATCTCTAAATGTAGCCACTTTGTGGGGTTTGAGCCTCAAAGGTGGATTTCAGAGGACATGGGTATTCAGGCCTCGATGTGCCTTTGGTGAGTGTTTTAGAGTTCTTGAACTACTCGCTGTTTCTCTTCAGGAAAGTGGGGTGCAGGGGTACGTACCATCCTCTCAGCACTTGGGAGGCAGAGGCAGGAGAATCAGGAGTTTAGTCATCCTTGGTCATGTGTTAAATTTGAAGTCACATAGAAAGCTCAAGACAGTCTCATGAAATCCTCCCTCTCCCAAGCCAGAGGGCAGTGTAGTTTCTTCTCTTTTCTCTCCACGGCGGCGAGCATCTCGGAACTAAAAGTATAAGAGGTTAGAACTTCCCTACCATGCTGCCTCTGCTCTGGTGGCTCCCCTTCTCCCTAGGAATCCAGCCCTTCTCCACTGCCATACAGTTGGCTCAGAAGCCAATTTGGACACTGGAAAATGGTATCACATGCTGTTCTTTATTCGAACACCGGGGGGCAGTATAACCAACACATTGGAACACATTTGGTAACCTCGTTCCTGCTTATGTAAAACAAGTATAACTCTCTGGATTCCCTGGCTGCTTCTGAAACTTCAGCTCATAAAGTCAGGCTTCCTACCAGGATGGAGACACAACGGCCCATCAAAGAGTACAGCACTGCCTCACCTGTGAAATCTTGGATCTGTTGCTTTTGAATGACATGGATTATAAATATGGCTGGAGAGGTGGTGTCTTAGTCCGGGTTTCTATTCTTGCACAAATATCATGACCAAGAAGCAGTTGGGGAGGAAAGGGTTTATTCAGCTTACACTTCCACATTGCTGTTCATCACCAAGGAAGTCAGGACTGGAACTCAAGCAGGCTTGCTCAGCTTGCTTTCTTATAGAACCCAAGGCTACCAGCCCAGAAATGGTACCACCCACAAGGGGCCTTTCCCCCTTGATCACTAATTGAGAAAATGCCCCACAGCTGGATCTTATGGAGGCATTTCCCCAACTGAAGCTCCTTTCTCTGTGATAACTCCAGCCTGTGTCAAGTTGACACAAAACTAGCCAGTACAATTGACCCCTTGTCAACTTGACACACAAACACATCACTAGTAAGCCTAAACCCTTAATGTCTTATTCATCCCCAAGATCTTAAATAACTTTAAAGTCCCACAGTCTTTGCATATTAAAAGTTCAATCCCTTTAAAATATCCAATATCTTTTAAAATCCAAAGTCTTTTTACAATTAAAAGTCTCTTAACTGTGGGATCCACTAAAATAGTTTCTTCCTTTCAGAGGGAAAAAATATCAGGGCACAGTCACAATCAAAAGCAAAAATTAAACTCCAAATGTCCAATGTCTGGGATCCAACTCACAATCTTCTGGGTTCCTCCAAGGGCTTGGGTCACGTCTCCAGCCATGCCCTTTGTAGCACACATATTGTCTTCTAGGCTCCAGCTGCCTGTACTCCACTGCTGCTGCTGTTCTTGGTAGTCATCTCGTGGTACTGGCATCTCCAAAACACTGCTATCTTCAACTGTAACAGGCTCTCTTCATGATGCCAAGCCTCAACTCCTTTGCATGACTCCTTCAGTCCTGGGCCATCAATTGCAACTGAGGCTGCACCTTCACCAATGTTCTTCCATGACCTCTCACAATGCCGAGCCTCAGCTGCTCTGCGTGACCCCTTCATACCTTCAAAACCAGTACCACCTGGGTGACTCTTACACATTACCAAGTCCTGCTGCAGCACGAAGTAAAACCTTGGCTATCTCTGGAACACAGCCTCTGTGCTCTCAGAGAACCCTTCCCAGAAGATTTCACCTCAATGATACTGGTCTCTTCTTAATCACTGTTAATTTCTTAGGTCCAGATAACCAGCATCAATAGTCTCAGTAATGCCAAGTTTTCACTTTACTAGTTCTGGTATCTTGTTAATATCAGTTGATTCTTCAGCCCAGCTAACTAGAACCACAAAATAATCACATTCCAAAATAGCAAAGGCCCTGAAAAGAGTCTTTAATTTTCCCTCTGAATTTTCACAAGCCAGGCCTCCATTTTCTGCACTGTTCTCAACATTATCTTCCAAGCTCCTACACAACATCTCACAGAGCTCTTAACACCGAATGGATCTTCTGGCCCAAAGGTCCAAAGTCCTTCCACAGTCCTCCCCAAAACATGGTCAGGTTGTCACAGGAATACCCCAATATGCTGGTACCAATTTGTCTTAGTTAGGGTTTCTATTCCTGGACAAAACATCATGACCAAGAAGCAAGTTGGGGAGGAAAGGATTTATTCGGCTTACACTTCCATACTGCTGTTCATCACCAAGGAAGTCAGGACTGGAACTCAAGCAGGTCAGGAAGCAGGAGCTGATGCAGAGGCCATGGAGGGATGTTACTTACTGGCTTGCTTCCCCTGGCTTGCTCAGCTTGCTTTCTTATAGAACCCAAGGCTACCAGCCCAGAAATGGTACCACCCACAAGGGTCCTTTCCCCCTTGATCACTAATTTTAAAAATGCTCCACAGCTGGATCTCATGGAGGCATTTCCCCAACTGAAGCTCCTTTCTCTGTGATAACTCCAGCCTGTGTCAAGTTGACACAAAACTAGCCAGTACAGGTGGCATGCAATTGATAACCTGTCTGCTACTGATTAATGGATACCCAAAATGAGGGAAACTGAGGCAACCCAGCAGGTGGTAAGAAGGTCCTGAAAGTCAATTGCACCAGATAGCACACTCGCTGACCAAGGGTCTGCTGGGGACAAACTTATTATCCTCAACTTAAAGAACTCAAGATTCCTGGTCTGCTTTGTTGGCAGGAAAGTAAACTAAAGCACCAGGGGTCTATCGGGACATATGTGCGAGAAGGCTTTAAAATGTAGATATCGGGCTCATGATGATGGCGCACTCGGGAGGCAGAGGCAGGTCGCTCTCTGAGTTAGAAGCCAGCCTGGTCTATATTGTGAGTTATAGCTCAGCTTAGGGCTCTATGGTGATGCTTTCTCTCAGGAAAAAAGCTATAGGTGTCACATGTACCACTGCCATCCCCAGCCCAACTAGAGTGCTGAACACCAGAAATTGAGCCATATGTTAAAGATGCAGAACAAACTCGAGTGTGTGCCTGTCTGTTCTGAGACAGGGTCTTACTATTTTGTTTACATTGGCCTGACCTTATGATCCTGCTGCCTCTGTCTCCTTGGTAGTTGGGATTACAGGTTTGTGGCACTGCCTGGATAAACATTTCCCTTACTTTGTTTTTTAATCGTGTGAGAGTGTGTGTGTGTGTGTGTGTCTGTCGGTGTATCAGGGTCCACAGTTGTTATGATTCATGTGTCAGGCTCTGTGTGTGTGTGTGTGTGTGTGTCAGTGTGTATGTGTGTATGTGTGTGTGTCTGTCTGTCTGTCAGTGTGTCAGGGTTCACTGTTGTTATGATTCATGTGTCAGGCTGTGTGTGTGTGTGTAAGTGTGTGTGTGTGTCTGTCAGTGTGTCAGGGTCCACTGTTGTTATAATTCACGTGTCAGGCTGTGTGTGTGTGTGTCAGTGTGTGTGTGTCAGTGTGTATGTGTGTATGTGTCAGTGTGTGTATGTGTATGTGTGTGTAAGTGTGTGTGTGTGTCTGTCAGTGTGTCAGGGTCCACTGTTGTTATGATTCATGTGTCAGGCTGTGTGTGTGTGTGTCAGTGTGTGTGTGTGTGTCAGTGTGTATGTGTGTATGTGTCAGTGTGTGTGTGTGTGTCAGTGTGTATGTGTGTATGTGTCGGTGTGTCAGGGTCCACTGTTGTTATGATTCACGTGTCAGGCTGTGTATGTGTGTGTCAGTGTGTGTGTGTCAGTGTGTATGTGTGTATGTGTCAGTGTGTGTATGTGTATGTGTGTGTAAGTGTGTGTGTGTGTCTGTCAGTGTGTCAGGGTCCACTGTTTTTATGATTCATGTGTCAGGCTGTGTGTGTGTGTGTCAGTGTGTGTGTGTGTGTGTGTATGTGTGTATGTGTCAGTGTGTGTATGTGTGTGTGTGTCGGTGTGTCAGGGTCCACTGTTGCTATGATTCATGTGTCAGGCTGTGTGTGTGTGTAAGTGTGTGTGTGTGCCTGTCAGTGTGTCAGGGTCCACTGTTGTTATGATTCACGTGTCAGGCTGTGTCAGTGTGTGTGTGTGTGTGTGTGTGTGTGTGTAAGTGTGTGTGTGTGTCTGTCAGTGTGTCAGGGTCCACTGTTGCTATGATTCATGTGTCAGGCTAGCTGGCCTGAGACTTCTGGGGATTTTCTACCTCCCATCTTACAGGAGCACTGAGACTGCAGATGCATCCCACCACATCTGGATTTCACGTGGCCTCTGAGGTGGCAAACAAGTTGACATCCTCATGCTTGTATAGCAAGCACTTCACTTACTGAGACATCTCCCCAGCCTGCCTTTTCTTCTTTCTCCTGTGCTATTGAGACGGAAACTCAGGACCTTGTCTGTGACTGGGCTGTTTGCCTGGCCCCAGACTTTCAGGATTAATGATCAGGACAGCCACTCTGGAGAACTGTCAGCATTTATTTATTTATTTAGCTTGTTTGTTTTACCCATCAGACTTCTCTGATGCTAGAGACTGAACCCAGGGCATTACGCATGCTAGGGAAGAAGTCTGGGCACTGGGCCACCTCATGAGTTCTTTGTTGTTTAGAGTCTCACTCTGTAGCCCAGACCGGCCCAGAACTCACTGTGTGTCCCAGGCTGGCCTCAACTCATGGTAATCCCATCTCAGCCTCCTGAGTGCTGTTCATATATATAAAGTTCATATATTAAAGCTCACAGTGTGTTCAGTAAATCAAGAGTTCTACTCCTAGATGCCTGGGGATACACAATAGATATGTGCCTACAACTTCCCCTGAGGACATGTCCCAGAACAGACCCTCAAAGTGGGTTGGGAACCCCAAGCCCTTTGGGGGCTTGGTATCAGATATTTGCATTATGATCATAACAGTAGCAAAATTACAAATATGAAGTAGCAACAACGTAATTTTTTGGTTGGGATCACCGGAGCAAGGTTGAGAATCACTGTTCTTGAGAGTACAGCATATTTTTTTTTCAGATAGGGTCTCACTATTTATCTTTGGCTAGCCTGAAACTTGCTATGTAGCCCAGAATAGCCTTAAACTCGGTGTGTGCCCCCCTCCTCCCCCCCGTCTCTTGTGCACCATGTGTTATAATAGCAATAACTAAAGAGTAGCCATATGTCATAGCATTTGCCTGTGACCTCAGCTGCTTGGGAGACTGAGGCTGGGGGATCTTTTGTTCAAGACCAGCTTGGGTTGTATATCAAGATCCAGTTGTTTCCAAAATTAACCCTAAAACCGCTTCAAGACTCATCAACAGTTTAATAGATAAGTTGGGGTTCGCTCATACTGTGAGATTCTAACATTGAGAATGAAATAACCAAAATGAAGCGTTACAATCAAGCGAATCTCATAACTACAGTGTCCAATTAAAAATGCAAACTCAAAAAGGGGGAGGGGGTTGTATCCTGGAGATGACTCTGAGGACACTGGTGGCAAGCAGCTCCCAAGGGCTCTAACTCTAGCTCCAGAGGATCCAATGCCCTCTTCTGGCTGACTCAGGTACTGCACCCACAAGCACAAACAGATAATACAAATCAACCAATCAATAAATACAATATTTAAAAATAAAAGCTAGAGAGATGGCTCAAAGGTTAAGAGCACTGACTGCTCTTCCAGAGGTCATGAGTTCAATTTCCACCAACCACATGGTGCTGACAACCATTTGTAATGGGGTCCAATGCCCTCTTCTGGTGTGTCTGAAGACAGCTACAGTGTACTCATATATACATGAAATAAAAATAAATCTTTTTAAAAAATACAAAACAATTATATGATTTAGGACACACACACACACACCAGCATGGTGGTACATGCCTTTAGACCCTGCACTTTAAATCCAGCAGAAACAATCTCTGTGAGTTTGAGGCCAGCCAAGGCTCTATGCAAGGCCTTATCTCAACAACAACAACCAAACAAACAAATAAACACAAACTCAAAAGACTGCCTGCCATCAAATTACTTTCAGTTCAAAAGCAAGCCTCCCTCACCAGTGCTGACTGAATTGTTTTTGGTTCCTCTCAGCAGGGAGGCAGGGTATGAGCGGAAGCTTCAGGAGGTTTCTGGGGGGGGGGGGGGGCAGAACGACATCTGGCTTCATCTGCTAGGTGCCTCACAAACAGATGGGCTCACTTTGTTAAAACCCACAGAGCCAGGACTAGAGAGCCAGTTCAGCATTATGAACACTTGTTGCTCTTGCAGAGGCCCTAGATTTGATCTCCAGCACCCACATGGCAGCTCACCATCTATAATTCCAGCTCAAGAGGATTTCATGCCCTCTTCTGGCCTCTGCGGACACCAGGCACAAAAGTGGTGTACAGACATACATGCAGACAAAACACCTATACACATAAATAAGACCAACTCACAGAGCTAGATACAGGACTTATGGCCTTACATGGGGTACTTGCCTATACTCCCTCCTACCTGGGAGTCAAAGGCAGAGGGCTACTTCAGCCTAGCTGGAGGCCAGCCTTCTAAACAGCAGTGACAGATCTACCAGAGTGCACCATCTCTCTGCGCCCTTCCTATTACATCTGTCCTTCCACAAAGTGCATATTACCCCAGCGTGGTGCGTTACTCCGATAATAAAGGCATTATAATTGTGTGATGTCTGTATGCACATCCTAAGAAGAAGGTGTTACTGTTCTGTGTGCTTGCACAGCTTATGTAAGTGAAATCAGACTTTATATGTGCCTAGACTTTTTATGTTACATTTATGAACCAAGTATGTTGCCGCCACAGCTGCAGCTCCTTCACCCCCCTGGCTCTCTGCCATCTCACAGTGACTGTACCGTATCCAGCCATTCACCTCCAATGTTTATGTATCCACTCTCCAATTTTTCTTTCTATTACAGTGTTCCTCTCAAGATTTTCCACATGCTTCCATGTGTGCATGAGCAAGAATTTCCCCGGGCAAACACAGGTAGGAAAACAACCCAGAACTGATGGGGTTGCAACTAGATACAGCTTGGGCTTGTAAGCAACACTTAGGGGTATAAATGCTTTGGGTTACAACTTTTTTTCATTGGAATATTTGCAGGATGGCATGGCAGCTCTGTTGTTAAGAGTACTTTTCTAAGGTGCGTAAGGCTCGGGTTTGATCCCCGACACCACATCCTCTAGGTGTGGTGGTGTAACCCTGTAATTCCAGGACTCAAGAGGTGAAAGCGGAAAGATTCAAAATTCAAGGTCATATTTGGTTGCACAGCAAGTTCAAGGCCAGCTTGAAATATTTGAGGCCATGTCAAAAATGAAAAAAAGAAAAAAAGACAGACTTTGAGAACTCTGAGAAGGCTCTGTGGCTGAAATCCTTGCGTAGCAAAACCTGTGTTCAGATCACAGACGCTGTGGGAAAGCCAGGGGTGAGCAGGGCTGGAGAGAGGTTAAGAGGACCAGGGTTCAGTTCCCAGCACCAACATGGAAGCTCACAACCATCTGTACCTCCAGTTCTGGGGGATCTGACAACTTCTTCTGGCCTCCATGTGCTCTGCAAACACATGCAGACATACATGCAAGCAAAACACCCATACACATAAAATGGAAGGAAATGTTTAAGGCTGAGCATGGTGGCCATGCCTTTAATCTCAGCACTTAGGAGACAGAAGCAGGTGGATCTCTATGAGTTTGAAGTCAACCTGGCCTACATAGAGAGTCTAGAACATCCAGGGCTATTACACACCAGAAAGAAGAAAGAAAGAAAGAAAGAAAGAAAGAAAGAAAGAAAGAAAGAAAGAAAGAAAGAAAGAGAGGGAGGGAGGGAGGGAGGGAGGGAGGGAGGGAGGGAGGGAGGGGAAGAAGAAGAAGAAGAAGAAGAAGAAGAAGAAGAAGAAGAAGAAGAAGAAGAAGAAGAAGAAGAAGAAGAAGAAGAAGATCATTCACATTATGAATATTACACGTTTATATCTTAATTGTACCAGGGGGTAATTCTATACAAGATGTGTTCTGACTACAACCTGTTAAATGAGACTACATATGGAATTTTCTGCCTGGAGCATCAATTAAAACTTGATTTGGGGGCATTTTGTATTTGTGGAGGGAGGGAGGAAGGAGAAGAGAAGAGAAAGAAGAGAAGAGGAGAGGAGAGGAGAAGAGAGGAGAGGAGAGGAGAGGAGAGGAGAGGAGAGGAGAGGAGAGGAGAGGAGAGGAGAGGAGAGGAGAGGAGAGGAGAGGAGAAGAGAAGAGAAGAGAAGAGAAGAGAAGAGAAGAGAGAAGAGAAGAGAAGAGAAGAGAAGAGAAGAGAAGAGAAGAGAAGAGAAGAGAAGAGAAAGTTTAAAAGCTAACCCAGGCACACAATGGCACATGCATGTCCCCCCAGTGCTGGGGATATAGACAGGCAGAGACCTGGGGTTCACTGGCCAGTCAGTCTAAACAAAGTCCCAGGTGAAGAGACAGACCTTGTCTTAAAAAATAAGATGAAGAAGGGGTCTGGAGAGATGGCTCAGTGCTAAGAGTATGTACTGCTCTTTCAGAGGCCCTTGGCTTGATTTCAGAACCAATATGGAAAAATCACAACTATCTGTAACTCCTGTTCCAGGGAATCCATTTGCCTCTTCTTGCCTTTTTAAGCACCGGGCATGTTAAACCCATGCACATACACACACACACACACACACACACATACACACACACACACACACATACCTGAGAGAAAGAGACCTTGAGGATGAGACTCAATTTTAAACATAAAAGATCATTCACGAAGAAGAAGAAGAAGAAGAAAAGAAGAAGAAGAAGAAGAAGAAGAAGAAGAAGAAGAAGAAGAAGAAGAAGAAGAAGAAGAAGAAGAAGAAGATCATTCACATTATGAATATTACACGTTTATATCTTAATTGTACAACCAGGAGGTAATTCTATACAAGATGTGTTCTGACTACAACCTGTTAAATGAGACTACATTTGGAATTTTCTGCCTGGAGCATCAATTAAAACTTGATTTGGGGGCATTTCGTATTTGTGGTCCAGCCTGTATTATGAAATTGTTCTCCAAATCCCTGCTGCCACTCTGTGCACTGAGGCTCCCCAGCCGCAGCAGCATTTGCCAGACCTTATGTGTGTATTCACTTAGTTAGTCATTTATTTAACATTTTGAGACAGGGTTTCTCTGTGTATCCGTGGCTGTCCTGGAACTCACTCTGTAGCCCAGGCAGGCTTGAATCTCTAGAGATCCTCCCAAGTGCTGGGATGAAAGGTGTGCACCACCGCTGCCTGGCTTCAGACTTTTTGATTCTTGCTCGTCTTATTGGCTGTTTCCCTGTGTGTTCCTGTGGGGATTTTAATTTGCTCTTCGATGTTTGCAAGTGAGTTCCCTTACATATTGTTTGCCAGTCAGTTTTTCTGCTCTGTGGTTTACCTACTCTTCATTCGGCTGCCTACTTTCCTACTGAGCTCCTTATGTTTATGTGTAGATGATTTTATGGGTTCCCAAAAACCGAATTTCATTGATTACACATCGCCAAAAAAATCTTCTCATCTGTGGCTGGTAGTTTTCCACTTTTAATGGTATCACTTGTTTATCAAAAGATTTTTAAAATGGATTTTTATTATTTTTTTAAGTTATGTGTAGGTGTATTTTTGTGTGGGCATACGTACAGGTGTCGCAGGAGGCCAGAGGTGTTAGATCCCCTAGACCTGGAGTCACCTGATATGGGTGCTGGAAAAGGTACCCTCTGCAAGGACAGCAAGTGCTCTTAACCACTGAGCCATCTCTTCATCCCTTCACAGAAGATTTTACCACAGCTTCATGATCTGGCTTCTATGAGACCCTCTTAGGGACTGAACTGCTAGCTCAGGAGGGAAGGGCTTGCCTTGCAAGCATGAGGACTGGAGCTCCATCCCTCAGAAGCCATGGAAAAAAGCAGGCCATGGTGCCACTCTTGTAATGGCAGCTCTGGGTGGGTGGAGACAGGCAGAGCCCTGGGCTCCCTAGCCAACCAGTCGGGTCTACTTGGCAAGCAGCAGGTGGATGTGAGGACCTGTCCCAAGAAACAAGGTAAAGTATAGCTGAGGACTGACAGCCAAGATGTCCTCTGGCCCCTGCATACCTACGCAGACAGGTTCTGCTCACCCACAAACACATGTGCACCTGCGTGCATGCACACACACACACACACATGTGCGCACACACCCACACACACACATACACACACACACACACATAGTACACACACACACAATGTACAAAAAACTCCAACTTTCAATACAGCTCAGCAGCAGACCCTGGGTTCAGTGCCCAGCAAAACACACACATACACACACACATACACACACACACACACACACACACACACACATACACACACATACACACAAACATACACACACAATACACACACATATACACACACACATACACACATACATACACACACACGTAGTACATACACACACAATGTACAAAAAATTCCAACTTTCAATACAGCTCAGCAGCAGACCCTGTGCTGGGTTCAGTGCCCAGAAAAACACACACAGGCACACTCACACACACACACACACACACACACACACACACACACACACACACATTGCGCCCACCTCGGCTAGCAAGGAAGACACAACACGGTTGGATTCTTCTCAACAGCCTTTACTGCAGGAATGCCTTGGGGACCCCGGGCACCCAGGGAGGTCTGCTTATATGCACCCCAGCACAGTGAAAGGCTTCGTGACCTCCTGGGATGGGTTGAACCACTGTCACCTAATTAGCATATACCCGCTCGGGAGGGGTTGGCGCTAGACTCGGGCTTATGCCTGCACAGTGGTGTTGTTTATGACAACAGCACACCGGAAACCGGCACCATCTTAGAGTTGGCTTCCTACATCTCCCCCTTTTTTGTTTAATAATATGATGCTGGACTAGGTCTGGGCAAATCTGTCCATTGGCCATGGCTCCTGTCTTAGGTCGATCCTCTAGTGTCACAGCCTTACCCATCATAGGGTTGCCCTATCGCCTCCAGGCCCCATGTCTTAGGTTGGTCTGTGCACAAGGAAAGTTGCCCGTCTCTGGATACCATGGATCTGTGTGACTACAACTGCCAATTGACCTAGGGTGAACTCTTAATTTTTCAAAGAGGCCAGCCAAATATTGGGAGGTGTGCCATCTTCAACAGCAATCATGGCCTGATATACCACAGCCTGGTATCTGGCATGATCTCTCTTAAGGCGACATACGAATCAAAGGCAGAAACCACATCCCAGGAGGACCACCAATCCCCAGGCTAACATTCCAGCCCACTCCTTAAAAAAGGAAAAAGGCATTGTTGATCCAAGCAGTGAAGTCTCCGAGGGTGACGGGGTCCATTCTAGTGCTATTAAGAGCAGCTATTTGCAACAGCAGTCGGAGTGATAGTTGTTCAGCTTCCAGGGACCAGCTTCCCTTCAGGTAATTTGAAATATCTCAGCTTTGTCGAGAAGACTGTGAAAAGTTAGCTTGCAGAGGGGTAATACACAAACCTCTAAGGGAGGAAACACAAGATAGCTGGATCATATGATATAAATCCTCAACCTGTTCCTGAACCAAGTCTATCTTTTGATTGGCTAACAGAATGCCAGATGCCAAATGCGTATTAAATTCTTCTTGTATTCCCAATGCTACTGCAGTTTTCTCAACAATTTGATTTACAGTCTCAGCCATTTGTACTTGATTGGCCATGGCCACCACAGCTGTAGTAGTTGCAGCAGCAGACACCACAATAGTTGAGATAATAGCTGCTGAAATTCCAAAATCCCTTTTTGTTCTAAACAAATTAAATATGGGGAATCTATTGGGATTGGTTTCTACTGGGATAGGCACAAAGGTGGGAATTTTTACCACTACTGCTGTATCATTGTCACCGTCCCACTATATTATCCCTAATAGGATCAAGCCAATTAGCTACTGTGGCTCCGCGTAACCAAAAACAGGGCAGGAAGGAAATCACAACAGAGAAACACAAAGTATGCAACAAGGAAAAAGTAGTGGCAGCATAAGGTTGGAGCCCTTCCCCATTGGGTACTAGGCAGGGAACATCTCACAAACAGGAAGTGGAAAAGAAGGTTGGCAAAACAGTGGATTTACTATGAACTGGCATAGGTACTGGCCAGGATCTGGCAACAGTCCATAAATTGAACAAATCAACCCGAGTTACCATTCCCAGCATCATCAGGATCCATAGTTTCATCTTCAGGGGGGGACAGAAGTTGTAGGCAGCTTTCGCATCAATCGCTCCGGTACCCAGATTGGATTTTCTTGTTCCTGGGGAAAAACACAAACAGCTCCCCTAGATCTCAAAATCATAGGATCTGGGCCACGCCATTCTCCAGTTAGAACATCTTTCCACTTTACTTCAATATTAGTTATGGATGTAGTAGCAGCACGGTGATCTGCAGCAGAATGGCCATGCGCATCTAAAATTAAAAAGTTTAAAGTAAAAAGAGCTAAGGACAACTGGTCTCTGGGTGTTCGGCTGTAGGCGATTCCCTCTTTTTGTTTTTGTATGAGCTCCTTTAAGGTACGGTATGCTCTTTCTACAATAACTTGGCCTTGAGGATTGTATGGTAATCCAGTGGTATGGCCTATTTGCATGGTCTGGCAAAAGGTCTGTATAAGCAGGCCCAGTATCAGTTTTTAGACTCTCCGACTTTCCCCAGGCTGCCCATGCTTCCAAACAGTGACCAATGACATTGCGGGTTTTCTCCCCAGTCATCGGGGTGGCGTGTATGATGGCTGAGCAAGTATCAACAGAAACATGAATATATTTTAGTTTTCCAAAGGGTGAAAAATGTGTTACATCCATCTGCCAAAGCTTCAACAGGATCAAACCACGAGGGTTAATCCCCACATGAGGAGGATGGTGGAACTGAACACAATGTAGGCAACGCAGCACCACTTCACGAGCCGTGGCCCTAGGGAAATGAAACTTTTGTTGAAGCATGGAGGCAGGGACATGATACTGCTGATGGAATTCTTTAGCAAGCTCTGCTGGGGCAGCATGGAATATAAACTCTCTATGAGTACTCGTATCCACTAATGCATTTCTACCGGCCATAGGACCGGGCAAATTAGAGTGGGCTCGAATATGCTGTATGAAAAATTTACTTTTTCTGGTCCAAATCAATTTTTGTAATTCTAGAAGAATAGTACATACAGCGCTAGTTGATCGAACTGGCCCTGTAATCTCAAGTGAATGCACAGCATTAACTACATAAGCAGAATCAGAAATTAAATTAAAGAATCATGAAAAGTTTTAAAAACCTCCAGAACAATCCTGCACTCTGTAATTTGGGGGGTGCCTGGACTAAATTGAATTAAGACTGGTTCTTGAGAATTAACCATATAGGCACCTACGCCTGTTTTAGAGCCATCTGTATAAATATCTAATGCTCCAGACAAAGGTTCTGATGCTGTAACTTTGGGAAAAATCACTGGATGTTCATGAAAAAACTGTAGTAAAGGATCCTTAGGGTAATGGTTATCTAGTTCTCCACGAAAGCTACAGCGTAATATAGCCCAATCATCAATCAAGGAATATAATGTCTATATTTGAGTGGCAGTATATGGTGTAACAATTTTCTGAGGAGGAGTACCAAAATGTTGAATGCAGGATTTGACACCTAATACCGCAAGCTGAGCTACAGCAGAAGGGTAATATTCAAGGGTCTTGCTAGGAGAAATATGAGGATAGATCCACAACAGTGGCCCCTGCTGCCACAGCACCCCTGTAGGTTGATGAAAAGTTCTTAATATACACAAAAAAAGATCCTCTTCCTCCTTATATCTATTAAGCATTGCCTTCTCTAATCTTTCTTCTAATTTTCTTAGAGCTACTCGCGCTTCGGTGGTTAATGTGCAAGGCGAAGTGAGTTGAGAATCTCCTTGCAATACATCATAGAGTGGTTGTAATCCTGTGTTAGGCATCTTAATATATGGTCAAATCCAGTTTATATCCCCTAATAATTTTTGAAAATCATTTAATGTCTTTAAGTGATCTTTACGTAATTCTATCTTTTGAAGGGTAAGGCCTTGAGGGGTAATCCTATTACCCAAAAATTCCCCAACATGGCCCATTTGGACCTTTTTGGGTGCAATAAACAATTGTTTATTTTCAAGCTCCTTTACTACTTTAATATAGGCCTTCCTTTTCTAGGATCTCTTTATTCTTAGCTGAAAGGAGGATGTCATCCATATAATGCACTATTCTTAATTTTGGAAACAGATCACGTACAGGTTGCAAAGCTTGTCCTATGTAGAGTTGACACATAGTAGGACTATTGGCCATGCCTTGGGGTAGGACCACCCATTGATAGCGTTTATCGGGTTCCTCATTATTCATAGAGGGCACAGTAAAAGCAAAGTGTACACTATCTTTTGAAGCAAGAGGGATAGAGAAAAAACAATCTTTAATATCAATAATGATAATAGGCCACTCAGCGGGTATGCTAGAAAGTAAGGGTAAACCCCTCTGGATTGGGCCCATTATTTGCATCTGAGTATTAATGGCTCTTAGATCATGTAACAGCCACCATTTGCCTAATTTTTTCTTAATAACAAATATAGGTGTATTCCATGTTGATTGAGAAGGCTTGATATGTCCCAATTGTAACTGTTCATTCACCAATTCTGTAGCAGCTAGTAATTTCTCAGAGGATAGGGGCCATTGGGAACCCATACAGGTTCCTCTATTTTCCATGTGATGGGTATACTTTCCCCAACGGCCCCTACGAAAAACCCAGCCCTTTTCTATCTTGTCTATTTTTTGTAGATACCGGATCAATACATCCTTGTAGGTGTTTCCCTAATCCTTTTCCGGGAACGTATCCCATTCCTGTCATCATATCTCTAGTTTTTGGGGAATACTCGTTAGTTAATCTCATATCCATGTTTGTTAGAACATCTCTGCCCAACAATGTCACTGGAATATCTACTATATAAGGAGTAAACTTTCCCGATCTTCCCTCTCCATCGCTCCAGGTCAATTCTCTCAAACTTACTAGGGGAGCTGTTTCATAGCCTAGACCTCATAGGCTTTGAGATGATGTTTGAGTGGGCCATTTGGATTGCCAGTCATGGGTAGAAATGATACTGCGATCTGCTCCAGTATCTAATAGCCCCAGAAATGATCGCCCTTCCATGGATAATGTTAGCATTGGCCGATTACCTAGTTCCACTGAAAGGAAAGCAAACCGGGAGCCCGTAGATCCTAGGCCCTTATCCCTTCTGGTTCTATCATATGCTGGAAAATATTTGTGCAAGCTAGGTAGAAGTAGCAACTGAGCAATTCTGTCTCCAGGAGAAATAGCAGAGATCCCTTGAGGAGAGGCCACCAATATCTTTACTACACCTGTATAATCGGGATCAATAACCCCAGGCACAATTTGTAGCCCTTTCAGCGCCGAGGAGGAGCACCCTAACAATAATCCAACTGTATCTTTTGGGAGGGGTCCTTTAAAATCTGTATCTATAGGTTATACTCCCATTTGAGGGGTTAGTATGAGTCTGGTGACGGAGTGGAGGTCCAGTCCTGCAGAGCCTGTAGTGGTCTCTCGGATGTCGAAGGGACGGCCAAGGTCTCTGCTGATCTTGTCCCTGTCTGTCTCTCCGAAGAGCCCCATATATTTGAGGGCCCTGGAGACGTGGGCCCAGTTGTCCGTTTTTTGGCTGTGCACCACGATACCCTGTCTGCAGGGGTTGGCCATTCACATCTTTCACAGATCGACACTCATTTGCCCAATGATTTCCTTTCTTACATTTTGGGCATAATCCAGGCTGCCTAGGTTTATTATTATTTTCCCTTTTATTTTTTTCAGGACACTGCCTCCAATAATGCCCTTTTTGGCCACACTTGTAACAACAGGCATCTGAGGTGGCTCTTCCTAACTGGACTACAGCTGCTGCTAGACCAGTGTTAGTCAGCGGCCCTCCCAACTCTCTACATACTCTCATCCAAATCTCTAGGCCTTTATGTTTGTATGGTGTTATAGCCGTCCTGCACTCCTTGGTACATTGTTCATACACTAGCTGTTTAATAAGGGGCATGGCCGCATCTGGGTCTCCAAATATTTTGGTAGCTGTCTCCACCATGCGAGCCACAAAGTCTGAGAAAGGCTCCGTAGGCCCTTGCAGAACCTTGGTGAGGTTCCCGGAGACGGCACCTCTGTTAGGTAGTGCTCTCCATGCCTTCGTGGCAATCTCATTGATTTGGGCGTAGACCGGTTCTGGATATCTTGTCTGATCTAATGCAAACCTCCCTAATCCTAACAGCATGTCTGCATCCCAGGGTCTCTGGGGATCCTCTCCTGAGGCTAAGTTGACTGCTGCCTGAGCATTAGCATATTCATAAAAATATGATTTCCAATCCAAGTATTGACCGGACGAGAGGCAGGCTCGAGCTAAACTTCCCCAATCCCCAGGGTTGAGACAATATCTGGCAAGAGCTTCAACCTGTGCGGTTACAAAAGCCGCACTGACCCCGTAGGTGCGTACTGGCTCGGCCAATTGCTTAATGGTTTTAAAATCAATTGGCTCATGGTACCGTTGCCCATCAGCACTCAGAAACACGGGGAAGGTTAGTCCTAGTTCTTTCCACACCTCAGGACAAAAGGAGGTACTTGGTTTATTCGCACCTTTCGGCTTTATCTCTTCCTTATAGTTAGGGTTGTATGGCGAGGCTGTTGGAATAGCCACCTTCTTAGTCACCAGCCTATTCTTATGCCGTGTGCTGGCGACGTGTGGCCAGTCTGGATTATACTTGTCTCTCTCGTATTGAACAGCCTCTTCCTCAAGATCTGCCTCATCATCTTCAATGTCAAGGCTTTCAAAGAGGGATACATTTTGGGTATATCCTGGTCTTTATCATCTCCCCTTTTTATGTCTGTTTTTTTTTTCTCTTTTCTCTTTTTCTCCTTTCTTTTTCTTTTTTCCTTTTAAGCCCTTCTCCTCTTCCGACATACTCTCTTGTTGCTCTGTAAGGATTTTCTGACCTGTCTTGACTGCCTCTACACACAGTTTATCCTCCAAGCAGGTACGGACCATGCGCCATAACGGTTTAGCTCCAGGTCGATGACAATTCAAACAGTAACAGAGTCCATATATCAGAACAAACAAGACCAAAACTATCAGACCTACCCATAAAGGGTCAATGGGAGAAAAAAGCATAACTACACAGCGAGGATCTATTGATCGCTACACTGAGGTTATCATAGTCCCTTCTCTTACCCAGGGAACCTTATCGTCCCAATATCCTGGGAACTTACCGGCGCTGCCATTCTGTAGCTGAAGAGTTCTGAAT